>NC_064631.1:678641821-678947503 GCF_023864275.1 Schistocerca cancellata
GCTACCCAAGCACGACTCACGCCCCGTCCTCACAGCTTTAATTCCGCCAGTACCTCGTCTCCTACCTTCCAAACTTCACAGAAGCAAAGGTCCCGAGTTCGAGTCTCGGTCCGACACACAGTTTTAATCTGCCAGGATGTTTCATATCAGCTCACACTCCGCTGTAGAGTGAAAATTTCATTCTAAAGATTAAATAAATAAATAAAATGGGTTGATGTCGACACTGAGGAGGAAGTGTAAGGTAGAGGCGCAAAGTCGAAGTTTGCCCTGAGCAACAGTTACCGTAGTTACGTCATTGCAGGCGCGTAACTTCAGGAAAATACTAGGCACGGATATCTAGTTGCTGCTTAGCGTCTGTCAAGCACAGTGGCTTGCTGTCGCTCACACTTTACGTTTTTCGGTAAGTGGAACCACGGCGCCGGCCGCTGTGGCCGGGCGGTTCTACGCGCTTCAGTCCGGAACCGCACTGCTGCTACGGTCGCAGGTTAGAATCCTGCCTCGGGCACGGATGTGCATGATGTCCTTAGGTTAGTTAGTTTTAAGTAGTTCTAAGTCTAGGGGACTGATGACCTCAGATGTCAAGTCCCATAGTGCTTAGAGACATTTGAACCATTTTTGAACCACGGCTGACGCGGGACACTTGAGTTCCGTCGACATAGAGATTATTCAATGGCGCAGCACGAGCTCAGTTTGAAAGAGTGGTGAATGAGATTATGGGATGTACACGAGATAATTTAGCGAAACAGCGAAAAGTATTGTGATGGCTGGGGATAAATTTGAACTCCCACCTTTCCCCAAGGTCACTTCTACTGGTGTCGAGGACACCGCGGTGCTGTTTGATTGCAGAGCAGAATCCATATCGGGCACCTGGCAACGCCGCGCGCATCACCCAGCAAACAAGGTGTGACGTCAGTGGTGCCTCCCACGCCGTCCGCAGGGCCTCAGACGGCTCCTGTCCTCTGCCGGTCTGACCTACAGCCGCCCACGTCTGGACAAAGCGCAGTGCGCGGTGCTACGTCGACCTTGCGGCCGGTGCGTCTACGTCTGTGTCGAAAGTTTCCTGACGCGGGCAACACTTCCCTATTCAGACTGCCGATCTATCCAGTAAAACTTCCTGACATACTGTATATGCGCGCAGATCCATCTCCGAAATCGGACCCTTGGCTTCCGCACGCACATCTAAGGTCGATATATAGCTGTCGAGAACGCTTTACGACCCACCCAAGTCACAGGTTCAGTCTGCCATTTCTTCTGTGAATGGGGGCTGACACCGAACCGCGCCAAGACGGCAGAAAGCTCATTTCATCTCAACAACAGACTCTCAAATAAGAAAATCTGTGTCTACTTTCAAACGAAACAGCTAACGCATAAAGGATATCCAAAATTTCTGGAAGCTTTACTAGACAGGAAAAAACATTTTCTTACAGCGGTTGCCGAGAACGGCTGCTAGACTTGGTCAGCATCGGCACAGAAAAATCTGCCCTTCGGCTGCCGCACCCCGTGGCAGAGTGCTGTACTGCGTCCATGTTTGGCTAAACACAGCCCGAATTAGGTTTTTTCATACACAACTACAGACGTCATCACAGGAACGCCCGGAATCATTCAAAAGTTCGGTTTATCTTCGCTTAGACAAAGTAGCACTTTCACCGCTGCGACGATGGAACTGGCAAAGAATGCAGACTTCTAGTACATAATTACACCTGAACCATCAACAAATAAAAGTGTCTTCGTCCACGTCTGTGTGCAGAAACAGAACACAGCGTCCCTTCCTGTAGTATAGATCAACATGGTTAGAATTATGGGTACCCTACACTCATCTTCCTCTAACGCTGATCCACAGTAAGTTCTTTAAATGGTCTCATTGGTGCTTTTGGTCATGTAACTGTTTTTATTAGGGAAGGAAGGAAGATTGGATTTAGCGTCCCGCCGACATCAAGGTCATTAGAGACGGAACACAAGCTCCGAGTGTGTCAAGGATGGGGAAGGAAATCAGCTGTGCCTTTTCAAAGGAACCATCCTCACATTTGCCTGGAGCGGTTTAGGGAAATCACAGAAAACCCAAATCTAGATGGCCGGGCGCGGGTTTGAACCGTCGTCTTCCCGAATGCGAGTCCAGTGTCCTAACCACTGCGCCACCTCGCTCAGTAACTGTTTTTATTGCACTATGGCCATTTCTGCTTATGTGGCAATGTCAAGCATAAGAATCGATGTCATATTGTGGCACAGAAAGAGGTTACAAAGGTAACAACGTCCTTGTAGGGCTGTGTTACCCTCGACGGTAATAGAAGCAACAGTTGTTATAAATGATACGAGTAAACGACAGAAATCTGTGTTTTTTATATGCGGAAGGAAATACAACACTATTTGTACAGAGTAGTAAACATTATTAACCATGCCCTAAGTTGACTGACTCTCTACGGACACAATTCTATTTCAGCCTGCATGTAAATAACGCATCACCCACTCGTGTCATTCATAACATCTACTGCTTCTATAACCACGACTTATCTTAGAAAATAGATTAAGGAAAGGCAAACCTACGTCTCTAGCATTTGTAGACTTAGAGAAAGCTTTTGACAATGTTGTCTGGAATACTCTCTTTCAAATTCTAAAGGTGGCAGGGGTAAAATACAGGGAGCGAAAGGCTATTTACACTTTGTACAGAAACCAGATGTCATGACCATTATAATTATCCGAGCTGTTATGCCGTCGTCGGTTGATGAATTCTGTGTCAATTCCCAACGTTTCGTCCCCATCTGCGGAGGACATCTTCAAGGGGATCTGTAGCTCGATGGAAGGTCCAACACACCCACTGGCTCGCTACTGAATTCATCAATCGACCACGGCATAACAGTCCGGATAATTATAACGGACATGACATTTCCGGCCATGAAAGTCTACATTTTAGTATCAGAAAACAGATGGCAGTTATAAGAGTCGAGGGGCACGAAAGGGAAGCAGTGGTTGGGAAGGGAGTGAGACAGGGTTGTAGCCTATCCCCGATGTTATTCAATCTGTATAGTAAGCAAGCAGTAAAGGAAACGAAAGAGAAATTCGGAGTAGGAATTAAAATCCATGGAGAAGAAATAAAAACTTTGAGGTCTGCCGATCACATTGTAATTCCGTCAGAGACAGCAAAGGACCTGGAAGAGCCGTTGAATGGAATGGACAGTGTCTTGAAAGGAGGATATAAGATTAACATCAACAAAAGCAAAACGAGGATAATGGAATGTAGTCAAATTAAGTCGGGTGATGCTGAGGGAATTAGATTAGGAAATGAGACGCTTAAAGTAGTAAATGAGTTTTGCTATTTGAGGAGCAAAATAACTGATGATGGTCGAAGTAGGGAGGATATAAAATGTAGACCTGGCAATGGCAAGAAAAGCGTTTCTGAAGAAGAGAAATTTGTTAACATCGAGTATAGATTTAAGTGTCAGGAAGTCGTTTCTGAAATAATTTGTACGGAGTGTGGCCATGTATGGAAGTAAAACGTGGACGATAAATAGTTTGGACAAGAAGAGAATAGAAGCTTTCGAAATGTGGTGGTACAGAAGAATGCTGATTATTAGATGGGTCGATCACATAACTAATGAGGAGGTATTGAACAGAATTAGGGAGAAGAGAAATTTTTGGCACTCCTTGACTAGAAGAAGGGATCGGTTGGTAGGACATGTTCTGAGGTATCAGGGTATCACCAATATAGTATTGGAGGACAGCGTGGGGGGTAAAAACCGTAGAGGGAGACCAAGAGATGAATACATTAAGCAGATTCAGAAGGATGTGGGTTGCAGTAGGTACCGGGAGATGAAGAAGCTTGCACAGAATAGAGTAGCATGGAGAGCTGCATTAAGCCAGTCTCTGGACTGAAGACCACAACAACAACAAAAATCGAGGAGGATAACACAGCCTAAAAGGACGTCGTTGCTTTTAACATGTTTCTATATGTTAATATGATATCCAATCTTATGCTTGATAATGTCACACGTATAGAAATTGCGATAGTACAACAAAAGATAGTTACAGTCAAAACCGCAAAATGGCGTCATTTAAAGGACTCAGTAACTCAATCCTTGTATCTCGACCAGTCCTCCTGCGTTTGACGAACGACGCATCATTTTGTATGCACCTAACACAATAGGGATAAATTGTGCGAGATGCACAGGAAATGGGAGCTAACAGCTCCCCCCAGCTGTGACTCCGGCGCTGGGAAACAAACAGTTTAGCACATCGTGCCCACTTCGAGCATATACTGAGAATATGGAGGAGGTGCTGATGGCACCAAAAGACTTTGAATACCTGTACACTACCTGATCAAAAGTGTCGGAACACCTCTATGTAATGCGGAACTGATCACTAGGTGTAACGAGTGGTGGACCAGCCAGTATAAAAGGAGGCGAGGAGTGTTGTGTTGTCAGCAGAGAAGCAGAAACAATACAACAGGTTGATCAGGAGAGCTCAGAGGCTTAGGACGTGCTCTAGTCATTGGGTGTTACATGAGTAGCGAATCCATCAAGGACATTTCAACGCTCCTAAAGCCGCCAAATCCGACCGTTGGTAACGGCACAGTGAAGTGGAAACGCAAAGGAACAACCGCAACAAGCCGAGGACCAGGAAGGCCTCATGCACTGACGAATGGGAACGGTTGAACATTCTGGAAGGGTTTGTAGAAAACAGCAGATAAAAATTCGCTTGATGCCTTCCTTAGAGAGACTCTCCATTCAATATGACTCTGAGCACTATGGGACTTAACTTCTAAGGTCATCAGTCCCCTAGGACTTAGAACTACTTAAACCTAACTAACCTAAGGACATAATACACATCCATGCCCGAGGTAGGATTCGAACCTGCGACCGATGCGACTGTAGCGCCAAGAACCGCTCGGCCACATCGGCCGGCAGAGTCTCCATTCCTTCCAAGCTAATTATGTAAGTGTAGACCAGATATGGCTCAAATTCAGAGATACAGTATCGACAGCAATAGATAGATTCATATCGCGTAAGTTAATAAGAGAGGGGACTGATGCACCATGGTACAAAAAACACGGCAGAAAACTGTTGCAGAAGCAACGAAAAAAGCATGCGAAATTCAGTTACTAAATACAGTTTTCCGTAATGCCTTCACGAAAGAAGACGAAGTAAATATTCCAGAATTCGAAACCAGGACAGCTGTAAACATGAGTGACATAAAAGTAGATATCTTAGGTGTTGCGAAACAACTCAAATCACTTAAGAAAGGCAAGTCTTCCAGTCTAGGTGGTATACCAATCAGGTTCCTTTCAGAGTATGCAGACACAATAGCGCAATTATATACAACCGCTCACTTGACGAAAGGTCTGTTCCTAATGACTGGAAAGTAGCACAGGTCACACCAATATTTAAGAAAGGAAATAGGATTAACCCATTGAACTACAGACCCATATCACTGACCTCAATTTGCAGTAGGATTTTGGAGCATATACTGTACTCTAACATTATGAATCACCTTGAAGAAAATGACTTATTGATACATACCCACACGGATTTAGAAAATATCGTGCTTGTGGAACACAGCTAGCTCTTTATTCCCATGAAGTAATGAGTGCTGTCGACAAGGGATCTCAGATCGATTCCATATTCCTAGATTTCCAGAAGGCTTTTGATACCGTTCCTCACAAGCGACTATTAATCAAATTGCGTGCTTATGGAGTATCGTCTCAGTTGTGCGAATGGATTCGTGATTTCCTCTCAGAGAAGTCACAGTTCGTAGTGATAGACGGTAAATCATCGAGTAGAACAGAAGTGATATCTGGCGTTCCGCAAGGTAGTGTCATAGGCCCTCTGCTATTACTGATTTACATAAATGATCTAGGTGATAATCTGAGCAGCCCCCTTAGATTGTTTGCAGATGACGCTGTAAATTACCGTCTAGTAAAACCATCAGACGATCAATTCCAATTATAAAATGATCTAGAGAGAATTTCTGTATGGTGTGAAAAGTGGCAATTAGCACTAAACAAAGAAAAGTGCGAGTTCATCCACATGAGTACTAAAAAAAATCCGATAAATTTTGGATGTACGATAAATCGCACAAATCTAAGAGCTGTCAATTCGACTAAATACCTAGGAATTACATTTACGAGCAACTTAAATTGGAAAGACCACATAGATATTATTGTGGTGAAGGCGAAACAAAGACTGCGCTCTGTTGGCAGAACACTTAGAAGATGCGACAAACCCACTAAAGAGACGGCCTACATTACACTTGTCCGTCCTCTGCTGGAATACTGCTGCGCAGTACGGAATCCTTACCAGGTAGGATCGAAATGCAGAAATATGCGATTTGTTTTGGAACACTCCTGCATTCGTGAATCGAAAAAGTAGGACATCGAAAAAGTGCAAAGAAGGGCAGCTCGTTTCGTGTTATCGCGCAATAGGGGTGAGAGTGCCACTGATATGACACGCGAGTTGGGGTGGCAGTCACTGAAACAAAGGCAGTTTTCTTTGCGGCGAGGTCTATTTACGAAATTTATTTCACCAACTTCCTCTTCCGAATGCATTAATACTTTGTTGACACCCGCCTATGTAGGGACAAATGATCATCATAATAAAATAAGAGAAATCAGAGCTCGAACGGAAAGAGTTAGGTGTTCCTTTTTCCCATGCGCCATTCGAGAGTGGAATGGTAGAGAAGTAGTATGAAAATGGTTCGATGAGCCCTCTGCCAGGCACTGAAGTGTGAATTGCAGATTAACCATGTAGATGCAGATGTAGAAACCGCATAAAATCGGCGGAAGGCGCGTCTCGTGAGCCCCAAAGCGCCACACTCAGTCCAGCTAGCACGACGACTGTGTGCAGGGTGTTAAAAAGGATGGGGCACAGTGGTCGGGCAGCCCCTAATGAGCCACACGTTTCAAAAGCTGGTACTAAGGGATGCTTGGTGTGGTGTAAATAGCGACGCCACTGGGCAGTGGGTGACTGGAAATGACTGATTTGAGTGATGAATGACGCTATACCCTGTGGCAATCTGATGGAAGAGTTTGGCTTTGGCGGGTGCCTGGAGAACGTTACCTGCCATCGTGTGTAGCACTAACAGCGAAGTACGGTGGAGGTGCGTTGCGATGAGAGGGTGCTTTCTGTTGTCAGTGTGTGGTTCGCATTTGGCGCCCAACAAAACCCTAAATGCCGAAGGGTATGAAGAGAGTTTACAGCATTGTGTACTCTGCGCACTAAAACAACACTTCGGATACGATGATTCTTTTTTCAGCATGACAATGCACCCTACGCCAATGCACAATTTGTGAGGCAATAATTTGTGGACAACAGTATTCATTAAAAGTGTCCCCAGCAAATTAGAAGCCTTTATATAGGTGAAGGGTGGACACAACACATATTAATATTCACTAATGTGTGCTAGGATAAGTTTGATCAGATATTGTATATTAGAAACTTAGACGTCTAACATTTTTTATAAAATCCAAATTAAAAAGATGTAAATGCGATAGTAGTTAAAACTCTGGTATATGGTTAGTCTGTAATGCGATGCTACCATTTAACTAACAGAAAGTCTCTTCTGGTTTAAAAACACCACATCGGCTCTCACGTAAACCTTGCTGGACTAGCGTATTTAGCGCCGGCCGCGGTGGCCCAGCGGTTCTAGGCGCTTCAGTCCGGAACCGCGCGACTGCTACGGTCGCAGGTTCGAATCCTGCCTGGGGCATGGATGTGTGTGCTGTCCTTAGGTTAGTTAGGTTTAAGTAGTTCTAAGTTCTATGGGACTAATGACCTCAGATGTTAAGTCCCATAGCCATAGTACTCAGAGCCATTTGAACTATTTTTGACTAGCGTATTTAGGAGAAGACACACCGTAAGTAGTGGCCTAGCTGAAGTTTGTACGACATTTTTTTAAGTTCTCTCAGTCGTACCATGACGCTTAGCTGGTAAGAGGAAAGCTCGCGAAAGACAACTGTTTCTGTCAGTCAGATAGTTTCACAACACTGCATGTTCCAATCTCAGAGACTCATTCTATGAACAACTAGGCTCTTTCTGGTCTAACCATTCTCCTCCATACCACATCTCCCTTGTAACGCTCGTCCAACTAGTTATGCGGGAAAACTACTGCGGAGTTTTTCTAGCAGGAGAGAGGTACCAGCAGGGTGAGCCTTCCAGCAACGCCTGAATTGGTCAGGCAACGGTCCGTGTTCGAATCCCGGCTCAGCAGACATTTTGAATCTGCCTTTAACGTGCACTGCAGTACGGACTCCGCACCAGCGTGGAACATTCGTTCTGTCGAGTCTGGGATCGAAACAGGGAACGAAGTTTGCACGAATTAGAAACGTGCGGCATACGTTTTCTGTGCGATACTCGGAACAGCGAAATTATTGCTTCACATCCGCAGTACTGAAGTCGACAGTCAGAATGCGGTTGCAGATAAGATTCGCAAAGATAGTGGTTCTGTGTTATCGACACAAAATCGCCGCGTCATACGCTTGGAGAGCCCCGAGGCTATCTGAGCTACGTGGGCGCTGAGATGACGCCAGCAACTGAGCTGGTCTAAAGTTCGCTGCACTCTCCCACACCACAGTCTACTGCAGTTGCGCAAGGAAAAACTGCCCATGGGTGGTGTCTCCGCACTTTCATACTTTGGAACTTGTGTCCATAACTTGTTAACGAAGGTAGAATGACATCAACGGGATAATCTCTCTCTTATATGGAACTTCTACAAAATAAGCTAGTAAATACAGTAAACATGAACAGCGTCACGGTCGAATGAAAGCAGTTCTCTTTGTGTTTCACACTGCTTACGTAGCAACAGACCTGAGACTGCGATGTCCACTTTGCCTCGGTCTTTTTATGCGTCATATTTACTGGCTTATTCTTCCAAACGATTCAGACCAAACAAGCCTTATGTGACGATACTCTTCTCAGAGTTTTTGACTGCCGTCACAAGAAGCACGCCGAGCTATTTATGAAAAACAAGTTGCTTCAGTATTTTGGTACATTAAGAAGTTACGAGTATTAATCTTACGACAAAATACTAGTCTCTTTGGATAGGGTGACTCGTAGAAATCCTTGTCTTCTGTCTTGAATCATATGTGAAACGTTACATGCGTAGATGTAACGCCAGAGTATGTACTACGGCTCAACAACAAAATGCGAGAGTCATAGCTAAGTATACCACATGTGTCATAAGAAAATGTTAATCTCACTTGTACTGGAAACACTGTCCGTGTTCATTTCCGTAATGTTTGCAAACTGTCGCCTCGCTATAGTTCCGAATGCACCAAAAGTCATCCACCCTTAGCTACACTGCGAACGAAGTATACTCGCATACAAAGTTAATCACCGTCCAGAGACATCACGCTAAATACTAGGGGGTGCATTCAAGTTACAACACTTTTTTTTTCAGGACTGGAAACAGACAGAAATATGCGATTTGTTTTGGAACACTCCTGCATTCGTTGTGAATGAGCGACGAAGATGGCAGCACTGTGCGACGCTCAGAACTCTTACGGTAGTGGCGAGAGCGAGGACTGTTTTTTTGTTTTGTTTTTTTTTGTTGTTTTTTTACTCAAAATGGCGACGTTTCGATTACAAGAACAGCGTGTAATCATTCGTTCCCTCCATTTGTGTGGTGTTGAAATTCATCACCAGCTGAGTGAGGCATGTGGTAATGGTATCATGGATCTACATTACTGGCCATTAAAATTGCTACACCTCGAAGATGACGTGCTACAGACGCGAAATTTAACCGACAGGAATAAGATGCTGTGATATGCAAATTATTAGCTTTTCAGAGTATTCACACAAGGCAGACGCCGGTGGAGACACCTAGAACGTACTGACATGAGGAAAGTTTCCAGCCGATTTCTCATACACAAACAGCAGTTGACCGGCGTTGCCTGGTGAAACGTTGTTGTGATGATGAGAAATGCGTACCATCATGTTTCCGACTTTGATAAAGGTCGGATTGTAGCCTATCGCGATTGCGGTTTATCGTATCGCGACATTGCTGCTCGCGTTGGTCGAGATCCAATGACTGTTAGCAGAATATGGAATCGGTGGGTTCAGGAGGGTAATACGGAACGCCGTGCTGGATGCCAACGGCCTCGTATCACTAGCAGTCGAGATGACAGGCATCTTATCCGCACGGCTGTAACGGATCGTGCAGCAAAGTCTCGATCCCTGAGTCAACAGATGGGGACGTTTGCAAGACAACAGGTTCTGTTTACAACATTATTACAACATTATGATGGTCGCATCCGTGTTTGGCGACATCGCGGTGAACGCACATTGGAAGCGTGTATTCGTCATCGCCGTACTGGCGTATCACCCGGGGTGATGGTATGGGGTGCCATTGGTTACACTTCTCGGTCACATCTTGTTCGCATTGACGGCACTTTGAAGAGTCGACGTTACATTTCAGACGTGTCACGACCCGTGGCTCTACCCTTCATTCGATCCCTGCGAAACCCTACATTTCAGCAGGATAATGCACGACCGCATGTTGCAGGTCCTGTACGGGCCTTTCTGGATACAGAAAATGTTCGACTGCTGCTAAGGCCAGTACATTCTGCAGATCTCTCACCAATTGAAAACGTCTGGTCAATGGTGGCCGAGCAACTGGCTCGTCACAATAGGCCAGTCACTACTCTTGATGAACTGTGGTATCGTGTTGAAGCTGCATGGGCAGCTGTACCTGTACACGCCATCCAAGCTCTGTTTGACTCAATGCCCAGGCGTATCAAGGCCGTTATTACGGCCAGAGGTGGTTTTTCTGGGTACTGATTTCTCAGGATCTATGCACCCAAATTGCGTGAAAATGTAATCGCATGTCAGTTCTAGTATAATATATTTGTCCAATGAATACCCGTTTGTTATCTGCATTTCTTCTTGGTGTAGCAATTTTAATGGCCAGTAGTGTGTCTAATGTGTGGTCGAGGGCGCGACAGTTCAATGAGAGCACAACGTCGGGCGACAACAAATAACGACAATCTCGACCTCGCACCAGCCGCTCTGACGACACGATCGAGCGAATGGTGAAAGTTATTTGGGAGGATCGCAGAATCAATGCAGAACACATCGCCTCCGAAACTGGCAGTTCCGTAGGATCTGCGCACACAGACCTGGAAGTGCGAGATGCCTCCTGCAGGTAGATGACATGAATGGTGCGCGCGTGAAATGTTGCCAGAAAATATCGACACGTGATGGCGGAATGAAAGCGACTTTCATCTCACCGACTGTGACAATGAGTGAGACGTGGTGCCGTTTTACAATCCTGAAATGAACTGCCCGTCAGGACAGTGGAAGCGTTTACTCTCGCCCCGAACAAAAGACTTCGGATTACCGCCAAAGCTGAAAAAAAAATGAAGGTGGCTACGTTCTCGGATAGCGGTGGCGTAACCCTTATTCATTGCGGCGCTACGGTGACAGCTGCATTCTACCAAGGTGAGGGTGGGAGAAGGGGTGAAGGCGTGGTGACAGGAAGGGGATCTTATGTACATTTATCACTGTTGTTGTTGTTGTTGTTGTTGTTGTTGTTGTTATCGCTGCGCGGGATTAGCCGAGCGGTCTAAGGCGCTGCAGTCATGGACTGTGCGGCTGGTCCTGGCGGAGGTTCGGGTCGTCCCTCGGGCATGTGTGTGTGGTTTTGCCCTTGGCTAATCTAGGTTAAGTAGTGTGTAAGCTTAGGGACTGATGACCTTAGCAGCTAAGTCTCATAAGATTTCACACACATCTGACCATTTGTTGTGACCTTCAGTCCAGAGACTAGTTTGATGCAGCTCTCCATGCTACCCTATCCTGTGCAAGCTGCTTCATCTCTGAGTAACTACTGCAACTCACATCCTACTGAATCTGCTTAATGTATTCATCTCTTGGTCTCCCTCTACGACTTTTACCCTGCATTCATCCCTCCAATATTAAACTGGTGAGCCCTCGATGCCTCAGAACATGACCTACCAAGCGATCCCTTCTTCTAGTCAAGTTCCAGACTGTAGCGCCTAGAACCGTTCGGCCACCCCAGCCGGTTATTTGTCTAAACTAGCGTGGAAAACCGCCTAAAACCCACACCTAGTCTGGCAGGTGTTGGAGGCCAATGGTCGTTAGCCCGACACCTGGATTCGACTCAGACGTGGCCCACTCCCGTGTTTCAGCAGCTAGCGCACTGAGCGTTACGCTAAACGAGCAGCTCACTACATAGTGATACACCGTTTCATGCTTCTGTTTTCATATTACAAATTGTTGCTTTGCCATGTCGTGAATACTGAAACACTAATATCCGCCCAGGGTAGCGCAGTACGGAAACGTGAACTGTACATGGATTTGTTGCCATCTTACTGACGTTTACGAAGAAATGCGACATGTCTGATAACTGGTGTGGTGGAGACAAAAAGTACGCAGTGTGAAACACCTGACAAAACAACTAGAATGCATCGCACTGCTGCCGCTACGGCGCAGTAACACTTTCATGTCGACGCCGTAAGAGAGGCCCGGCGGCCAGATTGCTGTCTAAATGGACGCCGAGCCGCAGCAGCAATATCGCTAAGCACGAATTCATACAAACGCAGGGCCTAGTACCGGTCGTTAACCCAGTACTGTTTTTCAATAACAACAGCAACGTACAGTTCTTAGCCCCATGCGACATACAATCAAACAGCAACGTCAAATATTACTCTGTTCTTTGACAAGCTGGTAAGACGATGTACTTATGACCGGCATCGAAGAAAATATAGCGTGATACAACGAGTACAAAAATGGTTCAAATAGCCCTGAGCACTATGGGACTTAACATCTGAGGTCATCAGTCCCCTAGAACTTAGAACTACTTAAGCCTAACTAACCTAAGGACATCACACACATCCATGCCCGAGGCAGGATTCGAACCTGCGACCGTAGCAGCAGCGCGGTTCGGGACTGAAGCACCTAGAACCACTGGTCCACAGCGACCGGCTACAACGAGTACAACTTCTATCGAAAATATGACCGAAAACTTCAGAAACTGGGGACATGCTTACGTCAGCAATGGTGTCACCATTTCCTCAAACACTGTCGGAAATGGAAAATGTCGTCAAACCATGACCACCTAGACAGAACGCTACCCAAGTAATGCACCAGTATTTCGAAGCCTGTGGGATTCCTTCATTAAAATTATATCCTTAAGCGAGCTTATTTTCAGTACAGAAAAAAATAATTCCTATAGATGAAGAATGGTATGAGTTCTTGATGGCTGTTGGGTGTGCCCAACGTTATTGAGAATTTCTAGTTGCTGACAGCAACACAGAATGCCCATGGGGTGTGCACGTGTACCTTATCGCCATATTTCTTAGTCTAAGAGATTTCGTTTCAGTCATAAGAGGGAGATGGGAGCATCATAGCGACAGATCGCACAAATTCAGTTGGATGCAATGGACTGCATGCATAATAAGTGGCGACCAATGGAGACCCTATACAACATTGCGCAAGAAGAGCAGCCGCGGTTCATCCCAGGAGGACTACACACTACGAGAAGATGGTAGGATAGTTAGACTGCCGTGACAAGCAGATACATGACAACAGCTGAAATTCGGGCGGAGGTTACGGGCAGACCGTCAGTACGAACCGTCGGGTGCAGATTGCTGGAAGCTGGGCTCAGATCCCGAGTAGCAAAGCGTCGCTTACCTTTGACACCACGCCGTATGCAGCAGAGACTTGCTTGGTGTAGACACAGAAACAACTGCAGTACTCACGGGCATTCTGTGGTCTCGCTCCTGTTTGTGGCAATCAGTGCGACGGCAACGAGCCTGTAGACGGGCTGGTGAAAGATCACACCAAGTCGCCATTCTCGAGACCCATGCCTCTCCATCTTCTGGAACTATGGCGTGTGCAGCTATTGGATATGACAACGGGATTGATTTGGCAATTGTGAAAGCGAGGCTGCTTGCTCGCCAATGTGTGGCAAGAATGATAAGCCACGTCGTCACGCCCTTCATGACCAGCGTACCAAATAGCACATCCAGCAGAACTCCACAGACACCTTGAGCAGTTCAAATGGTTCAAATGGCTCTGAGCACTATGGGACTTAACATCTGAGGTCATCAGTCCCCTAGAACTTAGAACTACTGAAACCTAACTAACCTAAGGACATCACACACATCCATGCCCGAGGCAGGATTCGAACCTGCGACCGTAGCAGTCGCCTTGAGCAGTGATAGCACCCATGACTGTCCTGCCCAGCCCCTGATTCCATCACCAATAGAGCAAGTCTGAGAAGTTTCGCAGAGATGCACATTTCCATGCCAGCCCCCAAGCTTCAGTCTTCAGAGACTTAAGATTTTCACTGTTTCAGGCATGGCAAAAAGTTCTTTAAGGAGGCATTCTGAGACTGTTTACTTCAATGTCACAACAATGTTTGCCCATGGGTCTACATCTATGTCTACACAGATACTCCGCAAGCCAGCATAGGGTGCGTGGCGGAGGGTGTCTTGAACTTCTACTAGTCATTTCTTTCCTGTTCCAATCGCAAATGGTGCGAGATAAAACGACTTTCTATAAGGTTGCGTAGGAGCCTCAATTTTCTGTCTACGTGGTGTTTATGCGAAATGTACGTTTGCAGCAGTGGGATCGTCCCGCAGTCAATTTCAAATGCCGCTTCTCTAAATTCTCTCAACAGAGTTTCGGGAAGAGAACGTAGTCTTCCCTCCAGTGATTCCCACTTCATTTCACGAAGCATTTCCGTAATACTCGCTGTTGCTCGAACCTGACGATAATAAATGTTGCAGCACGCCTCTGAACTGCTTCGATGTATTCCTTTAATCCGACCTGTTGGGGATCTCAAATATTCTACCAGCACTCAAACAATGGGGACCACTGCTCTATGCGTGGTCTCCTTTACAGGTGACCCACACTTTCCTGAAACTCCCCCAGTAAACCAAATTCGGCCACTCGCCTTCGTCATTGCCGATCTTACATGCTCGTTCCATTTCGTATCGCATTGCGGTGTTACACCTGTGTCAAACAGCAGACTACTAATGCTGTAGTAGAATGTAATGGGACTGCTTTTCCTACGTATTTTCATTAACTTACATTTTTCTACATTTAGAGATAGCTGCCATTCATCACAAAAACTAGAAAATTTGTCTAAGCCACCTTGTTTCCCCCTACAGTCGCTCAACATCGACACCTTCCCATACACGAAAGCACCATCAGCACACAGCTGCAGACAACTGCTTACCCAGTCCTCCAGATCATTTAGGTATATAAAAAATAACGGCGGTGCTATCATACTTTCCTGGGGCACTCCTGACGCCCCTGTCTCTGATGAACACTCGCCATCGAGGACAACGTGTTGGGTTCTACTACTTAAGAACTCTTCGAGTCACTCACATATCTGGGAAACTATCCACATGCTCGTACCCTTTTAACAGCCTGTAATATGGCACCGTGTCAAAAGCTTTTCGGAAATCTAAAAATGTGGGATTCCCCTGTCACCCTTCTTCGGTAGTTCGCAGTAAATAAGGTGATAAAAGGGCAAACTGAGTTTCCCACGATCGATGCTTTTCAAATTCGTGCTGATTTGTGGACAAAAGTTATACTGTCACAAGAATTTTTTTAATATTTGAACCGAGAATGTGTTCTGAAATTCTGCAGTAAACAGATGTTAAGGATATTGGTCTGTAATTTAGCAGGTCCGTTCTTTTACCCTTCTTATATACAGAAGTCATCTGTACTTTTTTCAGTCGCTTGGGACTCTGTGTTGAGCAAGAGATTTGTGATAAACGCAAACTAAGTGAGGGACGAATACCGCAGACCACTCTCTGTATAACCGAACTGGAATTTAAGCCGGACCTGGCGATGTATTTGATTCCAACTCTTTTAGCCGCTTTTCTGCGCCGGGGGTGCTTGTTACTGTGTCCTCCACATGCAAGCCTGCGCGACGATCGAACGACGATACGTTTGTACGATCTTACTGTATGAATGATTTTTTAAATGCAAGATTTAAAACTTTTGTTTTCCCTTTGCTCTCTTCTACCGCCATGCCATCCTCATCAACGACTGACTGGTTAGAAGTCTCCAACCCGCTTAGTGATTTTACGTTGGACCAAAAATTTCTCGTGTTTTTGGGAAGATCTTCCACTAACGTATGACGGTGGAAGTTTTTGTTTGCTTTCGAGCTTCGATCTTTTTACAGACGCACGAATTTGTACTGATGTTTGCCTGTCGTCATCTGCGCGTTCATTTTGTGACAATCTCTGCCTACTCACAATTTTCCAAATTTTGTTATTCAACGACGGTGTGTCTTTCGCATCCTTAAGACACTTACTAGGCACATACTTCTCCAGAGCGTGATTAACTACCAGTTTAATTCCTCTACGTCCATGACATCGCAACTAAATGATGTTCATTCATTGTCAAAGTAGGTTGCTAACGACTGCTTATCTGCTCTTCCAGCACAAAAGCCGGCCGGAGTGTCCGAGCGGTTCTAGGCGCTTCAGTCTGGAACCGCGCGACCGCTACGGTCGCAGGTTCGAATCCTGCCGCGGGCATGGATGTGTGTGATGTCCTTAGGTTAGTTAGGTTTAAGTAGTTCTAAGTTCTAGGGGACTGATGACCTCAGATGTTAAGTCCCCATAGTGCTCAGATCCATTTGAACCATTTGAGCCAGCACAAAAACTTTCGTAGCCTTCTTGATAGACTTATTAAGTCTAGTAACCATCGTGGCTATGATCACGTCAAGATCACTAATCCCTGTCTCTATCCTGACACTACCGATAAGGTCAGGTCTGTTTGTAGCTACAGTGCCTACAATATTTCCGTTGGGTGCGGGTTGTCGAACTAGCTGGTCAAATGTGTTCAGAACTACTTCACAAGACTGCCTGTTCGTACTATCTGCAACGAATGTACAGACGTACCAGAATATATTTGGAAGGTACAAGTCACATCCGACTAATATTGTATGATCGCGGTATTTCCGCGCTATTAAACGTAGACTTTCATTGAACGATACCTCATACCTCGTTGTAATGTCGATGATGGACATCATATTCGAATGAGGTGAAAGTTTAATAATCTAATACGCGACATGTGACGAGCATCTCTGTAAATATCGTACTCGCGTTTCGTAGTGCACCATTTCTCATTTTCGTCAACGTATATCAGTATCATTTCAGGATAAGAACAGTCTTGGATGTGAAGATATTTACTATCAGTTATGTGTTTCTACCTTTTGCAGCATCATCAGATTGTGTAAAAGTAGCTAGATATGTAATCCATCTGTCATGAAACAACATAAAATGAAAAATGGTAACAGTAACGGGATATGTAATCCATCCGTCATAAAAAACATATAAAATACAAAGTGGACGTTGAGCACACCAGCCTGAGAGCGCCATAGTAGTACAATATAGGCCCACGCTTGCAAAATATGGTATGAGGCATTATTTTCGTTTTGTTGAGTGAAGTTAAGGGAGATATATTTCAAGTGTGGCTTATCAATGACCTTATTTTATCGTAGGTGACTTTACCTTTCTATACTCTGTTACTTATATATTTTTTTTTAGTTTAGCGACTAAACATAGGATTTTTTCGCTAGTCTGTAGTGATTGCGACTGCCCCTGACCATGATGCCTTCATGTTTGATTGTTGTTCTAGTATGCAAACGCTGTGGTTGTATTTTAAAATTTAGGTATTTTAGTCCATGTAACAGTTTTAATGACATACACTCCTGGAAATTGAAATAAGAACACCGTGAATTCATTGTCCCAGAAAGGGGAAACTTTATTGACACATTCCTGGGGTCAGATACATCACATGATCACACTGACAGAACCACAGGCACATGGACACAGGCAACAGAGCATGCACAATGTCGGCACTAGTAAAGTGTATATCCACCTGTCGCAGCAATGCAGGCTGCTATTCTCCCATGGACACGATCGTAGAGATGCTGGATGTAGTCCTGTGGAACGGCTTGCCATGCCATTTCCACCTGGCGCCTCAGTTGGACCAGCGTTCGTGCTGGACGTGCAGACCACGTGAGACGACGCTTCATCCAGTCCCAAACATGCTCAATGGGGGACAGATCCGGAGATCTTGCTGGCCAAGGTAGTTGACTTACACCTTCTAGAGCACGTTGGGTGGCACGGGATACATGCGGACGTGCATTGTCCTGTTGGAACAGCAAGTTCCCTTGCCGGTCTAGGAATGGTAGAACGATGGGTTCGATGACGGTTTGGATGTACCGTGCACTATTCAGTGTCCCCTCGACGATCACCAGTGGTGTACGGCCAGTGTAGTAGATCGCTCCCCACACCATGATGCCGGGTGTTGGCCCTGTGTGCCTCGGTCGTATGCAGTCCTGATTGTGGCGCTCACCTGCACGGCGCCAAACACGCATACGACCATCATTGGCACCAAGGCAGAAGCGACTCTCATCGCTGAAGACGACACGTCTCCATTCGTCCCTCCATTCACGCCTGTCGCGACCCCACTGGAGGCGGGCTGCACGATGTTGGGGCGTGAGCGGAAGACGGCCTAACGGTGTGCGGGACCGTAGCCCAGCTTCATGGAGACGGTTGCGAATGGTCCTCGCCGATACCCCAGGAGCAACAGTGTCCCTAATTTGCTGGGAAGTGGCGGTGCGGTCCCCTACGGCACTGCGTAGGATCCTACGGTCTTGGCGTGCATCCGTGCGTCGCTGCGGTCCGGTCCCAGGTCGACGGGCACGTGCACCTTCCGCCGACCACTGGCGACAACATCGATGTACTGTGGAGACCTCACGCCCCACGTGTTGAGCAATTCGGCGGTACGTCCACCCGGCCTCCCGCATGCCCACTATACGCCCTCGCTCAAAGTCCGTCAACTGCACATACGGTTCACGTCCACGCTGTCGCGGCATGCTACCAGTGTTAAAGACTGCGATGGAGCTCCGTATGCCACGGCAAACTGGCTGACACTGACGGCGGCGGTGCACAAATGCTGCGCAGCTAGCTCCATTCGACGGCCAACACTGCGGTTCCTGGTGTGTCCGCTGTGCCGTGCGTGTGATCATTGCTTGTACAGCCCTCTCGCAGTGTCCGGAGCAAGTATGGTGGGTCTGACACACCGGTGTCAATGTGTTCTTTTTTCCATTTCCAGGAGTGTATTTTCACTCGCTATTTTTCATGCCATCATTTTACCTACTTTTGCTGCTTTTTATACTGGTACCTTACAGTAGTTTTGGTTTCATGTGATTGCAATAGTTTATACATATACTTGGTAATTTATCAGTTTTACGTAGTTTCTTTATTTCGTAAAGATGCCTCAGCCGCTCGCGCATGCCACGTGAGCACTTCTTGCCAGTTATACGCAGTGTTTGCATCTTGGTCTGTCACAGTAATATTTGTGTGCGCTCTAAACGGACATCGTGCTGTGTGCGGCTGATACTGCGTTTGTTCTGTAAGCGTGGACCTATTTTGTAACGCTAGGGTGGAGTCAGCTGGCGTGCTCAAGATCCACTCTGCATTTTATATGTTTTTATGACGGATGGACTACATATCCAGTTACTGTTGCATCCATTTTGGTTTTTATGTGGTTTTATTACGGATTGGTTACATATCCAGCTATATCTGATGATGTTCCAAAAAGGTTGAAAGTCGTCACTGATAAAGAACTTCGCAACCGAGACTGTTTTTATTCTGAACTTCTGGTTGCTGTAGCAACCTGCCACAATGGAATGGAAAATCTTTTGTATCAGTATCTCCACGAAACGGCCGCATTTGGTCGGATCACGCTCCCAACAATAAAGCGAGAGTGGCCGGGACCGCCGGCCTGCGGTGGCGACAGTTCGACTCCCGGGCAGACAGAGGCGGCACCGGTATAGGTCAGGGCGTGACCCCGTCGCGTGACGCGCCTGATACAGCGTCCATTTAGCCCGCAGAGCCTCCCGCCGCTGACGTATAACCACCACCTCACAGCGCCGCCGCCGTTCGTTTTAAGCCCGTCTCACACGGAGCAAGGTTCGCCGCAAGTTTGCGAGATGGCGTGCATGCCTGTCGGCTTGCAGGGAAAGGAGGCGGCTATCTTCCATGCCGAAGCTCTCCCACGGTGCAAGATCGGCTGCATGTTGTATCGAACGAAGATGGCTGCTTCAGGTACAGATGTTCAGAGCAAACTGTCGTTATTAGCTGTTTTGGTGCTAAACAATACAGAAATCCATGCTAATGAGAGAAGAAGAAAGAAAGAATAGACGAAAAACTGCATTAAGAGGAGAAACGCTGGAAAAGGTGCGCTCTCCATGCTTCATAAAGAGTTGAGGTTAATTCGCATAACACGTACTTTTGTTTAAAAAGTATCACCATTTCATTACTGTTTGATTTTATAAATATACCGATAATGACTGTTATATACGACTTTATTTTATATGATAGAAGATCGTACATCCTTTGCAAATTTTATACGAATGGATGTATTGGTATTTGCAACTCTTTCGAGTGCTTCTCCACGCAAGTGTTTATTATAATAGTTTACGCTTTTCACGACGTACAGACACTGTCCTTCCCTATAAGTACATATCAGTGCTTCAATCGCTTCCCTGGACCACTGCGGTGCCATTATTTAATAATTATAAGAACTTCCTACCGCACCACACAACAGCAGAAAAGCGACTATCAACAAAGGCTTCCCGCCCAAGCTTTCCGCGTCTGACGTCACAAACGAGACGTCTCATGATTGGCCAACGCAGGTAGCACGCAGGGAACCTTGCAAGAAAAATAGCACCGGACCTATCCTGGAAATCTTACAAGGTTCCCAGCGAGGTAGCCCGCCAGCAGACGACGGAGCCCGCAAGGCAGCCGCCGCGCGAGCCAGCAAGGAAACTGACAGCGAATCTTGCTCCGTGTGAGACGGGCTTTAGCGAGAACGTCTGTCGGGAAGAGCGCCACACACGACCAGAGCCGCCGCACGTGGCTCGCTCGCTCACAAACCACCTGCTCTTTTCCTACACAACAGCCCTTTCTGTCCGTGTTTAAGCACGCTAAGTCTTTCCAACTATTACTGCGTTTCCTCCATCTTTGCTTTATTACCATAATCTTTTTGTGTTTCCTCATGCGAGGCACTCGTCGGATAGTCACGGAGCTCCCCCTTGCACTCCTAGCAGCCGACGTGTGCGTGTACCGGCTGCGTTCCCCCGCACTGCAGACGCGTATCACTGGTCGGATCAGTGCCAGACACAGCGTTAATTCCACAGTGTGGAGGAAGCGTCGATTCTGCGTGTAGTTGGGGATATAACGCCTTCAAACGACCTTTCGCTTTCCCCAAGTTTTCACAGACGGCTGGTTTCCAGGTAAGGTGCCTATCGAGGGATACCGCTAGATATTTAGCCGTGCGAGATCAGGGGATGGGACCTCCCATGATTCACAACGGCTGGAGGTCCATGGACACTCTACGTCTCATTACGACGGCGGCCTGACGGATTGGCATTAAGGGGGGTAGGACGTCAAACGGGCCGACTTAGAGCAGGAGAGGCATCACACGACGTTTTAATTTCCAGTGACTATACTTTTACAAATAAGTTCATAAAACTTTGTCAGTATAACCAGGAAGGATTCAGGATCCACACTCATTGCAGTGGAAGTTCGAAAACATCATAAAATAATTTTCTTTTTTACGTGCGAAATTTCATTATTTTTTCACTTACTAATGGCTGCCTTTGTTGCTATAGGTACACTAAATGGCTCTGAGCACTATGGGACTTAACTTCTGAGGTCATCAGTCCCCTAGAATTTAGAACTACTTAAACTTAACTAACCTAAGGACATCACACACATCCATGCACGAGGCAGGATTCGAACCTGCGACCGTAGCGGTCGCGAGGTTCCAGACTGTAGAGCCTAGAACCGCTCGGCCACCCCGGCCGGCATAGGTACACTTTCCTTCATAAGTTAGAGATATTCTTGGATGAATTTTGGACACCATACATACCATACTTACAGGTGTATGAAACTGTAGAATTTATTTAATTTATGAAAAAACGAATGAGCTGTTATAGATTTAGGAAAAACACAAATTTTATAGTTAATTACCTCAATTTTTACCACAGTTTTTAATAGATTTGGAAAATTCTAGAGTTTCATACACCTTTAGGTATGGTTTGTATGCTGTGCAAAATTCATCGAAGAATCTCTCTTACTTATGAAGAAAAGTTACCTATACCAACAAATGCTGCCATTAGTAAGCGAAAAAATGTTGAAATTTCACATGTAAAAAAATTACTTCGTTATGTTTTCGAACTTCCACTGCTGTGAGTGTGAATTCTGAATCCTTGCTGGTCATGCTGACAAAGTTTTATGAATTTATTTGTAAAAGTATAGACAGTGCAAATTAAAATGTCCTGTGGTGCCTCTCCTTTTTCAAGTCGACCCGTTTGACGTTCTACCCCCCTTAAATTTCGGCCGCCATTTCGTTGCCCAAGCCCCCAGGGCGTCGCATGCCTCTTGTAAGAGGCGGCGAAGGACGTGGATCCTTAGGGAACGAACGTAGAGTGCGGTGTCGTCCGCGTGTAGTGCAAGTGATGCTCTGTCAGTGCGTGGCACGTCGGATGTGTACAGGGAGTGCAGCTGGGGGGGCCGAGAACCGACCCCCCTTGAATAAAAAGTGTCATTTCTGTTCGTCTCATTGTGTACTGCTTTCAGTTGCTTCTGTACTGTACTATACTGCAGCAGTTCTTTCTATTTACTGTCCAAGTTTCATCGAGGTACTTGGCAGGAACGCATCATGAGAAACTTACTTTCGTCCTTAAGTTCTGTCACGCAAGTGTATGTACTCCGCGAGCAACCTCACAGTGTGTGGCGGAAAGTCCTTGCACCACGACTATTTCATGCCTCCTTTCCTGTTCCACTCGTGAACGGCGCGTGCGAAGAGTAATTGTCGGTAAACCTCGGTATGACATGTAGTTTCTTTGATTTTCTCACCTCGCGAGATGTATGTGGGTGGAAATAAGAACATGCAGCTCGACTCTCCCTGGAAAGTACGTTGACTTTCAACAGTGAAGCCGGCCGGGGTGGCCGAGCGGTTCTAGGCGCTACACTCTGGAACCGCGCGACCGCTACGGTCGCAGGTTCGAATCCTGCCTCGGGCATGGATGTGTGTGATGTCCGTAGGTTAGTTAGGTTTAGTAGTTCTAAGTTCTAGGGGACTGATGACCTTAGAAGTTAAGTCCCATAGTGCTCAGAGCCATTTTTTTCAACAGTAAACTTCTCCCTGGTGGACAACACTTCTCTTGTAAAGTCTGCCACCGGAGTTCCTCGAGCATTTCTGTAATGATCTCGCGCGCGCAGGGAACGATCCCCTGACTAAACGAGCCTCTCTTCTTCCCTTCAAAATGGCTTCAAATGGCTCTGAGCACTATGGGACTTAACATCTGTGGTCATCAGTCCCCTAGAACTTAGAACTACTTAAACCTAACTAACCTAAGGACATCACACAACACCCAGTCATCACGAGGCAGAGAAAATCCCTGACCCACCGGGAATCGAACCCGGGAACCCGGGCGCGGGAAGCGAGAACGCTACCGCACGACCACGAGATGCAGACTTCTCTTCTTCCCTTATTCTCTGTTTCTTCTGTGAATCCTACTCGGGGAAGGGCCCAGACTGAAAGACAATTTTCAAGAACCAGTCGAACAAAGATTTTTTTGTGAGCGACGTTATCGTGGATAAGTGACATTTCTTTAAGATTCTGCCCAATGAATCCCCGTCGTCTAGGATCTCCTCTTCCTAATGTTTATTTTATGTGGTAATGCCACTCTACGTCGCTCCAGACGCTTACTCCTGGGTATTTTACTGTGGTTACTGTTTCTAGCGATTTGTCAGCGACAGTGTAATCGCAAAGCAGTGGATCTCTTCGCCTTTTTATGCCGAAAGTGTGGCAATCATTTGCATTCAGATTTCAGAGTCAACCAGAGTCCGTGTTCTAATCGTAGAATCTGCGGACGTCTTCCTGTACTTCGCCACAGCCTTGTGATGTCGCAACGTTTCTATATACGCCAGCATCGTCCGTGTGTAGTCTTACGAATGCTACAACATTATGCACTAATCATAAATATACGTTGTAATGCCACCGGTTCTATAACATTGGGTTGGAGTAATCCTCAAATTATACCTCACAACTCGCAAAGATTCGCCTTCTTGCGCGATCGTTTATTATAACAGAAAAAAGTACAAGACTACACAGAACAGCCTAAGGGTAAATCATCGCACGAAAAGGAACACAGACAACATACTGCCAGATATACAGTTAAGACATTTTTTTCATATTTCACAATATTGTTTCATCAAGACTCTGCTCTTCTGCTTGGAAAACTGATAATGAATATCTCTACGGAAGATACGCTTATTCATGATACAATTTCTGCAGAGTACGGCTGGCAATGTCGCCTTTGTGCCGAGAAACCGACAATTCTTATGCAAGTGTGACCTATTTATTTGGTATTCCGAAACAACCTATTTCTTTGCTTATTCCTGAAACGGCGAAATTGTAGGTGACAATGTAAAGACTAATCCGGTTTTATTTCACTTATTATCTAATGAAATAATATTTTATGTACAAAGATTGCACATAACTGAAGACTTCGATATTCCTTTCAGTCGCTACCACGCTTAATTCCCACTCCATGTGAATTCTCTACCCATATACACCGATCAGCCACAACATTACGACCACCGACCTACCATCGATATAAACCCGTTCAGGCGATAGTAGCGTCACCTGGCGAAGAATGACTGCTAGTCAGGCACACGCACGGTGCACGTAGTATCAGTAAGCATGCTGTCCATGTTTAGAATGGGGAAGGCCTGTGATGTAGCTTAGTCTGACCGAGGGCAGATTGTAATGGCCTCGAGGATCGGCAAGAGCATTTTGGGAAATGCACGAGTTTTCGGGTGTTCGCGAAATGCTCTGGTGAATGTCTTCAACATGTGGCGAAACCAAGGTGCAACCACGTCCAGGCGTCGTGGGGTTCGGCGGCCACCCCTCATTGCATATGTAGGACCTCATAGGCCGCCCAGACTGGTAAAACAGGACAGACGGCGAACAGTGGCGGAACTAACTTCAGATATTCATAATGGGCAGAGTACAAGTGTGCCTGAACACACAGTGCCCCGAACACTCCTTTCGACGATGGATCTCCGTAGCCGACAACCCATACATCTGGCAATAACACCACGACATGGGCAACCACGACTGAAATTGGTAAGTGACCACCAGCACTGGGCGTTGGCACAGCGGCAGATCGTTGGAAGGTCTGACGAGTCCCAATGCTTTCTTCATCATGCTGATGGGAGGGCGTGAATCCGTCATCTTCCAGGGGAACAGCTCCTTGGCACCTGTAACGCGGAATGGAGACAAGCAGGCACTGACTCCATTATGCTCTGGGAAACATTCATGTTGGCATCTATAGGTTCGGTGGAATTCGTGCAAGGCACCATGACAGCCAAGGACTATTGTACACTGGTTGCAGACCCTTTCATGACGACCATGTTTCCTGAGGGCTATGTCATTTTTCAACAAGATAATGCGCTTTGCATCAAGACCAGAAGTGTGATGGAGTGGTTCGTCGAGCACAGTGGCGAGTTGCAGTTGATATGATGGCCCCAAGATTCGCCAGATCCAAACCCGATCAGGCACATCTGGGATGTGACTGAACGTCAGAGCTCATCGCCCCCCTCCTCGGAATTCACGGGAATTAGGTGACTAGTGTGTGCAGAAGTGGCGCCACCTCCCCCCCCCCCCACCCACCCTACCAAGGAATCATTGTTTCCATGCCACGACGTGTCGTCGCTGCCAAATGTGGACATACCGGCCATTAGGCAAGTGGTCATAATGTTCCGGCTGATCGGCGTACCTCGGCCGCTCTGCGAAGGAGGTGTACCAGAACACTCCGGGAGCCACACAGCTACTCACCTGAACTAAGTTCAGTACTAACGTAACTCACATACCGTTGTTTTTGGGGCCCTTTACAGTATCTTTGCCTAAAGTTTTTTAACGCAGTTATTTAAAGTTTTCATGCGTATTCCAACGTTCAACCCGTTCAGATTCATCACTGTTATCATTCACGCCGGCTGAGTCTCGGAATTTCAGATTTCTAGCTTGCAAGTGCGATGTATGTACACTACCGGCCATTAAAATTGCTACACCAAGAAGAAATGCAGATGATAAACGGGAATTCACTGGACAAATATATTGTACTAGAGCTGACATGTGATTACATTTTCACGCAATTTGGGTGCATAGATCTTGAGAAATCATATCCCAAAACAACCACCTCTCTCCGTAATAACGGCCTTGATACGCCTGGGCATTGAGTCAAACAGAGCTTCGATGTCGTGTACAGGTACAGCTGCTCATGCAACCTAAACACGATACCACAGTTCATCAAGAGTAGTGACTGGCGTAGTGTGACGAGCCAGTTGCTCGGCCACCATTGACCAGACGTTTTCAGTTGGTGAGAGATCTGGAGAATGTGCTGGCCAGGGCAGCAGTCGAACATTTTCTGTATCCAGAAAGGCCCGTACAGGACCTGAACATGCGGTCGTACATTATCCTGCTGAAATGTAGGGTTTCGCAGGGATCGAATGAAGGGTAGAGTCACAGGTCGTAACACATCTGAAATGTAACGTCCACTGTTCAAAGTGCCGTCAATGCGAACAAGAGGTGACCGAGACGTGTAACCAATGGCACCCCATACCCTCACGCCAGGTGATACGCCAGTATGGCGGTGACGAATACACGCTTCCAATGTGCATTCGCCGCGATGTCACCAAACACGGATGCGACCATCATGATGCTGTGAACAGAATCTGGATTCATCGGAAAAAATTAGGTTTTGCCATTCGTGCACCCAGGTTCGTCGTAGAGTACACCATCGCAGGCGCTTCTGTCTGTGATGCAGCATCAAGGGTAACCGCAGCCAGGGTCTCCGAACTGTTCGTGAAGATGGTTGTTGTCTTGCAAAAGTCCCCATCTGTTGACTCAGGGATCGAGACGTGGCTGCACGATCCGTTACAGCCATGCGGATAAGATCCCTCTCATCTCAACTGCTAGTGATACGAGGCCGTTGGGATCCAGCACGGCGTTCCGCATTACCCTCCTGAACCCACTGATTCCATATTCTGCTAACAGTCATTGGATCTCGACCAACGCGGGCAGCAATGTCGAGTTAAGATAAACCGCAATCGTGATAGGATACAATCCAACCCTTATCAAAGTCGGAAACGTGATGGTACGCATTTCTCCTCCTTGCACGAGGCATCACAACAACGTTTCACCAGACAACGCCGGTCAACTACTGTTTGTGTATAAGAAATCGGTTGGAAACTTTCCTCATGTCAGTACGTTGTAGGGGTCGACAGCGGGGCCAACCTTGTGTGAATGCTCTGAAAAGCTAATAATTTGCATATCACAGCATCTTCTTCCTGTTGGTTAAATTTCGCGTCTGTAGCACGTCATATTCGTGGTGTAGCAATTTTAATTGCCAGTAGTGTAGATTAGACTTTCCCAAACGGCGTATCGCTACGTTTTGATCCGTGGCACAGAAATATGCATTATGTACTGAAATTTTTCTCTATCCAGAGGTCTGAACTTTACAATACGAAGCATTTTTACTTTTTAATGATACTTGCAATAATTTATAATCAGTTTCGAGACAGAATGCGTAAGCCAGTGTCTCCAACGGCCACCACGCTGATATTCGGTTAGTCTCTTTCGTGTTGCAGTGGTGAATGTTGATTTTCCAAACCCCATATGCAAACACAGTGTCTGTTGAAAGTATCCTAGCAGATTAAAACTGTGCGCCTTTCGCATGGAAGTGCTCTACCAACTGAGCTACCCAAGCACGACTCATGACCCATCCTCACAGCTTCACTTCTGCGAACCTCGCAGAACTAGCACTCCTGCAAGAAAGGATATTGCGGAGAAATGCCTTAGCCACCACCTGGGGGATGTTTCCAGAATGACTTTTCCACTAAGATGGAACGTCGCTTCATCACTAAAAATTACACGCTGCAGAAATGCGTTAAGCCCGCCCGAGAGCAAACTGGCACGCAAAGTCTGTTGGATCCTTTTTTGAAACGATCCAAACATTACCGAGAAAGTCGTTTTAAATTAGCTTTTAGTCAGCATTCCATCAATACGGCACAAGCTATGCACAAAGCTTTCTAATACCTAATTGTTCATATAAAACGTACCATTCTCGTTGTTCCTCAGTGTGTGCGTAATCGCTAACAGTCCAGGTGACCCATTCTGCACTTTCCGATGTTTCCTTTTATGGTTTTAGTTTCGGAGCCCTTAACGTAGATCATCTTCTAAGCGGTAGCACATTTATTACTTGAGTCAAGGAGCGGATGCCTTATAGTCCTTCACTAATTTTGAATTAATGTCCATTGCTGATAAACAGTTCAAATCAAAAACTGTCACTACGGTACGGTATTTCAGTTCATTCATTTCAGTGAGACAAGTACAACACAATTCCTTCGAAGAGTAGTACAAACGACAGTTTTTCTGTTCAACAGAGAACTAATATCTGTATCATACTGCAAAACTGTCTGTTGCAAACTATCTATATTACACACAGATTCACTGGAACTTGAAGTTTTTTTCAGTGAAGGGTGGACTGATAATATCCGGACAGTACAGGTGTGTTTAAATGCGGTAACCGTAAGTTGCTCATATTTACTATTAAATGAGTACATCTCTCCAGGCTCCCTGTAAGTAATGTCATTTTGATTTTCCTCGTCTGGAACTCCCTCCCTCAGGCTGATTCGTATTCTGTTTGCCGTACAGGCTGCTGGGGCGTGAATAACCCATGACCCGAGCGTCCTATTACTGTCTTGCCTTCTGCCTCCCACGTTCTTGTATTTCGACTGCTTCGCCTGACTCAGCAGCTGTCGCAAGGTGAGAACAGATTAGGCCAACACATACTATCTTCCGAGATAGTATCCGCCGCTGCAACGCTTCTTAGCTCATGAATTCGCAATTTTTACGAAAAGAGATCAAATCTGAGCTCCTCGTACTTACCATTGGCAAATTAAGACAATTTACTAAATAGTATAACATCGGCGCCGACTATACCTGAGAATCGTAAAAGCAGCACTGTCAAAGAGGTCGGTAAGGAATTACTGGCGATATTTCAAGCTATAATTCTTATCTTTACCGCGATAGATAGAGTCTTAAAAAAAATGAACCGGCTTCTGCAAGGTTTCACTTATGCAACGTGCACATAAATCAGCCTAAAAATACAGACAATGTAGTGCCGCTCAATGCGCTGCGCTATAAGGGGCAAGTAAATGTATCCACGAACTATAAATCTGTACGATGTTAAATGCCTGTAAACACTGCGATATCCTATCAATGTCAAGAAATGTCATAATTTAAGAAGTCGGGGGAACGAAGTGCTCACTCACAAGAGAGTATTTTGGGCTCCTCCATGTTACATCTCTGGTCAAATTCAAAGACAAGAACATAAACACATTAAGACAAAGCAATTTACATGTAAGACAGCTCTTTCCACTGGTACAAATGGCAAATGGAACTACTTGTTACCTGCACTTGGTGCAACGAAAACACAACAGGAAACTTGATCAGGCTCATTGTTACTAAACTGAGAGTTCGCACATTCTGCCAACGATCCTTTCATTTACTAGTTCCACAATCTCGACATGCTTTCCTGCCCACAGGGTTAAAAGATATCACACGTTGATATTCCTTTTCTTAGAACAGTAACTTGTGAATGAAGTTCACTTTCATGAATCAATGATTCCGTTGTGGATCGGTATACAGAAAACTGCTGTGAAAACTTATCAAGCCAGAGTTATCTATGGAACGGTACTAAACATTATCAAGCGTGCATTCTACGAACTGCCGCTTGCTGCCAAATGTGAAAAAACGTTCCAAAATTCACAAAAATTCCGGATAATCTTTGTCAATCTGCGTATCATCTGTTCCGTTTCTAAAGTAATATTTCATGAGTCTGACTGCCCGTACTCCAATATGAAGTTAGCTTGCAACACCGTTCATATGAAAATGTTTCTGTAGAACAATAGTCGTACGATACGCGGATACATTCGCTTACTAGAAAAGGAAGGAGAGAGGCTATTCTCTGTGATTTATTGCCATGGTGGTCAGTCATTGTCATAACGAATGTTGTACTAAAACATAAATGGGATCTTTTACACTTTTACATCCGTTGGAACGTGAAAACTACCAGAAAAACTGATGTCTTTCTGAAACTAGTCGCCGGCAGGAGTGGCCGAGCGGTTCTAGGCGCTTCAGTCTGGAACCGCGCGACCGCTACGGTCGCAGGTTCGAATCCTGCCTCGGGCATGGATGTGTGTGATGTCCTTAGGTTAGTTAGGTTTAAGTAGTTCTAAGTGCTAGGGGACTGATGACCCATAGTCCCATAGTGCTCAGAGCCATTTGAACCATTTTTTGAAACTAGTCACCAGCTGGAAAAGTGGCAGAAGAGGGACATTACGTATACTCGGATGGAGAGTGAGCAGTCGATTACACTACCCTCTACTCACTTCATAGACAAATTTTCCATTGTATCTGAAAGTGACCCTTACAAGTTTCTTCATATGGATGAGATTATCCTGAGTGGTATGCAGGTCATTTGGACTAATATCGAAGTTTATCGGGAAACTGAAATATTAGCTTGCCGAAGCAGCACAAATATTCTCTGTTCTTCATCCTACCATAAGTAAAACTTTTTCTAGTTCTCTTGTAATCTTAATACATTTTTGGCGTTCATTGAGAAACTCTGTTGGAGGCAGTTGTTGGCAGAACATATTGTGACGATTGCCCACAGCAACACCGCGTGCCTCATTTGATCTCAGATATTGTGACTGTGATAACTCCTATCATATCACAAACCAATTAAGTTTCGCGTAATTCAGGCGTGAAGTATCACTACCATATTAAGACAATGCGAAGATGAAAGCGCTCTTACGGCCGTTATCTGCACCTCGCTCAGAGCCGCTGATGGTTCCACATATATTGCGTGGTAGAAGGAGTTTTTAAAAACACGTAAAGGACTGCAACGGTCTGGGTCTTGTAGCGGGACTTCGAATTTCGCCGCGCTACACTCGTTCCCTCAGATAAAAAATATCCCGTCGCAGCGGTATGAGCGCTCGACGGCAGAGAAACTACTAAAATTGTTACTTCTGATGAAGACGTTAAAAAAAACTTATTAGCTAGTCTTGATCTGATTTTAATGTGTAGACATGTTGTGGAAGTTGTTAAGAAATTCGGAGGATGGAAGTAGCAAAGTAAATTAAATTGCATACAGTATCAAGATGATTTGAAATGGTATAAATTAGTGATTCCTGGACTATTGCAAGATTTCGGAGCAGACTTTTCACGCAGAAATGGAGATTTTTGAAGACCTGGACGCCGCCCGAAAGAAGACAAGTTAACCTGGTAAAGGATGATCTCTCATCTACGCCACTTCCCCCTGTCAGTTACATTTTGTTATTCTCTGTTTCTTTTCAGTGAGTTTTGTAGTGGAAATTGGTTTAACTTTTGCTCAAAAACGCCACAAGGACCACCCCAACTATAGCTTTTCTGTAATACGAAGTCCGATTTGCATTTCATTCTTTCCTTTTTTTACGGTCATTTACGATTTTAAAACCCCCTTTTTTATTCACCATTTCTTCCCACATTTTCAACCTTTTTCTTTTTCTTTTCTTCTCTATTTTTCTTTTTTCTTAACCACTACAGTCTGCTCTACCGTTCGGGGCAGACGATGTTTGAAAATAAAAGTACGACAGTACACAAATAATTAGATGCGTTTATATAACAAAAGCAAGGCACCTACTAAATTGAAAAAGGAAAACCACTGTAGTTGAATGAAGTGAAGGCAGAGAGCGAACAAATTGGGAATAATCTCCAAGGTAGCTGGTGCACCACAACAGTGGAGGGCATATACAAAAATTAACAAATAAATTCGAGTGACGAGTATACTAGTAAAACGGACAATCGTTTAGTATGGTTAGTCCAGTTTCTGTTTGTTACAAAGGAACTACAAAAATTCTCTGGGTCCTTTTCCCGTCGTTAGTTTCTAAATCCTCCTTTTCTTAACGTCTAGCGATATTTAATTCTTGAACTGGCGTCTGTTTATAGGTTGTAGCTTTAAGCCAGTTCGTTGTTAAGTCTTCTTCTTCTTCTTCTTCTTCTGGTTTTACCACCTCATTGGACCACTTCAGTCAATCATTGTTTGGTCATCTTCTTATTCAGTCTTCTTTCCGAATTTCGCAGTGTCTTTTCATTCGTTCCGATCTTTTTTTGTCGTTCTCAGCTGTAAATACCATTTTAACTGTATGTCGTTTGTCTATTTTTGATTTAAATCTCATTTTCATGTTTTTCAGTTTCTTTAAATTTTCTGATTTGTTTTGCAAATCGTCCAGGGTTAATGCTAGCCCTTTCATATCCTCTTTCGTTTATCACTACAACCTGTTGCTTTATATTCCAAAGTATCTATAATTTTACTTGGTAATCTTTTTTTTCGTATAGTTTCTGTAATGGACTGCAGTTCGCTATACACCACTTCACTTGGCACTATCCGCTATTGTCCTCCTTTCTGATATTTATTGTTTATGCATGTTCTAGCTATTCTTCTCTGTTTCGGATTTTGTCGTTCCTGTTTTTCTGGGTGACTTTGAAAAGAGTTCACTTCCGAATGTCACCTCTGGTTGAACAGCCGTCTTGTGATGTTGCAATTTAACCTGATTCATACACATGTTTAATGTATGTAGAACATGTTAATTTTGGACCTTACATAATTTTAATAGTTCTTTCTAGCCATGCAGGTTTCTCGTCCAAATTGTATGTTATAATTTCTGCTAGGCATTTATGTTGTTTCACTGTTTTTACTTTCATGTTATTTGCTGATATGTGGTTGATTGCAAGTGGATACGCTATCATTATCACAGTCTTTTTGAGTGATACTTGGACTCTTATTTTTTTTGCAATATTTTGTAGCCTTGTTATTTGATTTCTGGCTTCTTGAATGTTATTAGGCGAATTCGAGGCAATTTAAGTTTATCTGATTTTTCTTGGTCGCAGTTCTTATGTTTTTAGAATTTTACTTGTACCATTCCCTCATCACGTATGCCAGAGCACACTTGAAAAGTACTGGCAATAAACCATCTACCTGTCTTAAACCTGTTTTAAACGTACATGGCTCAGGTATTTCTCCCCTGAACTTTACCTTAGATTTGGTGGTTGTTAGAGTTAAGTTTATCACTTTTATTAATTTGGGATGGAGTCGGAATTCTTTAGTATCTTCATCATTGAACATCAGGGATATAGTCATAAGCTCTTTTGAAGTCTATAAAGATTATGACTTGTTGTTTTTATATTCTTTTGTAGTAATCCATTACCAGTTTCAAAGTGTTCTGGGCAACTTTGCCAGGGTGTAAATACTCCTTGGCATTCTCCTAGTTCCAGTTCAAGTTAATTTTTACGATGATTGTGTAGAATTCTTGACATGACTTTCTCTGTGATATCCAAATGGGAAATTCCTCTATAGTTGTCTGGATGTGATTTGTTTTCTTTTTTGTGTAATGGATGAATTATAGCTGTAGTCCCATATGTTCTGGTAGTTTCACTATCCATTGGTGTAATAAAATCTTCACTGGTTCTGCTGTATATTTCCAAAGTTCTGCAAATTTTTCATCTGTTCCACTTACATTGTAGTGTTTGAGTTCTTTCAAAGCTTTGTAGACTATGGATTGCAGGTGGGTTTATATTTTCTGCTGGTGTTTTAATATGGCTATCCAGCTTTTTAGTTCTAGCGGATCTCCATAATTTAGTACTTTGTTAAATGTTTCTGCCAAAATTCCTGTATTTTTTCTATTACTTTCTACTGCTATGGGCGATATTATTACTTTTACCCTTTAACATTAATGTTGAAGGGTCATATCGTTGTGGCTGATTGCTAAATATATTGTAGTTTGAGTTTGTTTCGTGACTATTTGTTTCTATCATTAGAAGTATATGTTCTGGATAGTAGCCTTTACTCATTCTTGTTATTTTTTGTGTTATCTTTCTTTGTGCTGGAGTTCCAAGGGTAATTCTTCCGTTTTATGACTCTGATACCTTAACCAGGCTTGGTGCATATCTACCAGTTTTATCACACTTATCGTTCCATTATAGGTATTTTTCCCTTGGATTTATTGCGGGCACCTGTTCAGCTATTTGTTTCAACTGAGGATCTATTTCCTCTGTACCGTCTGTTATTTTTATAGTCCTTCTTTGTTCTTCGTATTCCTTGTTACTTTAACAATCTGTGAGGGTCATAGATTCTCTTCTTTTTGGGGTGAGATTTTTTCCTCTCAATAGGGTGAATTTAATTTTTATTTTTATCATGTAGTGGTCTGATCCATATCTGTTCCTCTCAGAAGTTTCATATTGCAGATTTCTTTGTGGTAATTTTTATACATACAGAGACGATCCAGCTGCCATTCTCTTTTTTCAGTCTGGATGTTTCTAAGTTTTGGGTTTATTTGGTCTTCTCTTTAAGAGTATGTTGATATTGAGATCATGTCATGGTTTCTACAGAATTCCACCAGTTTTATGCCATTGCTGTTTGTCTTCTCTGTGCTAGCCCTTTCTCTATTGTCTCTACATCTTTCTTCCCTTTCTAACTGGACATTAGGTTGTTTAGTCATTAGGATAAAACATAAAAAAGCTCGTAAGGAAGTATCAATTACAGCAGTAGTTTTAGAAATCTTATGGGACTCTTCCGTTTCCACTTTGCTACTCCAAACTGCTTAATGCTACTTTACATGTGCACAAGACATTCAAAATGTGTTTGTGTACAAATATAAAGTAAGTAGAAATAATGATTAGAGATTAGATTAGATTCGATTAGATTAATATCTGTTCTGTAGATCATCAGTACAACTTTTCTTAACAATGTGCAAAGCGTCAGTTTAACAAAAGGTTTCTTTACACGACATAATTCGAGTTTTTTTTAAAAAAGATTACTACGTTATATCTAATTAGAAGTAGTTGTCATTCATAAATTCTTTTGATTTGTTTTTAAGTGTTGGTTGGCTATCTGTCAGACTTTTGATGCTATTTGTAAGTGACCCAAGAATTTTATGGCAGCATAATTCATCCTTTTCGGTGGCAAAGTTGGATGTAACTCAAAGTAGCGAAGATCAGCCTTTCTCCTGGTGTTGTAACTATGCACATTGCTATTGCTTTTGAATTGGGATGGGTTATTAATAGCAATTTTGCAAATGAATATACATATTCGAAGCTACTGTGAATATCCCTAGTTGCTTACATAAATGTCTGAAAGATGATCTTGGCGGGGCTCCAGCTATTATTCTGATACACACTTTTGTATAATGAATACATTTTTCCTTGGTGGTGAATTACTACTCTTGAATACATTACTTCTTCAAGAATTTTGGACAAAGCTGGCATCAAACCTATCCCCCCTTTTATGCAATGGTTTAACAATTGCATATTCTAAGGCATCAACAAAAATGCTCAGTTTCTGTGGGCTGCTACACATGTGGCTGAGAATCCCATTTATCTGTTGGGAACAAGCTTTCCCAATGAACTGGTGTCCAGAGTTTTGCGTAATCGGGAAGATAACGGAAAAAAAGACGATAGAAATCGATTAAACACTGCGACAGCCACCAAGATTTCCGTACAGACTGGATGTGCATATGAAAGAATAACTTTCTTCCCGGTGTAGGTACGCAATTCAAATATAACGAAGATCAGTGCATTAAACTCATAACCTGCCAGTCATCTGCACTCAAAGTTGAGAGCAGAGAGCTGTCCATTGGTAAACGTTTACAACGTAATGGCACAAGGACACCATTTGAAACCTGTATGTGTATGTGTTGGGGGAATCGAATACTCAAGTGCCCCGATGCATGTCAGATAAAGCCCTCGCAAAGTAACATGGCCACAGCGCAGACGCCCATTCTCGTCCTGAGCAGTGGGCGAGTCCACTCAACTGTTACAAAGGGTGATCGCCTCAGCTGACTTGGTCGCTGTCTCTCTATTACACAGCACGGCACTGCAGTCTTCGCACACTTTAGGCCCAGGGGAAGTTCTTCATAATCAGGCACGTGCGATTGTATGGAATGCCATTGAATTCGTCTTGTGAGCGGCAAACGAGGAAGCAAAAATCCTATTAGAAAGATTTCTGGAGAGCGTTAGAGAGCCTACTACCCATTCCAGTTGTAGAATAATGATAATAAACAAGGAGGGAGAAAACGTAGCTACAAATACTGCCCATGGCTTCACTGCTTCAGGAAACATGTGGAAGACACAAAAGAAAATTTATTTATAGGTAAGACTGAGGTTGTCCGGGGACTGAAACTTAGTTCCCATGTGACAGATGTTCTTCATTTTAGACTTTCAGTATCATAATAAGCAAGACTGCCGGCAACGCTATATTTTTATTTCCTTTTTTGTTTTATAAGATTTCCTTCTGGCAGCATGTGGTTGCACTTGTTTTGCTTTGGTCGAGTCTTTGTTTACGCCACTGTCGTTTGCCCGAACTCAGCGAGGTGGTGCAGTAGTTAGCACTGGACCCACATTTCGAAGGACGACGGATCAAATTCACGTCTGGTTGCCAGATTTATGTTTCATATGATTTTCCTAAATTGCTCCAGGCAAATGCTGGGATGGTTCCTTCCCCATTCTTGACACTATCCGAGCCTGTGCTCTGTCTCTCGTGACCTCCTTGTCGATGGGACGTTAAACCTTAATCTTCCGTCCTTCTTCCTCTTTTCTTTTCGTTACTGTAGGGCGAAACCGTTGACTCTGAATATCTAAACACATCAAAAAAAGTTTTGCATCACCCCGGTTCCCAGAACTCCTGAAGATAGACGTTGACTGTGGGTATTGTATCACAGACACAGTCCCTTTGACTGTTCAGAGATGTCACTAAACCCGCCCAAAAATGTAAACAACCATGTATGAGCAGCGCCTATTAGACGGTGGGGGTCCAACAGCCGATCATTCCACCAGGAAGGAGGTATGCGGCTCGTGTTGTCTGTAGTTCAACCATGCCTGCACGGCCAGTACCCCGGTTCGATCGCGTCCGCATTGTTATTTTGTGCCAGGAAGGGCTCTCAACAAGGGAAGTGTCCAGGCGTCTCGGAGTAAACCAAAGCGATGTTGTTCGGACGTGGAGGAGATACAGAGAGACAGGAACTGCCGATGACATGCCTCGCTCAGGCTGTCCAAGGGTTACTGATGCAGTGGATGACCGCTACCTACGGATTATGGCTCGGAGGAACGCTGACGCCACCATGTTTAATAATGGTTTTCGTGCAGCCACAAGACGTCGTGTTACGACTCAAACTGTGCGCAATAGGCTGCATGATGCGCAACTTCACTCCAGGAGTCCATGGCGAGGTCAATCTTTGCAACCACGACACCAGGCGGGGCGGTATAGATGGGCTCAACAACATGCCGAATGGACCTTTTAGGATTGGCATAACGTTCTCTTCACCGATGAGTGCCTCATATGCTTTCACCCAGACAATCGTCAGAGACGGGTTTGGGGGCAACCCGGTCAGGTTGAACGCCTTAGACATACTGTCCAGCGAGTGCAGCAAGGTGGAGGTTCCCTGCTGTTTTGGGGTGGCATTATGTGTGGCCGACGTTCGTGGTCATGGAAGGCGCCGTAACAGCTATACGATACGTGAATGCTATACTCCGACCGATAGTGCAACAATATCGGCAGCATATTGGCGAGGCATTCGTCTTCATGGACGACAATTCGGGCCCCCATCGTGCACATCTTGTGAATGACTTCCTTCATGATAACGACATTTCTCGACTAGAGTGACTAGCATGTTCTCCAGACATGAACCCCATCGAAAATGCCTGGGATAGATTGAAAAGGGCTGTTTATGTACGACGTAAACCACCAACCATTCTGAGGGATCTACGACGAATCGCCGTTGAGGAGTGGGACAATCTGGAGCAACAGTACCTTGATGAACTTGTGGATAGTATGCCACGACGAATACAGGCATGCATCAGTGAAAGAGGGCGTGCTACTGGGTATTAGAGGTACCGATGTGTACAGCAATCTGGACCACCACCTCTGAAGGTCTCACTGTATGGTCGTAGAACATGCAATGTGTGGCTTTCATGAGCAATAAAATGGTGGGAATGATGTTTATGTTGATCTCTATTCCAATTTTCTGTACAGGTTCCGGAACTCTCGGTACCGAGGTGATGCAAAACTTATTTTGATGTGTGTATATTTCTCAAATTAATTATTGGTCATATGATGGCTTGTAGACTCGCAAGCTGTAGCTTACAGGTTATGCGAGATATTATTTTGTGCATTTACACTCGAGCTGTCCAACTTCTCCCTTACTGCGCGGTGGTCGTTCATAACATAGTCGCCACCACGCCATCTGCACAAGTATGGGCCAAGTTACTTTGTGCGCAGTCTACGTACCGCAATATAAGGAGTCGCAAAGTGTCATTGCTGAAGCGTGATTTACTTACAACATTTTTGTTTCATTTGCTCTTACATATGGAAGTATAGTGTACTTGCATGTTTTCGACGTGTTCCTTTGGCGCTGACATTTTTGGCCAAATTTCAAGTTGGCTTCCAGCCCTACATGCTTCTTCACGCAAAGTACGATAAAACAGTGCACTATTATTGTTTATTTACTTTTATCTCGCTTAATGGATGACAGTCTACTTTATTTGTGTTTGGTGTTGCCAACTTATCTGATCGTGCTGCGTTTCACTTCATCTCTAAAATGTTCATTTGCTCTATCTTTTGCCATATGTGTACTAAGTGGTAATGCTTGGCTTCGTATACATTTATTTAAATTTGTAAATCCGATGACAAGTAACGTGGAAGGTAATGATCTAAATGACGACTCGGTTGGCGGGGGAGGGGAGGGGCACTAAGATGAGTCCAAGGTAGAGAATAATGAATGCAGAGAAGGAAGATAAGGCTTTGACGTCCCTTCGACATCGAGGTCATTGGAAAACGAGGACAAGCTAGGATTGATTCCAGGATGGGAAAAGAAATCGGCCGCGCCTCTTGCAAAGAAACAATCGCACTATCTATCTGGAGCGATTTAGGGACATCAGGCAAACCCTAAATCTGTTTTTCCTCCATGACACCGCCTCATCTTATTCTGCACAACGCACAGTCGCACACGCTGTCTCCTTAGGTTTCAACGTTTGCCCCTCACCTCTCCGCATTGGCAGTAAATTCTTCGCCCTTCCTCGGATGAAGAAACCATTGAGCGGCAGACATTTCCAAAGTGGTGAAGAGGTGATTTGTGAGCTGCAATTTCTCGAGAACAGCTGAGATGCAGGCTGCCACAACGAAGGTCTTTGCTAAACCATCCAATGTTGGAAAAAATGTGTTGCACTCGACGATGAGTATGGAGAAAAGGAGAAACACGATTGCCAAGTTTGACGGTCTATAACGACATATCAATATTTTTTCTTACGAATTCATAGTGTTTCAAAATTTGGAGAAAGACGCATAAACTACACTACCTTTGTGATGTCATCTCTATCTTTTGACTATCTTTCTTCTTCAGTCACTTCAGTCCTCCTCCAGGCCTTGTCCTTTAAGATGTATTTCTTAACATTGATCTCTTTACTATGTTAGTGACAGGTTCCAAAGTGGTATGTGGGTGAGTCTTAATGCTTGGGCGTGAATAACCGCATCGGGCGATATTGGTTTAGCCGCCGTGGCAGCCATCTGACCGACGTTACTACGAATTGCAGTAATTGCTTAGAACCTGAGTATCGTTTGATTAAAAAAAGTACTACTGCCCAGTCCGAATCAAATTACTCCATTTGAAATACTCCAAATGTTCACGATCTCCAAAATACGAAACCAAGCCACTTATTCTGAGAGAATATCATCTTGTGTAATCCGTCGACCTTTCTTCAATTTTACCCTCCCGGTTCTAATTACGGCGAGTTTGTTTATAAATAACTTTTCTGCTACCAGCCAAGATTTTCTTTTATCCTTATTTTACACGACGCGTTTTGGAAAATGATTTTCAAGTGCGTTTTCTTTTTGTACTATGCCAGTTTTACGTAATGTTTTCGATGTCTGAGTTCTGTTTTGTTTTGTTGACTTAACAGCAAAATATAAAAAACGCGCAATATTTAGTTAGTTATCGATTTTTATATGTAGTTAGTGGAGAAATTTGGAGAAATTGGACTTACACTTTTCTTATGGTCCATTTTTGCACCGTCTCACTCATGCTGAATATCACACATAACTTTTCGTGCACAGTGTACATTGAGAATAACTTACATAAACAAGCAGTTACAAAGATTATTTTACACGTAGTTGACACAGATGATGTTACAGGTCTTCTAAAGAGTGTGATACGATTTTGAGCACAACGTATATCTTAACAACATGGGTTAAAATTTTCTTACTTCTATTTTACACTGGTGCCTATTTCTATGTAGTACTATTTTTATTTAGTTATATTGTGGAAGCGTCTGAAGAAATTCACTTGTCCTCTTTCCAGTTTTTCGTTTAACATTTTATCTTTATATTTTCTGTAATGTGTATGTATCTCTTGTTCTTCTAACAAATCCATTTTGTGCCCTTTACTTAGTCGGTGAAGTACTTTGACATTTTTCTCTAGTTTTCAAATGAGTGTCCAGTATTATGTATGTATGTGTCTATTGCTGATGTTATGTGTTCATGGCGTGTGTAGGCTTTAATGTGCTCTGTGTGCCTGGTGTTGAAATTTTGGCCTGTTTGTCCTAATTAGAACATGGAATAGTGCTTCCATGTTACTATGTATATTCCAGAGTCTGAATATGGATCACAACTACACTGTTCAAAAGCGTATTATACTCTGTGGAAGACCTGTAATATTATCTTTGTCAGCTACATCTAAAAATATCTTTTAAACTGTTTATGTAAGTTATTCTGGATGTATAGTGGGCACCGAAAATTGTGTGTAATGATTAGCACGTGTGAGACTCTGTACAAATGGACCGTGAGGAAACTGTAAGAAGTTCTTCCAAACTTCGTTGCTAACTACATATAAGAATCGATAAGTAACTAAAAATTGCGCGTTTTTTGTTTATTGCAGTAAAGTCGACAAAACCAAACAGAACCTTACGCATCCAAAACATTAAGTAAAAATGGTATAATACAAAGAGGAAACGCACTTGAAAATGGGAATCATTTCCCGAATCGTGCCGTGTAAAATAAGAATTAAAGAAAATCGTGACTGGTAGCAGAAAAGTTATTTACAAACAAAGCCACTGCTTCAAGGTCGCAGGCTCTCACAAAACCATTTAAATGGGAATAGTCAGATAATTACGGCGAGTTGGAGATGGCAGCTTGTTTTCTTTCGCGGTGGCTGTCGGTACCTGCCGCGCTGACTCACCTGGGCGGCCTCCCAGGCCAGGTGGTTCCACTGGCTCGTGGTGGGCGGCTGGTCCGGCCGCGGGGGCGGCTCCCGCTGCAGCTGCGGGGGCAGCAGGCTGTTCTCGCGGTGCCACTTCTGCAACAGCACGCGGCCAAACGACAAGCTGTTAGAAACGAACAGGTTTTCTTTATTCAACGCAGGTAAAAGTGTTAATACAGGGTGACACTTATTGAACTACATTAAAAAAACGCATTATTGTGGCCAAGATAGACACGAAGCCCACGCCTACTACAGTAGTACAAGTTTATATGCCAACTAGCTTTGCAGATGATGAAGAAATTGATGAAATGTATGATGCGATAAAAGAAATTATTCAGGTAGTGAAGGGGGCGAAAATTTAATAATCATGGGTGACTGGAATTCGACAGTAGGAAAAGGAAAAGAAGGAAACATAGTAGGTGAATATGGATTGGGGCTAATAAATGAAAGAGGAAGCCGCCTGGTAGAATATTGCACAGAGCATAACTTAATCATAGCTAACACTTGGTTCAAGCATCACGAAAGAAGGATGTATAAATGGAAGAACCCTGGAGATACTAGAATGTTTCAGATAGATTATATAATGGTAAGACAGAGATGTAGAAACCAGATCTTAAATTGTAAGACATTTCCAGGGGCAGATGTGGACTCTGACCACAATCTATTCGTTATGAACTATAGATTAAAACTGAAGAAACTGCAAAAAGGTGGGAATTTAAGGAGATGGGACCTGGACAAACTGATTAGACTAGAGGTTGTACAGAGTTTCAGGGAGAGCATAAGGGAACAATTAACAGGAATGGGGAGTGAAGGCAGCAGAGGATAAAGTAGGTATAAAGACGAGGGCTAGTAGAAATCCTTGGGTAACAGAAGAAATATTGAATTTAATTGATGAAAGGAGAAAATATAAAAATGCAGTAAATGAAGCAGGCAAAAAGGAATACAAACGTCGCAAAAATGAGATCGACAGGAAGTGCAAAATGGCTAAGCAGGGATGGCTAGAGGACAAATGTAAGGATACAGAGGCTTATCTCACTAGGGGTAAGATAGATACTGCCTATAGGAAAATTAAAGTGACCTTTGGAGAAAAGAGATCCACTTGTATGAATATCAAGAGCTCAGATGGAAACCCAGTTCTAAGCAAAGAAGGGAAAGCAGAAAGGTGGAAGGAGTATATCGGGGGTCTATACAAGGGCGATGTTCTTAAGGACAATATTATAGAAATGGTAGAGAATGTAGATGAAGATGAAATGGGAGATATGATACTGCGTGAAGAGTTTGACAGAGCACTGAAAGACCTGAGTCGAAACAAGGCCCCCGGAGTAGACAACATTCATTAAACTACTGACGGCCTTGGGAGAGCCAGTACTGACACAACTCTACCATCTGGTGAGCAAAATGTATGAGACAGGCGAAATACCCGCAGACTTCAAGAAGAATATAATAATTCCAATCCCAAAGAAAGCAGGTGTTGACAGATGTGAAAATTACCGAACTATCAGTTTAATAAGTCACAGCTGCAAAATACTAACGCGAATTCTTTACAGACGAATGGAAAAACTGGTAGAAGCCGACCTCGGGGAAGATCAGTTTGGATTCCGTAGAAATGTTGGAACACGTGAGGCAATACTGACCTTACGACTTATCTTAGAAGAAAGATTAAGGAAAGGCAAACTTACGTTTCAAGCAATTGTAGACTTAGAGAAAGCTTTTGACAATGTTGACTGGAATACTCTCTTTGAAATTCTGAAGGTGGCAGGGGTAAAACACAGTGGGCGAAAGGCTATTTACAATTTGTACAGAAACTAGATGGCAGTTATAAGAGTCGAGGGGCATGAAAGTGAAGCAGTAGTTAGGATGCGAGCGAGACAGGGTTGTAGCCCCTCCCCGATGTTATTCAATCTGTATATTGAGCAAGCAGTAATGGAAACAAAAGAAAAATTCGGAGTAAGTATTAAAATCCATGGAGAAGTAATAAAAACATTGAGGTTTGCCGATGACATTGTAATTCTGTCAGAGACAGCAAAGGACTTGGAAGAGCAGTTGAACGGAATGGACAGTGTCTTGAAAGGAGGGTATAACATGAACTTCAACAAAAGCAAAACGAGGATAATGGAATGTAGTCGTATTAAGTCGGGTGATGCTGAGGGAATTAGATTAGGAAATGAGACACTTAAAGTAGTAAAGGAGTTTTGCTATTTGGGGAGCAAAATAGCTGATGATGGTCAAAGCAGAGAGGATATAAAATGTACACTGGGAATGGCAAGGAAAGCGTTTCTGAACAAGAGAAATTTGTTAACATCGAGTATAGATTTAAGTGTCAGGAAGTCGTTTCTGAAAGTATTTGTATGGAGTGTAGCCATGTATGGAAGTGAAACATGGACGATAAATAGCTTAGACAAGAAGAGAATAGAAGCATTCGAGATGTGGTTCTACAGAAGAATGCTGAAGATTAGATGGGTAGATTACATAACTCATAAGGAGGTACTGAATACAATTGGGGAGAAGAGGAGTTTGTGGCACAACTTGACTAGAAGAAGGAATCGGTTGGTAGGACATGTTCTGAGGCATCAAGGGATCACCAATTTAGTACTGGAAGGCAGGGTAGAGGGTAAAAATCGTAGAGGGTGACCAAGAGATGAATACACTGAGCAGATTGAGAAGGATGTAGGCTGCAGTAGGTACTGGGAGATGAAGAAGCTTGCACAGGATACAGTAGCATGGAGAGCTGCATAAAATCAGTCTCAGGACTGAAGACCACAACAACAACAACAACATGAAAAAAAACCTAAATTAGTTACAAACTACGGCATGCACACTCTTTATTCAACATGTAAACTACACTACACATGTTCGGATTTAGATTATGGCATGTTCGATATTCCTGCCATCATTGACGATGTGGCACAGACGAATAGCGGAATTCTGCATGAGCCGCTGAAGTGTCGGAACATCGATGCTGTCGATGAGCTCCTGTGTGGCTGTTTTCAGCTCAGCAATGGTTTTGTGGTTATTGCTGTACACCTTGTCTTTAATATAGCTCCACAAAAAGGAGTAGCATCTGGTCAGATCCGGAGAATATGCCGACCAATCGAGACCCATGCTACTGCCCTCTGGGTACCCAAAGTACTCCTCCAGGACATCAAACATTCTCGTGCTTCGATGGGATCGAGCTCCGTCTTGCACAAACCACATCTTGTCGAAATCACCATCACTTTGGATAATGGGGATGAAACAATCTTCCAAAACCTTCCCGTACCGTTCGGTAGTCACCGTGCCGTCAAGGAATATCACACCGTTTATTCCGTGAGTGGACACTGCACACTATAGTCACCTGTTGAGGGTGAAGAGACTTCTTGATCGCGAAATGCTGATTCTCAGTCCCCCATATGCGCCAATTTTGCTTATTGACGAACCCATCCAAATGAAAGTGGGCTTCGTTGCTAAACCAGACCGTACTGCGCATACTAATTCCCATCATGCCCCGTGGCCAGCCGTGGAGTTTCAACGTCATGATGCAAACCGTTCAGAAGTTACGACGAAATCATTTCATGTAGTTCAGTAATTGTTACCCTGCACATACAACCAAGTCAACTCATTTGTAAATATCACGTGCTCCATGGTAAAAGACCTTCTTCCCTTTCAAGGTACAACATGGTGCACGATCGACGAAGCATGGCTTAACCGTTCACATGGTGACGCTGGTGAATTGCCACTCGCCTACCGGCGCGATATACTGCTTTGTCGGTATGCCTGTCGGCTACTGTCCATGCCCGACCATCCGTCTTATCGTTCCTTTTTTGACGACTCGCTCGACCGTCAATACGGGTTGTATGTCTCTGCCCTGCTACCCCCTGGAGTTCGCTTTCGTCCCCTCCTTCAACACCTTAATTTTTCACTCCCTGCAACCTTTCGAGTGGGCGAGAGCCACACGCCACCTTGGCTCCAGGCTCAGGTTCGCGTTCACCTTGACCTCAGCTCGCTCCCAAAGGAGGTTACCCCCGGTTCGGTCTACCACTCCAGTTTTGTCGAACTTCGAACGAAGTTCATTAATATGACCTTCCTTTATACACATGGCTCTAAGACCAATGACGGGGTCGGGTGTTCTTTTATTGTTGGGGCACAAAGTTTCAAATACCGGCTCCATGGCCATTGTTCGGTCTTCACAGCTGAGCTCTTTGCCCTCTACCAGCCTGTTCTTTACATCTGCCGCCACCGACATTCTGCTTATGTCATCTGCTCCGATTCCCTGAGCGCCATCCAGAGCCTCAGTGATCCGTATCCGGTTCACCCTTTCGTGCACCGGATCCAACGCTCTCTTCAGCAGCTGGTGGACGTCGGTTCTCCGGTTAGCTGTATGTGGGTTCCTGGCCATGTCGGTATCCCTGGGAACGAAGCTGCAGATGCAGCAGCCAAGGCTGCGGTCCTCCAGCCTCGGACAGCTTCTTGTTGTGTCCCTTCGTCAGATTGTAGCAGGGTCATTTGTCTGCGCATTTTATCGCTGTGGCATGCCGATTGGGCTGCACTTACAGACAACAAGCTTCGGGCCTTGAAACCTCTTCCCGTGGCTTGGACGTCCTCCTCCCGCCCTTCTCGGCGGGAGGAGGTCGTTTTGGCCCGGTTACGAATTGGACACTGCCGGTTCAGCCATCGCCATCTGCAGACGGCTGCGTCGGCGCCGTTCTGCCCATGTGGGCAATTGCTGACGGTCCGCCACATTTTAACGTCCTGCCCGGATTTTAACACACCGCGTCTTGATCTTCGCCTGCCCTGTAGTCTAGATGCCATTTTAGCGGATGACCCACGAGCAGCTGCTCGCGTTCTTCATTTTATCAACTTGACCAACCTCTCTCAGGACCTTTGATTATGCTTTTTTTTTTTATCTTATGCCTGCCAGTCTGTCTTTTATCGTGTTTTCCCTTTTAGTTGCTGTTTTAAACTTGTGCCTGGCGGTGCATTCCTAACGTAGTCTGGGCGCTAATGACCACTGAAGTTTTGCGCCCTAAAACCACAAAAAAAAAAAAAATGGTATATTAGGTTGGTGCGTAAGTTCGTAGCGTTTTTCCATAAGCTTAATAAAAACAACTGATACGCATAAAGGAGATTTTAGTAATCAGTAATATATTCTCCTTCACTATTTACAACAGTCTGCCAACACTGGGATTCCACCACTATAGAAATCACGTGGTTTTGAGGCGAAGAATTCGTCGAGCCATATTGGAAGCGCATTTTCTTCCGGAAAGTAAGTTCCTCGAACGTTGTTCGATAGAGAGCGTAAAAGTGAAAATCAGACGAATAAGGGGGGTGAGGAATGACTTCCCAAACCCAACTCCTGTATACCGTTTTTCGTTAGTATAGCAGTATGCGAGTGGGCGTTATCGTGGAGTACATCACTTCACGGAGTCTTCCTGGTCGTTGTTCTTGAACTGCGTCTGGAAGATGTCTCATTTGTTGAAAATAAATGTCAGCAGTGATAGTTACACCTCGGGGAAGCAATTCTTAGTACATCACACCGTCGTTGTTGCACCAGATGAATAACACTCTCTTTTGTGTATGTGCACCTGTCTTTGTACTGGGAGTTGCTGCTTTGTTTGAGTTCGAACTTTCCTTTCTTTCCGTTATGTTTGCATAAAGGCTCCATTTCTCGTCGCCAGTAACGATACGGTATAGGCATGGTCGGTGTTGTTCACGAGCCAACAGACGACGAGCAAGCAGAGATGTACATATCGCCACAGGGTGATTTTTGTGCTTCTCATTTACAGCACGTTGTACCCATATACACTCAATTTTTGAACCTTGCCAACTGCATGCAAATGTCGTACGATGACGAAATGATCACACTTCATCACATTTGCCGGTTCTCGAGTACACTGACATGTATCACTGTGGATTAATGTGTTTAAACCATCTTCGTCAAATCCTGAAGGTCTTCCTAAACTTGGAGAGTCACTAACGTCAAAAAGAGCCTCCCTAAAACGAGAACAGTATTTTCTTGACGTCCTTTGTCCAAGGTCATTATCCCCATATTCGGTGCAAATGTTTCTGGTTGCCTCCGCTGCTGTCAGCCCTCTACCGAACTCAAACAGAAGAATATGTCGAAAATATTCCGATTGTTTCACTTGCCACTCTATTTTCTACCGTCCACAGCTCCACTAGCTTTCTCCAAATGGCAAAATGACAATATGTAAAATCAAATAGCAACAGTGAACTACAAATTAAAAATGACAATGGATAAATATACGCATAGCACCCGGAATACCAAAATGCGAAACAAAAACGCTACGAACTTATGCACCAACGTAATACGACTACATCAGGTTACCTTCCATCCGGAAAGTGGGTGCACTCAGCGACTGTTATGTGACTTATAAGTTATAGAGTGCAGCAATCAGTCATCCGTTTTTGGATCTTATTACGCAAATCCAGATTTCGGCTAGTAGCTAGCCATTCTCAGTGCACTATTTTCTATTGTAAATTCATGTAAGTTCCTGTCGTTCGCCGGCCGGGGTGGCCGTGCGGTTCTAGGCGCTACAGTCTGGAGCTGCGCGACCGCTACGGTCGCAGATTCGAATCCTGCCTCGGGCATGGATGTGTGTGACGTCCTTAGGTTAGTTAGGTTTAAGTAGTTCTAAGTTCTAGGGGACTGATGACCTCAGAAGTTAAGTCCCATAGTGTTCAGAGCCATTTGAACCATTTTGAACCCTGTCGTTCAGGCGTCAGTCACAGTTCTTTGAATCTTTGAATACTATTATAATATATATAATATAAAACTTTGAATAATAGTATTCAAAGAATTGTGACTGACGCCTGAACAACAGGGACTTACATGCATTGACAATAGAAAACAGTGCATTGAGAATGGCTAGCTACTAGCCGAAATCTGGATTTGCGTAATAAAATCTAAAAAGGGACGACTGATTGCTGCACTCGGTAATTTATAAGTAATACAACCAGCTTTAAAATCGTACAGAATTTTTCTTGCTTGTAGAATCTGTACCTGAAGAACTAACACCATATTCGAAATTGCTTTACTACTTTATACGACACCTACATGTGTTCAGCCCAAAATATTTTAAATGCTCCACAAGACACAACCTCACGTCTAACAACAACAAAACCAGTGGAAAATAACAAAACTGCTTGCGGCTGTCTCTAATACGCATACCTTCATATAATTCTAATATCAGTCACTAGACTGAAGCACCGACCGAAAAACGTATGTTCCTGTGTACATTATCGTCATGATACAACACTCTACATATAAATGGCACCCAATCACTTTAACATCTAGCGTTTAGCGACCCGCTCGGATAGCAGAGCGCGTTAGCACGCGGCCTTATCATCCCAAATACAAAACACACTGGTGGACCGCGATGAAAGAATCCGCGAGGCACAGTACTTGGAGGACGAGCTCCATTACTTAAGATCGGCCATCAGACGGATCGGCTACTCTGATAAAAAGATAAATTAGGCGTTATATCTTAAAAGGTCTAGAGCTCCCGATGAAAAAGACCCAACGAAAGGAAAAGTTTTCCTTCAATTTGTAAGAACTGTCACGGATCGCATCAACAAAATATTCGAAAAACACGGGATGATATAGTGTTTAACAAAAGAGGTGCGCGAATATTTGAATACTGCAAAGAACCGACGCCCATCACCTGCTACGGGGGGAATGTATAAAATCGTTCGCACTTGTGTCCAAGAACTATAAAAAGAAGCATTTACTCACGTTGTAAGGAACAGAGCAGCAGTTGTCCTTGGGCAAGACGGATAAATCAGCAGCAGCAGATAATGCACTAGAACTGGGAAACCACCAAATTCGTTTTCTGACACTGCTGTTTTAGTAAGATCTAATAATTACTACGCTAGAGTGTACAGAGAGGCCATAGAAATACACGAAAACAAAAGCAAATTCAGCAAGAAAGAAGAACGACTGAAATTAGGTACGATGTGGGCCCTAGTTCTAAATAAAACAAACAGCGCTAACTCTTCCCCACTACCACCTCCACAGCATACGTCGGCGCGACTGCAGTACTCTGATGACGTCACGAACCGGCCGTTGCGTGGATACATGTAAACAGTTCGACTTGCCGAGCTAGCTTGAGTTAGCAGCTGCTTTGTGAGTCGTTAAAGTCTTCGATGACGTCGCCAGAATTGTAAGACAAATTGTTAGGCACAGAATTACGCCTTGGACCACAGCCTAACGCCAATGATACAAATGTCAACAGAACCTAAGCGTTTCAGTTTTCATATTTGACATACGACACTACTGCATCTTCATCTAGCTTATTGCCGCGCGGGATTAGCCGAGCGGTCTAGGTCGCTGCAGTCATGGACTGTGGGGCTTGTCCCGGCGGAGGTCCGAGTCCTTCCTCGGGCATGGGTGTGTGTGTTTGTCCCTAGGATACTTTAGGTTAAGTAGTGTTTAAGCTTAGGGACTGATGACCTTAGCAGTTAAGTCCCGTAAGATTTCACACACACTCTAGCTTATTAAGTATGTAAATCTTTCCACGTGTTTTAGTTCCCCCTTTTGTACTGTCGTAATCCACTGTTGCTACAAGGCGCCTCAAGTCACTGATGCCAGTTTCAACGACGACTTCCATCAAAGAGTCCATGTCTATTAGTTGCCATCAGACATGAGTCCGGAAACTGTATAATTCTATGTTAGAACCCCTTTATTACAGAATCACGAGAAACACAAATGAACCATACGCAGCAGGTTACTACACTAGCTGTAAATTTGAAACCCACACCAAGCCCGAAGCTGGAACAGAACCTGCGATTACCATTGTAAGGGCCAGCGCGACGTTAACCTGAGATCAAGCAGTTGGCCATGAACGCTGTTTCCGTAGCGATGAATCCCGTATAGCGCGTAATCTTCCAAAGGTAACAACAGGTTTTGGAGAACGTAGGTGACCTGCAGCTACTGATCTTTTCAATATCTCACATAGACTTGGCAACTGCCTTAGCATAACACAATGATCGACTTTTGAACGAAATGTTTTCATTTTAATTGAATCAACTGTGGGTTCATGGTGAAACACTGTAAATTAACTGAACAAACAATGCATTTCACTTTGTTTCATAAATTTTATTATGGTTACTGCACAACTCAGGTTTCGGGTTATAAGCTCATTTTCAAGTACATTATTAATTCCAAAGACGACAAAGCGAAGATAAACAGGATGAGGCAAAATGAACAAAAAAAAAGGCTCTGAGCAGTATGGGATTTAACATCTGAGGTCAAAAGTCCCATAGAACTTAGAACTACGTAAACCTAATTAGCCTAAGGACATCACACACATCCATGCCCGAGGCAGGATTCGAACCTGCAACCGTAGCAGTCGCTCGGCTCCAGACTGTAGCGCCTAGAACCGCACGGCCACTCCGGCCAGCCAAAATGTACATCTAAACTTCTTAATGTATCTCTCCTTGGCTTAATGTAAAATTACTTCAATGATCATTTTTTGACAAATCACATACGGAATTACACAATTCATCAAATACACTAAAATACTAAATATACCTAGGAATAAAGTTAGGCGTCAGCCTTGAACTTGAGACTTAACTGCTGAGGTCATCAGTCCCCTAGAACTTAGAACTACTTAAACCTAACCAACCTAAGGACATCACACACATCCATGCCCGAGGCGGGATTCGAACCGGCGACCGTAGCCGTCACGCGGTTCCAGACTGTAGCGCCTAGAACCGCTCGGTCGCTCTGGCCGGCGAACTTTTTATGTGCTCATGGACTGAGACCCAAGTTTTACTTCTCTCTAGGAATTGTGATATCATATTGAATTGGGATTGCTCATTTAATAATACGTGTGGATGTCCCCACACCTGTTTTTTAATTTCAAGAATTTCTACTTGGCTGAGTTTCGCCTGCTTTTCCTTTACGTGTAAGACGTCTAAATCTATTATGTATTTGAGGTTTTTGTTAAGGTAATGTTCTGCAAAGGCTGAATCAGGCTTCCATCTCCAGCTTCTATGGTGTTCTTTAAGCCTGGTGCAGATTGACCTCCTAGTCTGTGAGTGTAGCAAGATGTTTTCTTTTTATATTTTACTATAAACATATTTCGTTTACTATCAGCTACGCGGGTAGGGAGGTACACCGCACTGCCGATAACAGTGGGGGGCGGGGGGGGGGGGGGGCTCTCGCATCTCCTGTTGCGCTTAAGTTACGACAGAGGCGTATATAGGCATTCTTATTGCCCGCTTGAGGTACACTGTTGAAGGAGAGAACGAGAAAAACAACGTCGCTTCCTTAAATATGGACGAGGCCTCGTTCGTAGTGGATAGCTTGCTGGGAATACTTTCAGTACTGGAACGTATGATTCCAAACTGGAACGTTACACAACACAAGTGTTATTTTTTGGAACACCGTCTAAAGGTAGAGGTCAAAAGCTCAAGTCCTTTCCTGCCCTCGTCGCAGTGTAGCTAAGGGGTTCTCGGTTTTTCTTCTCTCTTCATCACTGCTTTCAACTTACTCGGACAACATGGGCGACTTCTGAGCTGTCAGCCGCAAAACAGCGCGAGAAGTCTCTGGAGTGTTTGTCACTGCCACTGCCTTAGTGCTGGAGCTGCGGCACTAACGCCGTGTGAATTGGGCCCCTCCCTGCGGCATGACGGATAACTGCGCTAACACTGTGCTGTTCATTACCGCGGTCGATACGAAACGGCGCCGCCGGTGACACGCGATGCATACACTATAGCGTAATGTTGCGTGAGAATGCGTGGCGCGTGTCTGTGCGGAAGATCCTCTGGCCGATAGCCGGGCCTGCCTAACTAAATTTGCCGCCGTTAATGCAGAATGCGGAATACCTCCAAACAGTGATTCATTTCTCGTTCATCGTCATCGGCAGACAGAATATTCTAACAAGGAAACTACACCAGCTCGAAAGGCTTTAAATTACTGGTACGAGTGTGTCCTACCGCGCATCGAGATCATTTACCAGTAAAACTGTACAATCGATGTTTGAAGATTAAGGACTGTAAAGACAACAGAGGCACAATAAACGAGAAAGAAACAATATAGCGAACAGTCATTTAACACAGGCAAACAGACAAGGGTCATAAAAGAGATATTATGTTGCATAAAACTGAACATTTGCTCGACACAAAATATGTTATCCTTGAGGGTATTTTTGTTCTGTCGTTGCAACTACAAAAATTCGTGTTATTCGCACCAGACGCATTTCGCTTTATTGAGGTAAATCATCATAAATGGTCTGTAATTAAGTTATTTACATTTTGATTTACTTTAAGATCGAAAACAGTTCGTCAACAATATGTTGGTTTGTACTTATGATGATCAACATCAACGATGTGCTAGTAGGCGGCATTTCCCGACGTAAGCGAGGAATCAAGCAAAAATCACCATTAACTACAAACCAACATATTGTAAACGAACTGTTATCGATCTTAAAGCAAATGAAAATGTGAATAACTTATTTTCGGACTACTGATGATACTTTACCTAAATAAAGTGAAACGCGTCTGGTAAAAAAAAAAAAAAATTAAAGTATCATATTTTCGAAACCCCGTAACTGTCTCCCACTGCGACGCGTAGGTTTAAATTTCGCTCAAATGTGCCTACAACCTTCCTCTGTAATGGTGCGCCGGCCTCTGTGGCCGAGCAGTTCAAGGCGCTACAGTCTGGAACCTTGCTACCGCTACGGTCGCAGTTCCAATCCTGCCTCGGGCATGGATGTGTGTGATGTCCTTAGGTTACTTAGGTTTAAGTAGTTTTAAGTTCTAGGGGACTGATGACCTCCGAAGTTAATTCCCATAGTGCTCAGAACCATTTGAACCATTTTTGCAAAAGCGTGGGGCCCTCCGAATTCCCTCTCGGTCTCGGCGCGCTTCAAATAGCGAGGTGTCGACCCATGAGAACGAAAGGTCATAACTCAAAAGTTGATGTGAGCTGAAAGGTGCGTTAATGGTGTCACAGTGGCACCAAATTTCACCACAATTTTGCCCAACAGCGCCGAGGACGTGATACACGAGGGGAAGGTCGTCACAGCCCTTCTTACCTACATTTCACCGCTTCTACTGACGTCTCAGCGACGACGTCAGAACCGCGACACCTGTCGTCGAAATCCCGCGGTTTTTCTTACGGGTGTCCGAGAAAAACATTTCAGAAACACTGCCGCTCAGAACTGATCCAAAAAGCCCTCAGGGGGTGGTATAAAGGGCAGCAAAGAAACCACCCCTTTCGCTACAAATTTCGCAGTTGGGAACAACTCGCAGTGCGATGAGCAACAAGATGATGTTTTTGACCACCTTAGACACTGTTGACACCCTCTTGACTTTTCGACGCTCCTGTAAGGACACTGTGGAGCTGCATCCTCATTGAGCCTGATCGCACTCCTTTGGTGTGCAGCGCGACCGCAATTTTTGCTCTGGTGTACAGGTTGGAACCACTAGGGACGCTTAAAACCATTCGACGAAATTTGAACGTGATTCGAAGTAGAAAAGGATGCTTTATGCCTTTCCAGCATTTCTAGCTCAGCCCCTCCTGTGGCGAGACCACGGGAGGGCTCGACATTGACACATGCGCGAATAAAATGGCAAACTGTCGTTGTAAAACGCACGATCGTTCTTCAACACCCTCGGTGTCACCCACATACCTTTGTTGAGCAAAGACGTGGACGCCAATTCAGCCTGCCAGCTGCTCTGGCGCCTGAAGTCAGGCAAACCCAAGCTAAGGGGTGTCGAAGCGATTTCCAATAGATTTCAACTATGAGAATTGAGAGAAGGAGTGGAAGATGGAGACAGAGAAAAGGGGAAAAGAAATTGGCGTGGCTGATTGAGAAAGGCAAAGAGAACGAAACGTAAATAGGAGAAGACAGCAACATTTGTTTCACTGTTTGACAGATGGGTAAACTGGCCACATTCGTTACTTTTTGGGGAAACGTAATGAGGCTGACAAAGAAGTGCTTTATGTTGTGGCGTAGCAAGACAGCCACGCCACTAGGAAGTAGCCGAAAGGCACGCGTACACACACACCGGCTGGCGTGAGTTCTGGAACAGGATACTTTGTGAATGCTATAGAGAAAAGTATGCAGTTCCTCGGATACTTAACTTTATTCCATCATTGTGGTGCATCGCTCTTGACGATACAAATGAGACGTTAATTACAAGCACTGTAAGGCTAATGGCGCCTTGCTAGGTCGTAGCCATGGACTTAGCTGAAGGCTATTCTAACTGTCTCTCGGCAAATGAGAGAAAGGCTTCGTCAGTGTAGTCGCTAGCAACGTCGTCGTACAACTGGGCCGAGTCCTAGTACGTCTCTCTAGACCTGCCATGTGGTGGCGCTAGGTCTGCAATTACTGACAGTGGCGACACGCGGGTCCGACATGTGCTAATGGACCGCGGCCGATTTAAAGCTACCACCTAGCAAGTGTGGTGTCTGGCGGTGACACCACACTTTAGCTCCTTCTTAAATGTTCTAAAGTGTCACCAGAAAGCCGGAAAGTTTGCTGCAGAGGCAGACAGCAGCAACAGAGGAATCTGCGATTGTACATAAACGGAGAGTTTTACAGATAAATAACTTATGGGTGGTGCAACAGACACGTATCCGTAATTTAAAATCAGTTATATTCTGTTTTAGTACTTCGAGTAGGCATACTTTCCTTGTTAGTGACATGCTAGAACTTCATGTATTTTTCTTCGTGTAGTATTTCCTCGAACTGCAGAAGTCTTCATATCGAGAAATGAAACCACTGCAGCTGTAAAATTCTTTTATATTTAGGTACTACCGGTTCCGCTGCACTTCCAGCTGCCACCTTAAGATGCAACTCTGTACATAAGCGGAAAAACAACCATGTAGAAAAATAAATAACCCCAAACTCAAGATGAAATCGTAATGGGAAACGCACTCAATGGAGTGAAATACACTTAACACATTACGGGAAGACCCAGCGTTCATAGTCAGTCCCACGCAACAGATTATCCGCGAGAAAAGCGTATGCCCTAAAAGTTATAAGATATGGTGGAGAACGCTCCCGTAAAACCTATGCAGAAAGGTAAAAAACAATGAAGAGGAATTTTACGTAATGTCACGATGGATAAGAAGATGTAAGAGGCACTCACCGAACGTCAACATATAGAGGGTAACACTCACATGGTACCTAGGTGCAGCCGGCCGTTGTGTCCGAGCGGTTCTAGGCGCTCCAGTCCGGAACCGCGCTGCTGCTACAGTTGCAGGTTCGAATCCTGCCTCGGGCATGGATGTGTGTGATGTACTTAGGTTAGTTAGGTTTAAGTAGTTCTAAGTTCTAGGGGACTGATAACCTCAGCAGTCAAGTCCCATAGTGCTCAGAGCCATTTGAACCATTTTCTACCATCTGGGAATCTGAGATGTTAGACTTCGTAGTAACTTTATTTAACAAACTAGTTATTAATTAAAGATTAGCGGTTTCGAATTACACAATGTTATTAGATGATCGTGTACATCTAAACTACACTGGTGTGCAAAACTTAAAGATGAAATTAAGAAGCCCGCATCTCGTGGTCGTGCGGTAGCGTTCTCGCTTCCCACGCCCGGGCTCCCGGGTTCGATTCCCGGCGGGGTCAGGGATTTTCTCTGCCTCGTGATGGCTGGGTGTTGTGTGCTGTCCTTAGGTTAGTTAGGTTTGGCTGGCTGGCTCTGAGCACTATGGGACTCAACTGCTGAGGTCATTAGTCCCCTAGAACTTAGAACCAGTTAAACCTAACTAACCTAAGGACATCACAAACATCCATGCCCGAGGCAGGATTCGAACCTGCGACCGTAGCGGTCTTGCGGTTCAAGACTGCAGCGCCTTTAACCGCACGGCCACTTCGGCCGGCTAGTTAGGTTTAAGTAGTTTTAAGTTCTAGGGGACTGATGAGCATAGATGTTAAGTCCCATAGTGCTCAGAGCCATTTGAACCATTTTTTGAAATTAACATTCGCATGAGTGTCATTCTGCTTGTCTCATTGTCTATTTCTTTCACTTAACTTCAGTGATGTATTGCAGTAGTTCTTTCTATGTTTGGTCTAAATTTCTTCGAGGCATGTTACTTGCCAGTAACACATCAATCGGAAGTCACTTTCGTCCTAAGTTTTGCACACCAGTGTGTACTCCTTAGCAGTGCTGGCCTCGGAACAACACGTTCACAAGTCGACTATCGATTCACTTTCCTTTCTTTTCCTTTGGTGTTAGCAGACGATCGATGCGTCTGTTCGGCGCCTTCTGACAGCAGCGACGCCACCCCGAGGCGCCGAGGAACAAGTGGAGGAGCCTGTGCCAGGCCGCTGGTTCGATAGGCGCTATATATAGGCCTCATTACGGGCAGGGGAGCTGCAAGTGGCCGAGCCGGGCTGCGGGGCGCGAATAGCGAGAGGAGAGGGCAGCGCCTAGAGGGGGGTCCGACTCCAGGCCGCGACCTGACGTCTCAGCTGTGGAAGAGTCTGCCCCGTCTGTGCGCGCCTGAGCAGTGGCAGCTGTGAGGTGTCACCGTGTTCCTCATCACTACTCGACAAAACGAACCGCAGACTCAGTCTTCGGGACGGATCGAAGGGAGGGCGCGGACAGACGCATGTGCCACAGTAGCATGTCTACGGGCCTGGTGTCAGTTTTCCGAACGAACTGAAGGGAGAATAAGGGCCATAGTAGGATGGAGTTAGCAAGGTGTGTCTGCAGTGGTGCAGTGAAAAACTATTTTTTGTACACTATAAAAAAACGACGTACCACCAAGTAATTATCCGAATAGGACGGAAACCGGCAGATGTGATGTACATGTACAGACAAACAAATGATTACAAAACTTCCTGGCAGATTAAATCTGTGTGCCGGACCGAGATTCGAACTCGGGACCTTTGCCTTTAGCGGGCAAGTTCTCTACCATCTCGGTCCGGCACACTGTTTTAATCTGCCACGAAGTTTCATATCAGCGCACACACCGCTGCAGAGTGAAAATCTCATTCCGGAAACATCCCCCAGGCTATGGCTAGGCCATATCTCTGCAATATCCTTTCTTTCAGGAGTGCTGGAGTGCTAGTCCTGCAAGGTTCGTAGGAGAGCTTCTGTAAAGTTTGGAAGGTAGGGGACGAGGTACTGGCAGAAGTGAAGCTGTGAGGACGGGGCGTGAGTCGTGCTTGGGTAGCTCAGTTCGTAGAGCACTTGCCCGCGAAAGGCAAAGGTCCCGAGTTCGAGTCTCGCTCCGGCACACAGTTTTAATCTGCCAGCAAGTTTCATATCAGCGCACACTCCGCTGCAGAGTGAAAATCTCATTCTGGAAATGATTACAATTTCGTAAAAAATTGGATGATTTGTTCAAGAGAAAAAGCTTCACGAACTCAACAAGTCAATAACGCACTGGTCCATCTCTGTCAATTATGGAAGCAGTTATTCAGCTTGGCACTAATGGATACAGTTGGTTGGCTGTCTTCCAGAGGAAAATCGTGCCAACATCTTTCCAATCGGCGCGTTAGATCGTTAAAATCCCGGGCTGGTTTGGCTGGCCTTGCCCATAATGCTCCAAACGTTGTCAGATGGTGAGAGATATGGCGACTTTGTTGGTCAAGATACGGTTTCGCAAGCACGAAGGCAAATAGTAGAAACTTTCGCCGTGTGGGGGCGGGCACTATCTTGCGGAAACGTAAACTTGCCCGCATCTCGTGGTCGTGCGGTAGCGTTCTCGCTTCCCACGCCCGGGTTCCCGGGTTCGATTCCCGGCGGGGTTAGGGATTTTCTCTGCCTCGTGATGGCTGGGTGTTGTGTGCTGTCCTTAGGTTAGTTAGGTTTAAGTAGTTCTAAGTTCTAGGGGACTGATGACCTCAGATGTTAAGTCCCATAGTGCTCAGAGCCATTTGAACCATTTTTATTTGAAACGTAAGCTTGTGATGCTTGGCGTGAAGGGCAACCGGGCGTAAAATATCGACGACGTGGCGCTTTGTTGTAAGGGCGCCGCGGCTGATGGCCACGGGGGTCTTGTTATGGCACCCCAGACCGTCACTCCTGGTAGTCGGGCGGGTTGGTTTCACACCCCGCTACCTGGCGAGTCTCCAGACACACCTTCGCCGGTCGTCAGGGGTCAGTTAGAAGTGGGACTCATCACTGAAGGTAATTCTATTCCAGTCAATGAGATTCCAGGCCGAATGTGCCCGACACCATCTGCTACTGGTCGTTGTGGTCACTGAAGCACCGTTGCACGTCGGATCGATGATAACGATGGATCTGGGGCTCCGAGTGCCTCTCTGCCGACTGCTCGTTCCTCACATTCTGCCTTTCTTAAGATTTACCGCTTCTTTTTGACGCTGCGTTATTCCATGGTTTACTCATTCCTGCCAATATCGTCGAATAGTGGCGTTACTCCTAGTGAAATGTCGAGCGATTCGCCGATTAGTCCAACCGGCTTATTTGAGCCCAACTACACGTCCTCTGTCAATTGTTGACATCTGCGTATGTAGTTCACGATCGTGTCTGCGGGACATGTTTATTGTGTAACTCAGTAGACGGAATGAAATTCGCAAAGACTTTATGCCAGAGTGTCGACATGCCCCTGTTTACTGTCCTCGCGAGCCGGCGGTGAACTGCACTGCAGCGTCACACATTCTCCATCGTTGGCCACAATTTGCAATTCTGCGTTTTCTGACGCTACCTGTATGGACATAAATTTGTAACCAATCTGCATAACGCCTCGCGTCCTTTTCATTTCTTAGTGCATTATAATGTAAGTAGGCTGTTTAGGTTTTTATGGTGGTAACGCCACGTAGCGCTCTGTATGAAAATCACTGACTGTGCTGTGTGCAGTCTGTGGCTGGTTTGCATTGTTGGAATTTTTGCTATTGTAGTATTGGGCAGCTGGATGTGAACAGCGCGTAGCGTTGGGCAGTTGGAGGTGAGCCACCAGCAGTGATGGATGTGGGGAGAGAGATGGCAGAGTTTTGAGAGCGGATGATCTGGACGTGTGTCCATCAGAGAGAGTAAATTTTTAATACTGGATATCATGAACTGATATATATATATATATATATATATATATATATATATATATATATATATATATATATATATATATATATATTATGACTTTTGAACACTATTAAGGTAAATACATTGTTTGTTCTTTATCAAAATCTTTCATTTGCTAACTATGCCTATCAGCAGTTAGTGCCTTCAGTAGTTAGAATCTTTATTTAGCTGGCAGTAGTGGCGCTTGCTGTATTGCAGTAGATCGAGTAACGAAGATTTTTGTGAGGTAAGTGATTCATGAAAGGTTTAGGTTATTTTTAGTCACGGCCAGTATTTTGTAGGGATTATTGAAAGTCAGATTGCGTTGCGCTAAAAATATTGTGTGTCAGTTTAGTGTTGATCAGAATAAGTAAAGAGAGAAATGTCTGAGTACGTTCAGTTCTGCTCAGCTATTTGAAAATCAAATACCGTAAGAGGTTTATCAGCACAGTAATTCATTAATTTTTCTAAGGGAATGTTTCAATAAGATATCATGACCAAACTGTAAATGATCAACACAACATTCTGATATAGCGATCAGCTAAATGAGGCAGTGAAGTAGTTAAGACAAAGACTTCCACAGGATGGAGTTCGCTCTGTCTGGCTGTTCTGATATAGCTTTCCTGTGGTTTTCCCAAATTATTTCACGCAAATGCCTGGATGATTACTTCAGGAAGGCAACAGTTAACCACCTGTCCTAGTTTCGTAAAAACACATTTATGTATTCTGTGTGTACGATACTAGACATGTTCATTTTTATTCACGAAGGGACTTCGAAAAGCAAGTTACACGTTATGATGGCAGACCAGGTAACTTTTACTGAATGCTGCACTACACTTCCAAGTGACACAGATATATGCCGTTATTTTTCAACAACGGACGGAAATTCTGTAGAGAATTGGAAAACAGTAAGCTGCTTCATACTTTAAATTTTGGTATACAAGTTTATTTCGCTTTTATTGCTTCATCAGTACATGTCCTGACGATGTAGATGGACATTTGTCAACTTTGACTAAACCATTTTTGTTGTCTGTAGTTGTTACTTGTGTTATTATTATCAGAAACGTTTTAAAGCTGTCCAATAATTTGATGTTGTGCGTGTTTTATAATATGTTTTTTACTATGTGGCAGCTGTAAAAATTCAAGGCTGACAGCTAGTTGTTTACTGTCTACAACTGTCAGATAGTAAAAAACGTATTATAAAACAAGTGCAACATTAAATTACTGAACAGCTTCAAAACGTCGCTGAAAATTATACAGGGTGATTCAAAAAGAATACCACAACTTTAAAAATGTGTATTTAATGAAAGAAAGATAATATAACCTTCTGTTATACATCATTACAAAGAGTATTTAAAAAAGTTTTTTTTCACTCAAAAACAAGTTCAGAGATGTTCAATATGGCCCCCTCCAGACACTCGAGCAATATCAACCCGATACTCCAACTCGTTCCACACTCTCTGTAGCATATCAGGCGTAACAGTTTGGATAGCTGCTGTTATTTCTCGTTTCAAATCATCAATGGTGGCTGGGAGAGGTGGCCGAAACACCATATCCTTAACATACCCCCATAAGAAAAAATCGCAGGGTGTAAGATCAGGGCTTCTTGGAGGCCAGTGATGAAGTGCTCTGTCACGGGCTGCCTGGCGGCCGATCCATCGCCTCGGGTAGTTGACGTTCAGGTAGTTACGGACAGATAAGTGCCAATGTGGTGGCGCTCCATCCTGCTGAAATATGGATTGTTGTGCTTCTTGTTCGAGGTGAGGGAACAGCCAATTCTCTAATATCTCCAGATACTGTAGTCCAGTTACAGTAGCACCTTCGAAGAAAAAGGGACCAAAAACTTTATTGGCTGAAATGGCACAGAAAACGTTCACCTTAGGCGAGTCACGTTCATACTGAGTTGTTTCCCGCGGATTCTCGTCGATTCACTTCTGCCGTACTCAATAACACAAAAAGCTTTCTGTTGAGCGGTCGCCATCTTAGCATCAACTGACGCTGACGCCTAGTCAACAGCGCCTCAAGCGAACAAATGTACAACTAAATGAAATTTTATAGCTCTCTTAATTCGCCGACAGATAGTGCTTAGCTCTGCTTTTTGTCGTTGCAGAGTTTTAAATTCCTAAAGTTGTGGTATTCTTTTTGAATCACCCTGGATTACAACGAACGACTACAGACAACAAAAGTGGTTTACTCAAAGTTGACATATGTCCATCTACAACGTCAGGACACGTACTGATGAAGGCAATAAAGCCGCAGTAAGCTTATATACAAAACTGAAATACCACGCATCATACTGTTTTCCAATTCTCTGCATAATATGACATAGTATATGCTGCAGGTCCCACAATAAAGAAATGGTCGGAGAGTTCCACCGATCGTTCAGCTCCTCGACGCTTCTGGGCCACCCAACCATTCGAGAGCCTCTGTGTGTAAACGCCGTCGTGGTCGGAAAATCTGCCACTGCTGGTGACCTGTTCTTCGATTGCCTGGATATTATCGTCTATTGTCAATGTCGGTGGCCTTCCTTCCCGAACAGTACCACCCACGCTTGAGCGGCCTCGGTCAAATTGTTGGCACAGTTTGACTACAGCTGCGCGCGACATTGCATTTGGTCCACGTACCGCCAGTACTTCATTGTGAATCTGTGTGAAGAATCGTACCGTCCCGCGTACTTCAGTTCTGGAGTACGTTACCAGTTACGCAGCGCTTCATTTCGCCCCCATACTGTGACGCAGCTGCCTGCACTAGAACTGTCTCTGCAGGACGCCCGGAACAACACGTGCTCTCTTTTGACAGTGCGCCACTCATGTAGTGCTGTGGTCTTAGCGAGGAACGAAGTGTTTAACACTCCTTTTGGATTTTGTATGTCCATCCTTCTGATTGGAGGTCTCGGGGATTTTGGGCGTTCACTTACGTAAGAAAATGAAACACCTACAGCCGTCCTTATGATGTCATTTATTGTATGGCTACCAGTTTCGGTGCTTCACTACACCATCTTCAGGCCTTAGCTGATGCCGAGAGGGTTAACACCATCCGTATGCACGACATATCAGTGGCCAACACCTATAATCGCAACGTAGTCTCTCCAATCATCAACTATCAACTCTTTTTGGAGTCCCGTCCCATTACGATGACAAATCCTATGTCACACATTATTGATTGACAATTCATAAAGTAAACAGTTTTTTAATACAGGTGTTAAAATTATTAAATATAAAACTAAATGAATGAGTACCCGAACGATAGACACAGCACACGCTTCAACAACACATGGGGCGTTCGTAGCGTATGTTGTCAGCTGCTATGTTGGTGACAAACACACATAAGAGTGAAACTTCTTGCTAGGTGGTAGCCTTTAAATCGGCCTTGGTCCGTTAGTATACGTCGGACCCGCGTGTCGCCACTATCAGTGAGTGCAGGCCGAGCGCCGCCACACGGCAGGTCTAGTCTAGAGAGACTCCCCAGCACTCGCCCCAGTTGTACAGCCGACTTTGCTAGCGATGGTTCACTGCCTACATACGCTCTCATTTGCAGAGACGACAGTTTAGCATAGCCTTCACCTACGTCATTTGCTACGACCTAGCAAGGCGCCATATTCTTCAAGAATGTATTCTGAACTGATAATATTGTGAATCATGTACCGTCAAGAGCGACGTTCATCATTAATGGATTAAAGTTAAGTATCAAACTAATTACGTCCGCTTTCTGAATTCTCATTCCTTGACATGTTCCAGATCTCACGTCAGTATAGTTCTTCCCTCCTCACGCCAGCCTGCGTGAGCTAAAACGCGTGCATTTCGGCCTCCACTCGTAACACGTTGTTGGCTCTTCTGCTAACACAAAGTTAAGACTGTGTGACGGACTGAGAGTCGAACTCGGGACCTTTGCCTTTCGTGGGCAAAGCAACTTTACACAAGTTGTGAGGACGGGTCGTGCTTGGGTAGCTCCGACGTTAGAGCACTTCCCCGCGAAAGGCAAAGATCCCGAGTTCGACTGTCAGTCCGGCACACAGTCTTTATTTGCCAGGCAGTTTCATATCAGCGCACACTCCGCTGCAAAGTGAAAATTTCATCCTGGACACATGAGTGTGGCGACTTTTGTCGCTACAGGGCCCAGTACTTCTATGAATAACCTCTAAGAGGGGCATTGTCTGTTGCTTGACATAGGCCGACAAGAACGTATTCTAATGAGTAAAGTGATGACAGTTCCGTGATTTTAATACAGACATGACATTCATCATTGACGATAGTTTTTTGGGCAGGTGATGATTTTTTTTTTTTTTTTTATCAATTGAGTAGGGCTGAGGACTTTGCCTAGCCACGCCAACAGTTACTCTGCGGCATTGTGTAACTACTCCCCACGCCATATGACATAACATTTATACACACCAGAAGATGCAACTTAAAAGTTACGAAACCAGTTGTGTGGGTCAATACTTCGCTTGAATAAATACAGCTACAGTGCACTATTGGACTTTCCATTCAGGTTTATATTTAATAATTTCAACACCTGTATTAAAAAAAACTGTTTACTGCATAAACTGTTAAAAAATCGTGTACAACTTTATCTGGGGGACGCTGGTTTTAAAATTATCTGTAACTCCTGTGTCACAGTGAGATGATATCTGTATGAAAAAATAAATAAATAGCATCGGCAATAGCGAGAACTTGGCCGCGTGACTAGGTGCAGTCATTTTCCAGTTCAAAGTATTGCGCCTCGTTACCCCATGGTGCATGCACGGAGAGTCACTGCCGGAAATTCGTTTCTGGGCAGCGGCTACGGCCTGCTGTTGACATCATTAAACTTACTGACAATGAGAAAGACACGGGAGTGATGGTGCTCACTGAAACGCTGGCGCAAGGTGCAAGGAAAATGTAACACCTTAGTGAGTCGATGGTGTGCCGATTACGACAGCAAAGACTTGATAGTGAGCAGAGACGGATGCAAGGTTCAAATGGCTCTGAGCACTATGGGACTTAACTTCTGAGGTCGTAAGTCCCCTAGAACTTAAACTACTTAAACCTAACTAACCTAAGGATATCACACACATCAATGCCAGAGGCAGGATTCGAACCTGCGACCGTAGCGGTCGCTCGGTTCCAGACTGTAGCGCCTAGAACCGCTCGGCCACCCCGGCCGGCACGGATGCAAGTACCTGCCCCAAAGAAAAAGAAGCAAACTACTCACAATAAATACGTCCTTCGCTATATGGATAAATCTCTCATTCTGCGACTACATGAACAGTTCAAAGAAATACCAGCTCCGAGACAACTTCTCAAATTTTGTCGCACTGAACTGGACTTCAATGCTAGCAAGTAAACTGAGAGAAAATTTGTTCTACCTATGGCTTTTAGTTTTGATAGGTCCAGAGTAAACGAGTCATCATTTCCGAACATGGCGACATGGTATTATTTATATTCGAAAAACTTATGTACATTCGCAAAAGTTATGTATTCAAGAGCAGTCTCACATTTAAGTGAAAATAATTTCCTCAGCATGTCACAGTTCGGATTCCGGAAGGGTTACTCGACTGAGAGTGCTATCTACACATTCACCCATCAAATAGTACAAGCCCTAAATAACAAATTATCGTCAGTTGGTATTTTTTGTGATCTCTCCAAGGCATTTAACTGTGTGGATCATGTCACACTCTTAGAAAAACTCGGGTTTTATGGAATTAAAGGCTATACACACAGCTGGTTTGAATCATACTTACTGAACAGAAAGCAAAACGTTGTGCTGAATAGCACAAATAATGTTGGGAGGGTGGTAAATTCTAGTGAATGGGGAGTTATCACAAAGGGAGTCCCACAGGGTTCAATTTTAGGTCCTCTGCTGTTCCTTATTCATGTGAATGACCTCCCACTTAACGTTCAGCAAGCGGAGCTAGTACTTTTTGCAGATGACACGAGTGTTATAATAAATCCCATTCCAGAGAAAGCATATGAAGATATTGTTAAGGATGTCTTTCAAAGAATTATTAAGTGGTTCTCAGAAAATGGACTCTCCCTTAATTTTGAAAAAAAACTCACTATATCCAATTCTGTACACCGAATAGAGTCATACCGACAATTGATGTAGCATATGAACAGGGCTCAGTTAACAGGGTAGATTTCTCCAAATCTTTGGACGTTCACATTGATGATAACTTGAACTGGAAGAAGCATATCACTGAGCTTATCAAACAACTAAGTTCAACTTCTTTCGCTCTTCGTATAATCGCTAGTCTTGGTAATAAACAGATCAGCCTCCTAACGTACTTTGCATATTTCCACTCAATAATGTCTTATGGAATAATTTTCTGGGGTAAGTCACCACTTAGACGTGAAGCATTGATTGCACAAAAGAGAGCAGTGAGAATAATTAGTGGTGTTCACCCAAGGACGTCATGTAGGCACCTTTTCAAGGAGTTAGGAATTTTAACTGCACCATCAGAGTACATATATTCGCTACTGAAATTCGTTACAAATAATCCATCTCAATTCACGAAGAACAGTGATGTTAATACGTACAACACTAGAGGGAAAAATGATCTTTCCTATCCGTTATTGAAGCTGTCAGTTGCTCGAAACGGAGTACATTATTCAGCAACAAAAATCTTTGATCATTTGCCCAACAACGTAAAGTGTCCGGTAGGTAGCAGTTCAAGTTTTAAATCTAGCTTAAAATCATTTCTTTTGGACAACTCCTTCTACTCCATGGACGAGTTTCTCTTTCAGAAATGGTAAAAAAGTACCTCTAAATGTAGTTGCATGTGTAGAACTAAAAATTTCGGTAATATTAATATTAGCACTATTGATGTGTGTGTATACATATCTTGTAATCTGACTTGTTCCACATCATATCGATAAAATAATCGGGAAAATGATGTACGGAACATGACATAACTAAAACTAAAACTAAACTAAAAACTGGATTACAAAGACACACTACATTAAACTTTAAAAAAAACTGAGTATTGGAAGTAAAGCGACAAGTGGTTTATTCACACGCGTTCGTCGTCGGGTGAGATTCGTAACTGAGATTTGATTTTTTTTCCCTGTATTAGCTTTACTGCATAGCAGTTCAGATGCGGGGATGCCTTTGATGGCGTAGCAGACAAATAGTGGCATGAAAGATGCAGCCACACAGATTAGACAGTTATTAGAGGTTTGGAGGGCCTGGCTAGACGTGTCGAACTTTACACCTCTGACGTTTCTCATTCTCTAGTTTTCGACGTTCCGGCTCAAAATGTAAACCAGCAGCTGAGAGAGCTCACTGCCAGCGAATGCGATCTTGTTCTGCTGTGGCGGGTTTATGTTTAGACCCTTACGTCCTCCTAGAACTCCTCCCTGTAGCGTTTCAGAGGAACGCCATGCAGCCTTTTGCTGCGCTCACTTCACTGAGAAGTCTGTCGTTTCTCATTCTCTTGAGAGGCACAGTCCATCTGAGTTAGTGCCCAATGACGGTGACTTCTATACTGTTCATCTTCGACTTCTCTAGAACAGGTGTGATCGATATGAAGTCGTCCCTTAATGTATCTAAACTTCCGTTGGTTGAAGCTTTCTAGTTTCTTAAGATCGCGGCGAAACAGCGTTCACACGCGTTACGCTGTGAATAAATGTTGTCACGCTGATAGTGTACAACAGAGGTAGACAACCTTTCTTACTTTCCGTCCACTTTCGTATCTCTGTTTATATTTAAATTTTCTAATCGCCCACCAGTTCCAGAGTGGTGGTCATTAATTAAATTAAAATTTATAATGCAGAGTAACGGCAAGTTAAAAGCACGTAATAATAATTAGTTACCAAATACTGTACGTCGAAATTTTATGAAAACCTAATGAAAATGTTTTTAAAACCCCTACAGCCTGCACGCGACAGGATCCAGGTTTACTACCACTGCTGCACGAAGAGTACTGTCAGACAAAGGAGCCGATCAGAGGTCAACTGCTGTGCCATGCAGGGGGTCGGCTTGTTGTGTGTGACAGACAGCGGCCCGTTCGTAAGAACAGTGGAGCGTACGCCATTGCTGCCTCCCGTCCCTGCCGAAACACTACGGCGCCGGCATCCTCCCCCAGGTCTTCATTTCGCTTCAACGGGCAGTATGCCGCTTGGCTGGCTATGAAAACAGCGGAATACTGTTTACCTCCCGTCGCCCGCGCTGCACTAATTGACCTCCACGCAAAAGTGGAACACGCCAGCCCTGCCCTGCTCTGCTCTGCCTTAGCCTCCTTTCCTGAGGCTTCTCCGTGCTGCTGAGGAAGACACACAAATACACAATTACTGGAAGCCTGTAGACTTGGCACAGAAGACTGAGAAATGTTTCATATGACGCATTTGTACTGCGGCGGAGTTCGCAGTTTCGTAAGCCACAGGTAACCTACTCATAAATCTTTCCCCTGCGATTTAGGAGGCGAATGCGTAATGCAGCAACGAGGAAGATCATGATTTAACGCCCTGAACGCCCCGATGACAATCAATTCACCACAGGCGGCGGACTAATCCAGATTGAACACTGATTGCGAAGAAAATCGGCGATGTCTTTTGCAAATCGGCGATGTCTACCTTAAGTGATTCACGAAAACTACGGCAATCCTATATGTGGATGACTGGATGTGCATTTGAAGGTCGTTCCTCGAGAACGCGAGATTGATGAGTGACTGAGTCCTAAATTTATTCACGTGTATTCCCATAAGAAGCTCACTCGTATTTAAAGCGATTCGAAATTCTTCATAATTGTAACGTTTCCGTACTGTCAGCAGACGAAAAAAGCAACAACGGGAATTAAATCCTCAGGACTCGTCAAAGGTTAAGAAGAGCCTTAGGAATTTACATCTATACCTATACTCAGCAACCCACCTTGCGGTGTGTGGAAGAGTGTACTTTGTGTTCCACTGTCATTTCCCCCCCGTTGTGAATGGTTGGTTGGGGAGAATGATTGCTGGTAAGCCTCCGTGTCGTCCCGAATCTCTTTAATTTTATCTTCCTTCACGGCCTTTTCACATGATATACGTAGGTGAAAGGAATATATTGGTTGACTCGTCTAAAAACATAATGTAGTGCCCCCAGAATTTTACGAAAGTCTGGAGACACTTGTGTTCCAGCCGTTTCTAACACGCGTTATTTTATAGCAGGGCGTAAGGATGAGCATGGGATACTGCACCCATTTACTGTTTGTGCAGGCGAAACTGGAAGGGAGATAATTCGTCGGCGCTGGGAAGTGTTCAGCGCGACCTGTCAAGAATAAGCAAATACGGCCCGGAAGCTCCGTGGCCGGCTGCAAAGAGTAATGTAGCATTGTATTGTTAAAAAACAAATGGAGAGTCTCGAAATAGTGACTGTTTATTAGACGTTGAACTGCTGTTGAGCGTACGTGGACTGGACGTGGATAGTCAGCCACGATAAAAGCTTATGTATTAATTGTGTTCCAAAATGTGTAATTAACTGATTCTGGGTGCCCGGTAATGTGTGGGCTTACGTCATAAAGTTTTGTTGTTTTTTTATACAAAGTGAAAATAAATATGTTCTGGTGCATTGAATGATATTCCAAGAGTAGCGTATTTTTTAAATAAGAAGAGAGAGAGCGAGAGAGTGTAAATTTCCCGTTCCTAGCAGTCAAATCTTCGGAGACGCGTCCGGTGCTAGCAGAAGACATCGGCGCTGCAAGAAAGCAAAACCAGCATTCTTCAACAAGTAAGTCCACGAAAACGCTTAAGCTGTATAGAGAGAGCTTAACATTACACCGGGCCACCGCAGTAAACTCCCTGAACTTGAACAGAAAAACCACACCGTGACGCAGAATGCCTCTCCTGCAGCGTCTGCCACTGGAGTTGGTTGAGCGTCTCAGTGATGCTCTCGCGCTTACTAAATGGACCCATAACGAAACGTGCAGCTCTTCTTTGGATCTTAAAATTTCCTCTACCAATCCTATGGGGTACCGAACCCGGACAAACGAGCAGTAGTCAAGTATCGGTGAAACGAGTGTTTTGTAAGCCACCTCCTTAGAGAATGGACTAAACTCCCTCGGGATTCTTCCAACGAATCTGTCTGGCATCTGCCATTCGTACGATTAGGTTGTAGCGGCAGTCCCGCTTTAAATCGCTCTGTACGAATACTCCCAGGTTTTAACAGGCCTGACAGCTCCCAGTGATAATTCGGCAATCGTCCAATTATACAGTAACAGGTCTTTCTGCACGTCTAAGCGCAGTTTAGCATCAGTTCAGGTGGACGCACATGTCTCCATGCGTCACCACCTCGAACTATGACTATGCAGGTGTATTAGAGGTAATATTCATGACAATTATCAGCGTGGTTCTGATACAGCAAAATGTTATGAGTCCATCGTTAAAGATAACGCTCGACCGCAAGGGGTTTGTCTCGAGCTCGAATACCGGTACCAGAAAAAGAACTTTGTGCAATGAGCGCCAGCACAGCTTCTCGACCTATAAATTGCAGCAGGCGTGATTTCTCTCTCAGGGGTTGGGTCGCTGCTCGTAGTTCTCATCCCCAAGTCCCTGTAGCGCTGAGAACTACACTCCTGGAAATTGAAATAAGAACACCGTGAATTCATTGTCCCAGGAAGGGGAAACTTTATTGACACATTCCTGGGGTCAGATACATCACATGATCACACTGACAGAACCACAGGCACATAGACACAGGCAACAGAGCATGCACAATGTCGGCACTAGTACAGTGTATATCCACCTTTCGCAGCAATGCAGGCTGCTATTCTCCCATGGAGACGATCGTAGAGATGCTGGATGTAGTCCTGTGGAACGGCTTGCCATGCCATTTCCACCTGGCGCCTCAGAGTTGGACCAGCGTTCGTGCTGGACGTGCAGACCGCGTGAGACGACGCTTCATCCAGTCCCAAACATGCTCAATGGGGGACAGATCCGGAGATCTTGCTGGCCAGGGTAGTTGACTTACACCTTCTAGAGCACGTTGGGTGGCACGGGATACATGCGGACGTGCATTGTCCTGTTGGAACAGCAAGTTCCCTTGCCGGTCTAGGAATGGTAGAACGATGGGTTCGATGACGGTTTGGATGTACCGTGCACTGTTCAGTGTCCCCTCGACGATCACCAGTGGTGTACGGCCAGTGTAGGAGATCGCACGATGTTGGGGCGTGAGCGGAAGACGTCCTAACGGTGTGCGGGACCGTAGCCCAGCTTCATGGAGACGGTTGCGAATGGTCCTCGCCGATACCCCAGGAGCAACAGTGTCCCTAATTTGCTGGGAAGTGGCGGGGCGGTCCCCTACGGCACTGCGTAGGATCCTACGGTCTTGGCGTGCATCCGTGCGTCGCTGCGGTCCGGTCCCAGGTCGACGGGCACGTGCACCTTCCGCCGACCACTGGCGACAACATCGATGTACTGTGGAGACCTCACGCCCCACGTGTTGAGCAATTCGGCGGTACGTCCACCCGGCCTCCCGCATGCCCACTGTACGCCCTCGCTCAAAGTCCGTCAACTGCACATACGGTTCACGTCCACGCTGTCGCGGCATGCTACCAGTGTTAAAGACTGCGATGGAGCTCCGTATGCCACGGCAAACTGGCTGACACTGACGGCGGCGGTGCACAAATGCTGCGCAGCTAGCGCCATTCGACGGCCAACACCGCGGTTCCTGGTGTGTCCGCTGTGCCGTGCGTGTGATCATTGCTTGTACAGCCCTCTCGCAGTGTCCGGAGCAAGTATGGTGGGTCTGACACACCGGTGTCAATGTGTTCTTTTTTCCATTTCCAGGAGTGTATTTTGTACGGAGAATAAGCATTCACCTACTAACGAGATCCGAGAAGCCATCAGCCGCTGTATTCTAGGAGTAATCACATTCATGTAGTGATGTTGTTTATGTTAGTATAACGAACAAACACGTCCACATTGTACCTCTTAAAAATGTGCGAAAATAAATTCTTCGTCGGGCAGTGCATTCAATGTTTTATTTTTGCCGTGTCACGTTCTACATGTTTTTGTGTGACTGATTCCTAATTGTTCAGTACACATTGTATACATACAGGTAGGAAGTTTCGAAAGTCATAAAAAAATAAGACAAAAAAAACACATCTGTAGCTGTTTTGCTTGATTTATGTAAATGATCGTAGATTCAATAAGTAAAGATGTCTTGAAGACCCTATACTTCTAAATCTAGACTTTATTCCTCGCATTACTTATTTGTACTGGAAAGTGCAGTACCATTTCATCTTGTCTGTCTATTTACACTTTGTGAAAAAGATACGCAATACTTCTGGCGGAGGGTTTGTAAATTCAGTCAACAGCTGACACTACGTTCCTTCAACAGGCACAGTGTGGAAACGTAGAGTTTTTTGTTTGATTCTTGTGACATCTGTGAAAGAGACTGTCCTCGAAAATGTCGAAATAGCAGACTGATTTCGGGAACAGTTGCACATCTCAGTAGTAAGCGACTATGGCGATCTATGGGTAAATTGCAGCACTTCACACGTAGTGATTACGCAGATACGCCACACTGACAAGTTCTTTGTTTGTAGATGCTTCGTTACGGTCGCAGGTTCCAATCCTGCCTCGGGCATGGATGTGTGTGATGTCCCTAGGTTAGTTAGGTTTAATTAGTTCTAAGTTCTAGGCGATTGATGACCTCAGAAGTTAAGTCGCATAGTGCTCAGAGCCATTTGAACCATTTTTTTGTAGATGCTTACTGCCCGTGTAAGCGGCAAGGACTCAGTAGGTCTGCAGTTACTCGCCGTCTCCCGTACTCTATCAGCTGCCTCTGCTACACAGTCGTATCCTGTCTGGCCTTCTGCTTCTCGTCACTTCACTTTCAAGCATCCTGTGTAACCCACTTTGTTTTCTGTCAGCATCGAACATACGCATAACTTGCTACAGCTACTGCCTTACCAAACAGCGTACGCCATCTGTCGGCCTGGAGATGTGCCACAGATAACATCTCTGGTGGCCTCGGTAGGACGATTCTATCACTATCTTCCCCCGTCTGCGACATTTTCTGAGATATTCATTATCACAATACGTGGCGACACTTGAATATTGCATAAATCGGTTTTTCGGTGTTTATCGAGTTGTTGACGTCAGCCTTCGAGATATCATACCAAAATTCAGAACTTTACAATCGCCGACATTTAGCATATATCGAACGTCTTATTCAGATTTCTAGAAGAATAATTATATAACTATTAAGATGAGAAAAATACGTGGAACCGTCGTACTACAGGTTGAGCACATGTAGTTACGTTTCAAGAATACTTAGCAACCGTCGAGATATTGGAAGAGTATTGCTTCCTTACTTTTCAAATACATTAAGACATCTGTTAAGAAGTAGTGTGGTGTTCTGAGGCTGTACTGAATTGCTATACCAGAAGGAGTGATAGAAATGCTGTTTCCAAACTCTAGTCTCATGTAATACACATAACCAAATACTTCACAAACTATCGAAACAAGTGATAAGATGTAAAGAGAAGAGTACTCTCCAGTATCGTTAATACCCTTCACCTTTACGTCTACTCGGACAGGGAAAGAAATGTCATTTTGATGAAACACTGTAGGTTTTCGACGGCATTAAATAACAGCTTGTAAAGAGAAGAGCTGTGACGTGACACTTTTAAATTCCGGGAGTGAAAGAGTGAGCAATAATAGAAGACTGGTCCGAAGGCTGTTGATAAGAGAAGATTCACCTTCGCTGCAGATTAAACATTTCATAAGGGTGCTAAAACTGCGCTTAGGCTGCAGACTCCTGCTTCATGTTCCTACTTTCGCACGCTAGATTCGAAAAACGATCCACTACAAGCCTTGTATCATTGTACTACTCCTGTCTATTATCAATTACTCGAAACCACGCTTCCCTACCTTGAATCGTTTATATAATATTAGCATGCGCACGCTAAGCAAAACACGATGTGTATGTATGAACGACCAGTCCGTGAGAGTTCGTTGGTGACGTTGACGGCTACAGGAAGGTTATTTATCATTGCTAAATAAATCTTGGAAAACCTTCGAGGACTTAGATAAATTTCCGCCGTTTTAAAATAGAAAAGGAAGTCCCACAGCATTAGTTTACAGAATCGATAATAAAGTTTAACCTCGCGTTAGATAAACCGTTACAGGCAATGTTATAACTCGCTTTTACCTGGTGCTACTATGAACACTCACTTATCAGGGAGAGGTAAGAGAGAGAGAGAGAGAGAGAGAGAGAGAGAGAGAGAGAGAGAGAGAGTCCTCAGAAAGTACGATAGCTGCAGACACCGGTTCGTATCCGGACTGAACCGGCCTGAGGAAAAATGCGGAGGAGAGATTAAGCTGTGTACCAGTCGGTTGCGGAGATACTCAGAGATTTTTACATGCGAATCGTTGGTAGAACGACGACGTCCCTTTCACAAAAAGCTTTTAAATAAATTTGGAGATTCACTGAACAAAATACGCCGTGGTAGGATTCTACTGCCTCAGTGTCATTCTCATTCCACGGACCATTGTTGTTGTTGTTGTGGTCTTCAGTCCTGCGACTGGTTTGATGCAGCTCTCCATGTTACTCCATCCTGCGCAAGTTTATTCATCTCCCAGTAACTACTGCAACCTATATCCTTCTGAATCTGCTTAGTGTATTCATCTCTTGGTCTCTCTCTACGATTTTTACCCTCCGCGCTGCCCTCCAATACTAAATTGGTGATCCCTTGATGCCTCAGAACCTGTCCTACTAACCGGTCCCGTCTTCTAGTCAAGTTGTGCCACAAACTTCTCTTCTCCCCAGTCCTATACAATACCTCCTCATTAGTTATGTGATCTACCCACCTAATCTTCAGCATTCTTCTGTAGCACCACATTTCAAAAGCTTCTATTCTCTTCTTGTACAAACTATTTATCGTCCATGTTTCACTTCCATACATGGCTACACTCCATACAAATACTTTCAGAAACGACTTCCTGACACTTAAATCTATACTCGATGTTAACAAATTTCTCTTCTTCAGAATTGCTTTCCTTGCCATTCCCAGTCTACATTTTATATCTTCTCTACTTCGACCATCATCAGTTATTTTGCTCCCCAAATAGCAAAACTCCTTTACTACTTTAAGTGTCTCATTTCCTAATCTAATACCCTCAGCATCACCCGACTTAATTCGACTACATTCCATTATCCTCGTTTTGCTTTTGTTGATGTTCATCTTACATCCTCCTTTCAAGACCCTATCCATTCCGTTCAACTGCCCATCCAAGTCCTTTGCTGCCTCTGACAGAATTACAATGTCATCGGCGAACCTCAAAGTTTTTATTACTTCTCCATGGATAATTTATACCTACTCCGAATTTTTCTTTTGTTTCCTTCACTGCTTGCTCAATATACAGATTGAATAATATCGGGGAGAGGCTGCAATCCTGTCCCACTGCTTCCCTTTCATGCCCCTCGACTCTTATAACTGCCATCTGGTTTCTGTACAAACTGTAAATAGCCTTTCGCTCCCTGTATTTTACCCCTGCCACCTTCAGAATTTGAAAGAGAGCATTCCAGTCAACATTGTCAAAAGCTTTCTCTAAGTCTACAAATTCTTGAAACGTAGATTTGTCTTTCCTTAATCTAGCTTCTAAGATAAGTCGTAGGGTCAGTATTGCCTCACGTGTTCCAATATTTCTACGGAATCCAAACTGATCTTCCCCAAGGTCAGCTTCTACTAGTTTTCCCATTTGTCTGTAAAGAATTCGCGTTAATATTTTGCAGCCGTGACTTATTAAACTGATAGCTCGGTAATTTTCACATCTGTCAACACCTGCTTTCTTTGGGATTGGAATTATTATATTCTTCTTGAAGTCTGAGGGTATTTCGCCTGTCTCATATATCTTGCTCACCAGATGGTAGAGTTTTGTCAGGACTGGCTCTCCCAAGGCTGTCAGTAGTTCTAATGGAATGTTGCCTACTCCCGGGACCTTGTTTCGACTCAGGTCTTTCAGTGCTCTGTCATACTCTTCACGCCGTATCATATCTTCCATTTCATCTTCATCTGCATCCTCTTCCATTTCCACGGACCATAAAAGCAAGATAAGGAAGATTATGAAAAGTACTGAGCGAGCGGGGTGACACAGCGGTAAGATGGTGGAATCGCATTCCGAAAAACGGCAGTTCAGATCTTCGTTTCGCCATCCACATTCAAATTTTCCGGGGTTTCCCTAAACAGCTTGAGGCAAATGCCTGACTGGTTCATTTGAAAGTACACTGCCGAGTTCCCTCTCCAATCTGAGTTTAATGCTCCGACTTCGAATAAATTTTAGTGTGCGATTCCACTCGTCGGCTTTGACCACTGCCGTCACACCTAAGGCAAAGACGCTGCATAAAGGCAATCTATGAAAGGAACGGATCATACTCGTAAACAAACGAACGCAGCATGCGATAAAATTACACTCACATTTAACGTGATTATTATTTACGAGCGAATTACATGCAAACGAGTACAGATAGACAAAATAAATGAGAACAAGAACGGAAAGAAAGTTTTGTCTTATTAGAGTTATTATCATGATTAATGCGAGTAAAGGGGCACAGTAAGTCATTAAACTGCATTATAGTATAGGGCATGGTGAAATCGTACTATTATAAAATTCCGTTAATTTCAATATTAATTATTCATTTATACGGAAGAAGCGCAGGAAAGTTGGGGTTCTGGACGGAGAGAAACTAAATTACAACAGAACCAGGGAAAAATAAAGCGAACGATAACAAATACGAACTATTAACATGAAATATCGAGAAACCAACACCCTAAATCCTAAGAAAAAGAAAACAAAAACAAAAAACAGGAACATAAGTAAGGAAAATCCATTAAATGTAACAAATATTGGAATCGATAACTAGAATTGACCTATATATATCTGGTCAATTCTAGATACCGATTCCAATATTTCTAGCGTTTTCGCAGAAGTTCAAGGAGCAGTTACAAGTGCAAAAATGGTATTATATTTAAGACACGTTCTGGAAAAACTATCTAATTAATGAATAGTCGAATAGTTGGAATCGGTAACTAGAATTGACGTATATAGGAGGTCAATTCCAGTTAGCGATTCTAATGTTTGCACCTGATTCGTAGTAAATCAGAGAACAATTACAAGAGGAAAAATATTATTACATTTGGCACACCTGCTGAAAAAACCGATCCAGTTAATATACCATCGAATAGTTGGAATCGGTATCTAGAATTTATTCTATAAGGTTAGTTCTAGTTACCGATTCAATACTATTAACTTTTTCGCAGAAGTTCAGAGAGCAATAACGAGTGCAGAAATTGTATTATATTTAACACACATCCTGAAGAAACGATCTACTTAATGAACCTATCTAGGTGGTCAAGTTACCAATTCCAATAGTAATAACTTCTTCGCGGTAGTTCGAAGAGCAATTAGTACTACGGGAATCCCATCACATTTCAGTGCAGAAAGCTACTGCAAAAACGTCCTAAATTATGAACGTTAGAATGGTTGGGATCGGTGACAAGAACTGACCTACAAGGGTGGTCTGGTCTAGTTACCGATTCCAACTATTCAACCATAGAATGCTGGGAATCGGTAACTAGAATTGATATACATACATATGGAAAAACGATGTGCATAATGAACCACGGAATGTTTGGAATCGGTAACTGCAATTGGCCTATATACCTAGACTCCAGTTATCAGTTCCTCGCTTTTCATGGTAAATAATATCCAGTATAGGTGAATTGTAGTTACCGATTCCAAAAATCATTATTTTTCAACGTCTCTGCAGTAATTACATGGTGTGTTGTTGTAGGATTTCTATTTCACTGTTACTTTCTGTGCTACTGCAATAAATAAATTGTTTATTTGTCACAGGAGTAAAGAGAGGAAAGAATCAATGGAAATACTGAAAGAAATCACTGCAAACACACGTTGTAAAAACGCAGAACTCGCATACTTTGGAACCGACAAAAGAATTCTCCTACATAGAACAAATTTACTAATCCATTTCAAAGAGCATTATTGTCCAAAGTAGTAAAGAAGACATTTCCAAAAATGAAAATCCTTAAAAACATCACTACACGCTCAAAAAAATATAACGCAAAAATAACAGAAACTTGGAACCAATAACTATACTATACGTAACACACACCAGCTACAATAGCTCGAAAATGACAAACGATAGAAATTGTACCTCAGGAATGAAAGTAAAATTGATAGAAGTAAAGCAAAAACATCGAAATGGAAAACATAAAAATTGGCTACGTAAAAGGAAACTTACCACATATGAACTTCCAAAGGAGTGAAAGAACAAAATAAGGACATAACAAGAAATAATAATAGTAGGAGGTAAAACTATAACGAAATATGCAAAAACCAGAATAACTAATCAAAAAGTTAATAAGAAACACCAACGGACAGGCACGAAAGAGGCACCGCACCACCCAATCAATTCTTCCCCACCACCCGCTCCCAACCAGCCGCAAAATTTTAAAATAAAAAAGGCAAATGATATCACAGGTCAATCACATAAACCCACAGGCACAAGACACAACAACCAAACCCTCGCCCCACCATTGTAACAAAAAAAAAACAGGAAAACCTCCTCCTAGAGAAACCAAAAATGTACGAAACCCACAGACAATGGAAAAAACAACAGAAACAAGAAAAAAAATGAAACCCACCCATACGTAAAAACAAAATGGGGCTTGTACTTTTTGGTGACTATTTTCATAAATGCTAGAAATACACAATAACCTTTAGCAATAGTCCTCCTCCAACAGTATTCATCCAATGGCCTTGCAACACTGAAATCCTTCTCTTACCCCGCCGGACAACAGATTTTACAACCTGCCAATACCCCTGGATAGTATTTGTACATATCCCTGTCTTGTAATCTTTAAACTCAATATTGTGATTTACAGCCAAATGATAACCCCTATCACCGCCCCCCCCCCCCCCCGCCCCTTGTAGGAAGAGACATTACTATTGAACCCTCTTCCACATAATCTTCAATTAAAGATGTTAACACTTCTTTCGTATAATTTGGAACGACCCTTAATACAACACCGGTAAAATCCCCTCCAGAAATTATTTCTACAAAAACCCAAAGCCTAACAACCTCATACTCCCTTTCATACTTTCTCTTTCCAAAATGTGACTCGTATGCTTCAACTGTTACCCCTGTGCCCCCCCTCCCCTCCCCCCAATGATCGCCTGTACCTTAAAATTTCCCGCAGACTTCTCTACAAAATGAAAACCAGTCAACTACAGTGCCACACGCCACCCCTCTTTCCTGCATGACTGGTTTAGAAGAATATTCATAGTAAAAATAGTAAGTTAAAATGGCTGTTACTTCCACAGTCAGCCACGATCTTTCGAAATAGATCCCTCCGCACCTCCACATGTATTCATCGGGAGTTCTTGAAGATGGGACGTTTGTCAGCACCATACAATTACCACAAATACTGCACTTGCAAAATTCAGTAATAACGTCCAATGATCGTAAAAATCTTATAGTAGATTTACGGTCAGCCATTCTGTCAAGGAGAATTTTAGGTGTAAACACAGCTGGCTCATCCATAATGAAAAGCAACTGTATAAGAAATCAGAATTTTATAAATCACGAATACTTTCCTCCTTTCATCAACAGAAGATACCGAAACCAAATTGCGAAATGAAACAAAGGAATATACATCAGATTTTTATTATGCGCGCGTAACGAAGAAATCCAGAGAGACCATTTAACATTCGTAAGTTCAATGTGCGACATAAACAAAATAACATCATACATTACGTCATAGGTCAAAGCCGACGGGTGGAATTTGACACTAGAACTGACCTCCGACTTCCATATTCTAGTCCTCGACGAGACCTTAAACCATAAACTTCTTTGAATGCTGACCACAGTAATTTTCCCCCGAATAGGCGAATAAATGGGACAGGAAATTCGCCACCATAGGATGCAGTGGCCAGATTATAAGAAGATCCCTGACAGTTACAGTGGGCTTGGTGCGGCTGTTACGTGCCACTGTCTCAACCAGTGACGTAAGGCAATTTTGTGTACGTCTCCATGGCAACTCCTCAGTGCGGTCACGGCTCTACAGAAGACTTGTTTTCGCCCACAGCTGTTTGCGCTTCGCAGGTGACAGCTGACAGCAGTGCTGACAGCTGTCAAGCATGTTCTTTCGCCGGCTCTGCTACAGGTGGCACAGACGCTACCAGTGCAGTCAAACAAGCCTGAATGACGAAGTGGCTGACCATCTCTCTGTTAAGAACTGGGAATCACAAGAGAAGTGGAGGAGGCCCTGGTGCTCAAAGAGCGACTAATTTTAGTCTACGAGATTTGTGTAAAAAGTAAAAATCAGTCATGGGCCAGTTCTCAGCGTTTCGCGCATCATTTTAAACATGACAAAGGTCATCGCAAGTTGTACTTTGAGCCGCAAACTATTCGATTTCAGTTTTGTGTTTTCTGAATCCAAATAATCAGCAACCAGTTGCATAAAAGAAGTTTAATTTCTTCCTCAGAAGATTATACCTATCCCATTATTTGTGTTTACTGCATATTTTCAGTTTCGTTTATTCCCGATGAATTCGCATTTGCTATTTTTGATGCCTTGGTTGTTCCCGAATACTGTTTTCTTTATTAGCCTTTTTTTAGTTTGTCCCACCCATAGCCTCCTCACTCCCGTGGATGTAGCATTAATTCCATTTTTGTTGCTGATTGAAATACTTTGCGGGTTTTTAAGTATGTTTATGAACATAATGGTCTATTTTGTCGTCGCCATCTTCAAGAAGGTAATGAACCTGTTATTAAATATTATCTGTGCTAATCTTTGTAGCTAAGGTAAACGGTCGTCTTTACGTGTACTACGACGTATTGGTCAAAGCAGACGGGTGGAATCGGACCTTACTCTATTCCTGAAATCTCTAAATCTGCTGAGAAGATTCCGGATAATCATAATGAAATACAAAATTGATAAATGACATCGTTAGAGAAAGTCCACAGAGCTTGATGAGCTACTCTTTAGATTCTGTATATAACACGTGCAAAATGTGTCCATTGTTGATTAAGAGTCTATCGTGGGTCAATGAAAGAAATGAAGGTCACATGCGATTAAAGATTTCCGTCATAAAAGTCTTTAAGAACAGTCACAGGACAGATGCGTAGAACTTCAGACCTCACGGATGCCGCGCGGGATTAGCCGAGCGGTTTAAGGCGCTGCAGTCATGGACTATGCGGCTGGTCCCGGCGGAGGTTCGAGTCCTCCCTCGGGCATGGGTGTGTGTGTTTGTCCTTAGCATACTTTAGGTTAAGTAGTGTGTAAGCTTAGGAACTGATGACCTTAGCAGTTAAGTCCCATAAGATTTCACACAATTTGAACATTTGAATTATCTCACGGACGCCAGTTTGTTGTAGAAATTAAGGAATATCTTTTGTGGCTGCGTATCGCGATCTAATGAGACTGGATTATACTTCTGGAGGAAACTCGGCTCTCTCCGTTCGTTCACAATATCGAGAATACAGTAGACGGTGGGGTCAAATTTGTTGCAGTGTTTATTTCCTTGCGCAGAAAATTAGGTACAGTTCCGCACCAGTGCCTAATAAACGAAAAGCATGCTTACGCATTGTCAGAAGAGTTATGCAACTCACTGATAACGTACCTCTGAGTGTTCTTTGGAAATACAAATTCGGCTGAACATCCGAAAGTAAACGATTAATCAGTCACGCCGAGAAAATGGCTCTGAGCACTATGGGACTCAACATCGTAGGTCATCAGTCCCCTAGAACTTAGAACTATTTAAACCTAACTAACCTAAGGACATCACACACACCCATGCCCGAGGCAGGATTCGAACCTGCGACCGTAGCAGTCCCGCGGTTCCGGACTGCAGCGCCAGAACCGCTAGACCACCGCGGCCGGCGCCACGCCGAGAAAACGTGAGAGGCCATAGGTATGCGATTGGCTTAAAGACTTCCTACAAAAAGAAGTCAGTACCTCATTCTCGGTGGAGAGACGGCGTCAGTAGATAAAGTGTTGTCCGATGTACTTCAAGAACGTCTGACAGGGCCATTAGCTTTCAGGATATAAAATACCCGGCTGATATATTTTTAGCTTCCTTAGACTGTTCACAGAGCGTGCAGTTTTATACAGGGAAGTCACGTTTTCAGAAAATTGTTTCTAAATAAAGAAGGTTACAAGATGACCAGCGCTTCATGCAAATACATCTCTCTATACCTCTTTTCTCATTTTGGGTGACATTGCCGAATCTACACAAATATACAGTGTTGAACTTTCGTTCAGTGGTGTATACTATAATAACTAAGTTGCGCTTCGTTGTTTCCTTTGTCCCACAAGGGCGAGTTTCCATTCTCTCCACGGGTGGCCCTGCGTCACTAACAATCACTGCGTTTTACCCGTATCACTAAACAGCTAAGCCTGTTTATGGTTTACGATACCAACTGTAGATTGCCTATCTCGGCTTTCAGGGGCAACAGAAATTTCATTATCAGTATTTCATACAATTATTGCCTTAATTTAAAAATTTAAAATTCTGTCATAATCTACTCATTAAGAGGTATAATATTATGTTAAAGGTTAAACACATTGCGACAACTATTACAGTTAGGAACTGTGCACATGTCGCGAGGCGGTGTTTACTCACGGCGCGTATATTACCCAGACTGCGTCCGTGCAGTATTTGCGAACGAGAGAACTTAGCTGCTTCCAACAACATTTTCCTCGCTTGTACCTTCCACAAAATGGTGAAAGGAAAACCGTTTGTCGCCTACTACATTTTCGCTGTTCACGCAGTAAAACTTCGACATCAGGCACGACTTTTTTATTTATTACTTCTGTACTACTAACGGTATTCGCAGAACATTCTGTAGACAGTATTAAAATATACCACTAAATGTACCTGCAAAATTATAGCACTGCACGACATATAGCTCACGAGATATGACGTCATAAATAGTGAGACGCGTGAAAAAACCAGCTTTTGCTTAAAAGCGGAGCAGAAATTGTCACAACTCATTCAGTGTTTGATAAGTAGAACACTTAGTGATTTCCAACAGGCTTTAAGTATAATTTCAAACCTTTCCTAAATTTTTTCCGACTTGGATGCTTAACGTCAAATATTTAACACATTAATTCACCTGTAAAGTAATCAGACGTGTGAAGCTGTTTTATACACGGGAATTAGATTCTTTAAGAATCGGGGCTGGAGAGTTTACTGGTGTGCCTTTATAATCTACTTCCAAAAATTCCCGATACCATGAAGACTGTCAGCTGTTTCCCAAAGCCATTAGTGCGCCTAAGAGGATTAAAACTCGGTATCGTTTGGCCACACCATTGGTGATCAATCACTATAATTGAACATACAGGTACAAATCGCATGTTAAGATGGAAGAAGTAAGAGGAAGTGTACTTCACCCAGAAGGTGCTCGCTCCCAAAACACTGTTTCCCCCCATTCCGGTGCGGGATCCTGATACAGTTGCACTAACGAAAGGGCGGTAATATTCAGGAAAGTGTTGGGCAACTAACTGCTGTGGGAAATGGCACAGGAAAACCGTTGTCTATCCAGACGCTCAAACCTGCGACAGCCCATGTATGAATGCGTATCAAGAAACGGGAAGTTCAAGGAATATGTGGTGTAAGTTCGCGAACCTCTTGTCGATCCCTGTTCAGTAATCTGGGAAATCTGACACTGGCCACTAAATACATATTTTTTTTAATGTCGTTCCTTTTTAACAACATCAGCTTTTTCCCAAGAGTTAGCAGCTTTCACTCAGTTAATAGTAGGCAAAAATCCATCCTCCATTTGGAATGCAACTCTTGATTCTTGTGCCCAAAGCCGTGCATTATTCTGCCATACCCATTTTCAATAAGCTGACACATGAATTCATTTCGCAGTAACCCACGCACTTTCAAGTCCAAATTGAAGAGTTTCATTATGACTCACACTTTCTATTTTTTTAAGAAACACAACGTTATTTGACTGTTTTATTGTTTATTTAAGTACAAACGAGGTTTCGGCCTTTTATGTCAGTTTCAAGTATTTCATTTTATGTCTTTAACATATATTGCAGGACACTTAAATGTCGTCAGGCTCAAAGTTGGCCATAAATGGAAAAATATTGGCTCCCCCTGAATTGCCAGATGTAAAATCAGCATCTCGTAACAGATCAGTAAATATATTATGGCCAACTTTGAGAGTGACACATTTTAAGTGTCCTGCAATATATGTTGAAGATACAAAATCCAATAATTGAAAACGGCATAAAAGGTCGAAACCGGGTTGTACTTAAATAAAGAATAAAACAGTCATATGGCAGTGTGTTGCTTTAAAAACAAGTATATATTGTATGACTGTCGCTCAGCAACATCAAAAGCTGTTAACTTCTAGTCTGTCGAGGAACTCCTCGAAAAAATTAAACTAATTTCTGTGTTGCACTCTTGATTATATTTATTTAAACTTGTTGCTTGTCGTGGCTTGTCGCCTGCACAGGATTCACATACGTTTCATTGTATCTGTTATTACTCTTATATGATTTCAAGTACTCACTCGTTCCATGATCATGGAAACTTGCTCCTCAGTTTGGTCGTACGAAACATGACATATAAAACACAAACATATATATAAAAAAAACTAGTTACTCCAGAGTGGTTCTTGCGTAATGATCACGAAGGAAAACTCAGAGAAGCTAGGACGCACAATACAGATGATATTTCTTTCCGTTCACCATCTTCGATAGGAAAAGCGAAGAGATTCGAGGGGGGGCAGGGGGGGGGGGGGACGGGAAGTTGGTGGGAGGGGGAAGGGGTTCAGATATTCCAGCAGGACACGTGGCCTCCGTCACACATCTGCTGCGCCTTTCTGAGTGTAGACATTGATATGAATGTAGAAAGTGTACTTTCTTATATACGATTAGTGTCAGCGATCGCAGAGAGAAACAGTGTGTCTTTCACTTTCAAAACTGCCTGCTATATTACACTATGATATATTTAGTATACATAGCACCAAGTGTTCTTAACGTAGATGACACTGGTCTACTTTACATTGGCAGATGCTCGTCTCTTTACAGTTTTCAAATGCTCTCCAGTGTATTTCATGTATTTCTACACATTCTTATATCTATCTTACCCGTATATTGTATTTAAACTTTGTTATATGAGAATGTAGCCAGGTTTGGAGTGTAGCCACGTATGGATGTGAAGCATGGACGATAAACAGTGTAGACAAGAAGAGAATAGAAGCTTTCGAAATGTGGTGCTACAAAATAATGCTGAAGATTAGATGGGTAGATCACGTAACTAATGAGGAGGTACTGAACAGGACTGGGGAGAAGAGGAGTTTGTGACACAACCTGACTAGAAGAATGGATCGGTTGGTAGGACATGCTCTGAGGCATCAAGGGAACACCAATTTACTACTGGAGGGCAGCGTGGAGGGTAAAAATCGTAGAGGGAGACCAAGAGATGAATACACTAAGCAGATTCAGAAGGATGTATGTTGCAGTAAGTACTGGGAGATGAAGAAGCTTGCACAGGATAGAGTAGCACGGAGAGCTGCATCAAACCAGTCTCCGGACTGAAGACCACAACAACAACAACAACAACAACAATAACATCTGAGAACAATATCTTTCTCTGCTAAACACGTTGCTCGCAGTGCGAAAAAAGGGACCACATCTATATGCTGTACTGTGAGTTTTTTTTAGGAGCATCTGTGTGGTAGCAGGCCTTGATACAATTCCTGCAGCGTCCTCTCTACCTGCGCCAAACACGGAAGCTTACGTGACCTCGTGTTCAGCACTCCTAACCTCCCACTCTGCCACTCTCTCACCCTTGTCATTCCTGCTAGCCTACCACAAATGGCGAAGGAACTCTCATAGTAATGGCGAGGCAATCGTGCTCAAGTATTCCCTAGCAGCTGCCGCAGTCCAAGAGGCATGCAAGGCTCTACGAGTTGAAAATACCGAATACCCTACTAGTTCTGTGCTGCAGAGTCGATAACCACAATGCGTCCTCGCGATGAAAGGCAAGTTCCAAACATCGAACAATCGTCTGCACCGCAAACCGCTCAATAGCTGACACAGACTGTTCTGCTTTACTCTGCGGGTTATGCTCGCGACGTCGTCGGGTGTATAAAAGTAGTCTCTCGGACAGACGGAGTACGCGGGCCATACCAGAGTATTACCAGAAATTCTTGCCCTTCTAGTGGAGCATACCGTCCACTGTTGGTAGGAACAGCACTTGACGTGCATCTGATTTATACCATTCAGTCTTTCAAGAGTGGCTTAGCCCTAGGTATAGGTTTTCCATCGATGTTTTGTAACCCCTGTTTCGGGTTCGTGGTAGAGAACCATCCGTGGACGTACTTCTTCCATAAACTTCACGCACATGCTCGAGCAGCAACAAGCTGTTCCTCTCCTTTGCTGAGCGGTAGCGTGTTCGGCACAGTTGTATCGTACCCGTTAGAACATCTATGGTGCCGCTTGAGCGGTGTCGCTGGCAGCGAGAATTGTTGCCAGAGACACCCTTCGATTTCGACAATCGTCTCGTACACAAGAATTTTCACAAGCCCCCAAAAGAGTAAACCAAATGGGGTGAGATCAGGTAAACATGCTCTGCGAATTCACTTTTCAGGGAATGTCTGATTCAGCCATCACGAACCCTGAGTTAAAAGTGACGGGTGGGGTGGGCTCCATCACGTTGGACCCACATAGTCGGGATCGCCTATCCTACAGTTTTAGCAACAACAGAACCGCTACACGTATTACTTTGTCAGAGGTATCAGGACTATTTTCATTTATATCTTTCGGATCGATCGTTTCCGGAAACCTTCTCCACCATCCATGAAAGTTTGTAGCACCACGGCGAAATCACCGTGTGTAGGGAAAACACTGATTAGAAGGACGGACAGGTTGATACGACATGTTTTATGACATAAATAAATAGCTTCCATTGTACTAGAGGAAGCTGTTGTGGGGAAAAGCTGTTGAGTCGGAGAGTGGAAAACATCCAACCAATAATGAGGACGTCGCGTGCACGAGGTACCCTGAGATGGAGAGATTGGTACAATGAAAACAGCCATGAAAGAAAAATGAAAAGAAAGAGTAACTGCGTGTAGGACTCGCACTCAAGAGGGTTCCGTACAGACTTAGTTGTGTCTATAGACACACACATTAGTTTTTTCGTTTTCTGATGGTTCAGTTACAATACCTACGTCATTTAAGTACAAAATTCATCAAATATATAATAATTAACACATCTATTTATTTTTTACGAAGGATGTCTATTTTATTGTTCGTAATAACATACACCACGCAAAATTCCAGTTTCATTGTAAATATTAATTTTTAATTGCAGAATTTTTGTAAAACATTGATTGAATAAAATTAAATGTTTGGGGCAAAAATGAGAAATGAAATACTCTTTATTAGGACCGTGTCCATTGTTTTATACCAAAATTGTGATCTCACGGAATCCAGACTTACTAGCGTCGTAAAAACATGGAAATAATAATGGGATCGGCATGCAGCACACCGCAGAAATGCTGTATTTTTGTCATTTTTACCCTCAAGTCACATGCAATTTTGATAAAAACGATAATTATATATGTGTTAATTAGCAGATATTCGATAAATTTTGCATTTAAATGACGTAGGTATTCTAATTAAACGAAAAAAATAATGACCGAAGCGAGACTTGAACCAGCGATTACCAGAGTCGAACGCTAGCGTTTTCTTGTTTCATCTTTATGTGTTTTCTGCTACACGTAAATTTTCGTAGGATTTGTACCTTTGTTTAAAAATTTGTGTACTCCAGGAATCGAACCCCTGCCGACCGCATGGCACGAAAACGCTCTATCACATAACCGCGCAGCCCATCGAAAAACTGGCGTAATTTTAGTGAATTAAACACGCTCGCGAAAGTTCAAAGACGATTTTTTTCAGAATTTTCGAGAGCTGTGTCGACATGCTTTGGAGGATCGATGTTTCAAATGGCTCTGAGCACTATGGGACTTAACATCTATGGTCATCAGTCCCCTAGAACTTAGAACTACTTAAACCTAACTAACCTAAGGACATCACACAACACCCAGTCATCACGAGGCAGAGAAAATCCCTGACCCCGCCGGGAATCGAACCCGGGAACCCGGGCGTGGGAAGCGAGAACGCTACCGCACGACCATGAGCTGCGGACGATCGATGTTTCATCTCTGAAGTTCATCCACCATAAATATAAAAGAAATTACAAAAATCCGACTGCTGAGTGATGTGATTTTAAGAAGCGATATGAAACGACCGTCATGTAAAATCAGTGATAAGGAACGCGAATGGAAGACTTAGATTTGTTGGAACTGTTTGGGAAAATGAAAATGCAACTGTATTAGGGGAAATTGCGTACAAGACATTCGTATTAGCAATTGTAGAGTACCGCTCCAGTGTTACAAGCCCTTATCCAGTAGGCACGATAATTCACAGTACAAATTCATCCCGCTGTGTGAATTTAGAATGTGCCAACATGGTATACCTCGCATACTGATCAAGAGAAAAGGGACAAGAGGGATTAGAGAGCGTACAGACGCATTTCTGCCTTCGCTCAATACGCTAACGGAAGATGAGAGAAAACCGATGATACTGGTACGATGCGCCTTCCGCATTGGCGGGAAAAGTCGCTTGTGGAGGTTGACGTAGACGTTTAAGGGGCGATCAAAAAACTTCCATTCGAACACCGTACAGCGCAGAATCGGTATTCTAATCAGGCTAAATCACAGTGAGCAGTCATCCCAAGACAGCACTTTAGGAAAACACCGTGACCTGTTGTGTGAAGAAGTCCGTACCTGCTTGCTGCACATCCTCGTGCGACGTGAATCGTCTTCTTCCAAGGGCTTTTTTAAGGGCTCGAAGGCGTGATAATCGCATGGGGAGAGAGCCGGGTGCTCGAGCGTCCCCCACTCCAGTGAGACTGGCCTCCCAGATCGACCGGCGTCTTCTCTCGAATCGTGACCCGCACCGAACTTGGCGCACCATTCCGCAACTGTGGTTTTTTTGGAAGCACTCGGTAGTAACGTCGCCACGGCTCAAGTTTCCGCATTTACCACACGCACGTCGGAAAGACACGAGTACTACACCATCCCCTAGCCTACATGTCGGTTAATCAGAAACAGTCTGAAAAGTCAGTAAGGTTGTTGCTGGGGAGATTATGCTGCGAAATGATTGTTAATGACAAAACTCGATACGCTGCACAGTTTTCGAGTTCACTAACAATTAAATTAGCCAACCAGCCTGTTGCGAATGCAAATCCAAGCGGCCAGGCAGATACGAGGGTCACTCCAAAAGAAATGCACACTATTTGTTTTAAAATCCATCTTTTATTCTACATGTTTGAAAGTTTTACAGTGTGTAGATACATCCTTTAGGAACAATATTTTCATTTCTCTACATAATTTACATCCCTCTCAACTTCCGTACGCCATCTGGGAACCAGCGCCAGTATACCCGCACGGTAAAATTCTGGATCAACCTGTTGGAGCCACTGTTTGGCAGCGTGCACAAGGGAGTCATCATCATCTTCAAACCTTGTTCCAAGAAGAGAGTCTTTCAGTTTCCCAAAGAGATTATAGTCACATGGAGCCAAGTCAGGACTGTAAGGCGGGTGTTTCAGTGTTGTCCATCCGAGTTTTGTGATCGCTTCCATGGTTTTTTGACTGACATGTGGCCGTGCATTGTCGTGCAACAGCAAAACATCCTGCTTTTGCCAATGTGGTCGAACACGACTCAGTCGAGCTTGAAGTTTCTTCAGTGTCGTCAAATATACATCAGAATTTATGGTGGTTCCACTTGGCATGATGTCCACAAGCAAGAGTCCTTCCGAATCGAAAAACACCATAGCTATAACTTTTCCAGCAGAAGGTGTGGTTTTGAATTTTTCTTCGGTGAATTTGCATGATGCCTCTCCATTGATTGCCTCTTCGTCTCTGGTGAAAAGTCATGGAGCCATGTTTCATCACCTGTCACAATTCTTCCAAGAAATTCATTTCCACCATTCTCGTACTGTTCCAAAAGTTCGCTGCATGCCGTTTTTCTTGTTTCTTTGTGAGCCACTGTAAACATCCTGGGAACCCACCTGGCACAAACCTTTTTCAACGCCAACACTTTCAGTATTCTGCAAACACTTCCCTCCCCTATCCCAACGTAGCGTGACAATTCATTCACTGTGATACGTCTCTCAGTAGTCATCAATTCGTTAACTCTCTGCACATTGTCTGGAGTGTGTGCAGTACGAGGCCTGCCGCTGCGAGGACAAGCCTCAATATTGCCGTGGCCGCTTTCATCACGTAACCTGCTTGCTCACCGACTAACTGTACTGCGATCGACAGCAGCATCTCTACACACCTTTTTCAACCTCTTGTGGATGTTTCCCACTGTCTCGTGTTCACAGCACAGGAATTCTATGACAGCACGTTGGTTCTGACGAACGTCAAGTGTAGCAGCCATCTTGAAGACATGCTGTGACGGCGCCACTCACGGGAACAGGCTGAACTAAGTTTGAAAACAACAGGGAAGGATGTGTCTACATACTGTAAAACTTTCACACATGCGGAATGAAAACGGTATTTTTACAAACATAGTTTGCATTTCTTTTGGAGTGACCCTCGTACAACTAGTGTCCGTTGTTGTCGTTGCGTAAATGATAGCGCACGAGACTGCACAGCCTTTAGCTCGGGTTCGATCCTTACTACTGTCCCATGTCCAATCGTTGTATCGCTCCCTTGTTCGGTTTCAGTAAACAAAACGAAGCACGCCTTTAGCGACACTGTCTCTCTCAGGTCACTAGAATTTCCGCGCGTAACGGCCTGATCCGCTAGCTTCAATGCTAATTAACTCGGAAACGGTGCAACGTATCAAATTCTTTTCTTAACAGTCATTTCTCAGCGCAACCTTACGCAGCAACACAGTTACAACCTTTTCATACAGTTTCTGACCACGCCGTATACCCGTATCGGAGTCCGCATATACGCTGCAGCAACGGCCTCCTACGGAAACTTTTTGATCGCTCCTTTTTGATATAGATGGCTAATGGTTCAAATCGCTCTGAGCACCATGGGACTTAACATCTGAGGTCATCAGTCCCCTAGAACGTAGAACTACACTCCTGGAAATGGAAAAAAGAACACATTGACACCGGTGTGTCAGACCCACCATACTTGCTCCGGACACTGCGAGAGGGCTGTACAAGCAATGATCACATGCACGGCACAGCGGACACACCAGGAACCGCGGTGTTGGCCGTCGAATGGCGCTAGCTGCGCAGCATTTGTGCACCGCCGCCGTCAGTGTCAGCCAGTTTGCCGTGGCATACGGAGCTCCATCGCAGTCTTTAACACTGGTAGCATGCCGCGACAGCGTGGACGTGAACCGTATGTGCAGTTGACGGACTTTGAGAGAGGGCGTATAGTGGGCATGCGGGAGGCCGGGTGGACGTACCGCCGAATTGCTCAACACGTGGGGCGTGAGGTCTCCACAGTACATCGATGTTGTCACCAGTGGTCGGCGGAAGGTGCACGTGCCCGTCGACCTGGGACCAGACCGCAGCGACGCACGGATGCACGCCAAGACCGTAGGATCCTACGCAGTGCCGTAGGGGACCACACCGCCACTTCCCAGCAAATTAGGGACACTGTTGCTCCTGGGGTATCGGCGAGGACCATTCGCAACCGTCTCCATGAAGCTGGGCTACGGTCCCGCACACCGTTAGGCCGTCTTCCGCTCACGCCCCAACATCGTGCAGCCCGCCTCCAGTGGTGTCGCGACAGGCGTGAATGGAGGGACGAATGGAGACGTGTTGTCTTCAGCGATGAGAGTCGCTTCTGCCTTGTTGCCAATGATGGTCGTATGCGTGTTTGGCGCCGTGCAGGTGAGCGCCACAATCAGGACTGCATACGACCGAGGCACACAGGGCCAACACCCGGCATCATGGTGTGGGGAGCGAACTCCTACACTGGCCGTACACCACTGGTGATCGTCGAGGGGACACTGAATAGTGCACGGTACATCCAAACCGTCATCGAACCCATCGTTCTACCATTCCTAGACTGGCAAGGGAACTTGCTGTTCCAACAGGACAATGCACGTCCGCATGTATCCCGTGCCACCCAACGTGCTCTAGAAGGTGTAAGTCAACTACCCTGGCCAGCAAGATCTCCGGATCTGTCCCCCATTGAGCATGTTTGGGACTGGATGAAGCGTCGTCTCACGCGGTCTGCACGTCCAACACGAACGCTGGTTCAACTGAGGCGCCAGGTGGAAATGGCATGGCAAGCCGTTCCACAGGACTACATCCAGCATCTCTACGATCGTCTCCATGGGAGAATAGCAGCCTGCATTGCTGCGAAAGGTGGATATACACTGTACTAGTGCCGACATTGTGCATGCTCTGTTGCCTGTGTCTATGTGCCTGTGGTTCTGTCAGTGTGATCATGTGATGTATCTGACCCCAGGAATGTGTCAATAAAGTTTCCCCTTCCTGGGACAATGAATTCACGGTGTTCTTATTTCAATTTCCAGGAGTGTACTTAAACCTAACTAACCTAAGGACATCGCACACATCCATGCCCGAGGCAGGATTCGAACCTGCTACGTAGCGGTCGCGCGGTTCCAGACTGAAGCGCCTAGAACCGATCGGTCACACCGGCCGGCTAGATATAGATGTACATATAGTGGTACACTATGTCGTAACGTTAGCGCGTGACCTAGAGGAACAACAGTATACGTCTCCAGCGAGCGGTATGTGTCGGCATTCGAATTTATGTTTGCTTAGCAGCAACGTTCATATTAGGTCGCGTGCACAGTTTTGTTCCTAGGAAATCGCGTTGTCATATCCAAGTACAGAATACGACCACAGTTTCGTGTGCGTGTTGGCAGGTTGGTTTAACGGTTCTCTATCTGCGTCACACATCAAGTATCGGTGAACAGTTCGTGGAACAGACTGGTTCTATCACGCGACGGCGGAATTAAGCACGAATAAAGCCATAAGAATGTATAATCAGTACAGAAGATGTATTTGTGGGTATCCACTCGGGTTGAAAACATCATTTTTCCTCCCGACCTATTCGTATCTGGCATGTGGTCGTTATACAGACTCCAACAACACATGAATTACGTCTATGTCCGTCGCTAGCAACACTTGACAACGAAACGCTGAACAGAAAAATAAAATCAGATCTCGAACAATGGAATATCTAGGATGGAATGTAAAAGCATAATGAAAAGAACAGTTGCTACTCACCATATAACGGAGATGCTGAGCAGCAGAAAAGACTATCACATAATTAGCTTTCGGCCAACAAGGCCTTGTCGGATCTCGAGCCAGCCGATGTGACCGAGCGGTTCTAGGCGCTTCAGTCTGGAACCGCGCGACCGCTACGGTCGCAGGTTCGAATCCTGCCTCGGGCATGGATGTGTGTGATGTCCTTAGGTTAGTTAGGTTTAAGTAGTTAGTTCTAAGTTCTAGGGGACTGGTGACCTCAGATGTTAAGTCCCATAGTACTCAGAGCCATTTGAGCCATTTTTTCGCATCTTGACTAGAAAACCTAAAACATACTATTGCAAGATTAACAATGACGTTATTTATCCCTTGAACCTAGGGCAACAGCAGTAAGGAAAGGATCAAGAACAAATTAACAGTAATTGCGAGAACCACGCAAAAATCTACAGTTTCGCAGACAGGACTGGGAAGAAGCATGCTGGGTATAGCAAGAGCAGACAGGAAGAGAAGGAAGTGTGTAATTTAAAGACTGCTGTTGACGGCGAAATAGTGAGTGTTCTGAAAATGAAATGGAAAAATGCACAAGCAGACGAATGCACGCAGGATGGATTTATCGCCAGATTCCCTTTGGTAACAACCGACACAGACAACAAGCTAATAGAAGATGGGCAGGCATATAAACTAACCAGCACTGCGAGAACTGCTGGTGACGAGTTCATCAAACAGGAAGTAGACTAAAGTTTAACGCTGTGTCGACGGCGAGGCCATTAGAGATGGGCAGCAGTACTTATTTATTTTTTTAAAGAAAAAAAAACAACGTCTTCGCTATCCGAACACGTTACCTGTCCGCCAAATAGACAGACGTGGCACTCCATATCGGTTCACAGAAAGTAGGACGTGTACGGTGTATTCACTAGTAACAAGTGCACCCAGCGACGTATGTTGTGAAATCTCAAAGCTATTTCCTCATTCATCGCGAAATTAACAAGAGTGCCATTCGCTTCCAGATACCCTCCAGAGCCCACGTCCTGGTTTCGCTACTGACAGGAGACTCTGAGATGGGCCTTTTAATTACAGCAGCACAAGTCTTTTGGTCCAAGACAGATACGTCTTAAAAGGAAATGGCTACATCAACATGGCAGACAACTAGGTTCTGTCCTTTGCCCGTAACCTTAACGAAGAACGTTAAGTTTACTACACTACTGGCCATTAAAATTGCTACACCATGAAGGAACGCAGATGATAAACCGATATTCATTGGACAAATATATTATGCTAGAACTGACATGTGATTACATTTTCACGCAATTTGGGTGCATAGGTCCTGAGAAATCAGTACCCAGAACAACCACCTCTCGCCGTAATAACGGCCCTGATACGCCTGGGCATTGAGTCAAACAGAGCTTGGATGGCGTGTACAGATACTGCTGCCCATGCAGCTTCAACACGATACCACAGTTCATCGAGAGTAGTGACTGGCGCATTGTGACGAGCCAGTTGCTCGGCCACCATTGACCAGACGTTTTCAATTGGTTAGAGATCTGGAGAATGTGCTGGACAGGGAAGCAGTCGAACATTTTCTGTATCCAGAAAGGCCCGTACACGATCTGCAACATGCGGTCGTGCATTATCCTGCTGAAATGTAGGGTTTCGCAGGGATCGAATGAAGGGTAGAGCCACGAGTCGTAACACATCTGAAATGTAACGTCAACTGTTCAAAGTGCCGTCAATGCGAACAAGAGGTGACCGAGACGTGTAACCAATGGCTCCCCATACCATAACGCCGGGTGATATGCCAGTATGGCAATGACGAATACACGCTTCCAATGTGTGTTCACCGCGATGTCGCCAAACACGGATGCGACCATCATGATGCTGTAAACAGAACCCGGATTCATCTGAAAAAATGACGTTTTGCCATTCGTGCACCCAGGTTCGTCGTTGAGTACACCATCGCAGGCGCTCCTGTCTGTGACGCAGCGTCAAGGGTAACCGCAGCCATGATCTCCGAACTGATAGTCCATGCTGCTGCAAAAGTCGTCGAACTGTTAGTGCAGATTGTTGACTCAGGGATCGAGACGGGGCTGCACGATCCGTTACAACCATGCGGATAAGATGCCTGTCACCTCGACTTTTAGTGATACGAGGCCGTTGGGACCCAGCACGGCGTTCCGTATTACCCTCCTGAACCCACCGATTCCATATTCTGCTAACAGTCATTGGATCTCGATCAACGCGAGCAGCAATGCCGCGATACGATAAACAGCAATCGCGATAGGCTACAAGCCGACGTTTATCAAAGTCGGAAACGTGATGGTACGCATTTCTCCTCCTTAGACAAGGCATCACAACAACGTTTCACCAGGCAACGCCGGTTAACTGCTGTTTGTGTATGAGAAATCGGTTGGAAACTTTCAAATGGTTCAAATGGCTGAGCAATATGGGACTCAACTGCTGTGGTCATCAGTCCCCTAGAACTTAGAACTACTTAAACCTAACTAACCTAAGGACATCACACACATCCATGCCCGAGGCAGGATTCGAACTTGCGACCGTGGCGGTCTCGCGGTTCCAGATTGTAGCGCCTAGAACCGCTCGGCCGGCTGGAAACTTTCCTCATGTCAGCACTTTGTAGGTGTCGCCAGCGGCGCCAACCTTGGTGAATGCTCTGAAAAGCTAATCATTTGCATATCACAGCATCTTCTTCCAATCGGTTAAATTTCGCGTCTGTAGCACGTCATCTTCGTGGTGTAGCAATTTTAGTGGCCAGTAGTGTATGTCTGTCTCTCAAGACGTCCATCTTATAGTTCTCCAGCATGGACTCACACGAGCAATTTTCTTGATCGGTCATGCATCTGGCTCGTAAAGAACCCAGATTTGAACCTCAGTTAAAATGTCTGGGATTTCTATATAAAACTTTTCCATTCCAAATCAGCAAGGAACGTGTAGTTATTACGTCCTACTGTATTCAGTGTAGCTAACCAACCGTCGATGAGCTTATTCGATTTTCAATATTACCACGCTTTAAACCTGACCATCTGGCGGAAAATTTGAAAATGTTACGGACACATGCTGTTACGTGTGTTGTAACTGCACATTTGGCGGATACGGTTATCGTTGGCGGGTTGCCTAATCGCCTGCCACGCAACTGCTTGTTGTCTAGCTAGGGGTATGCGGGCATGTGTAATGTGTGTACCATCCACCTTAGGGGAATGTAGGGGGAAGGCAGGCGAGATAGTGGAATGTGAAACGCATTTGCCGAGGGCATTGCGGAATACTTCCTCCTCCTGGTTTTCCAGTAACATCAATAGGATTTATCAGCAATGTTCATGTATCTCCAACTCGCCGATAAGCAAAACCACCTCGTAAAAACGAGTTGTTTTGCTTCATATTGAAGCTACGGTGGAAGAAAGCGTTGCTCTTTCATAATATAAAGGAAAGATTTACAAAGACTATTTGTTTTCGCCAGAAAAACGTTTAGCGTAGCCTCAGTTTCTTAAGCGCTCAAATCGTAGTCAATGTATTAGTATCTAAGAAACCAAAACTACTTTCCCGTCCATTGTACGTCTTACATATTTCAGATTCTATCCTCCTCACCGTTATTTCGCTCTGCTATTCGTTGACGACGTGACTATTCTCCCCTTAGATGTGGTGATTTTGGTGCTTTTTCTAGTAATCGTCTATGGACTTATTTCCTCTCCTGTCAATCGTAATCTAATACCTGTTTTATAGTAATATCAGTCTGACTTTTCACCTCGCTGCATTCAGAACATTTAAAATACAATAAGTTTTTCATTTTTACAGATTTCCCCTAGATCACACATCACTTACATGCAATGCGAGGTTGGTCCCGGCGGAGGTTCGAGTCCTCGCTCGGGCATGGGTGTGTGTGTTTGTCCTTAGGATAATTTAGGTTAAGTAGTGTGTAAGCTTAGGGACTAATGACCGTAGCAGTTAAGTACCATAAGATTTCACACACATCTGAACATTTGAACATACAATGCGAACTTATATACATGCCATGTGGGGAACGTCTTCCTTAAATACTCTGACCCTTCTAATTTCATTACCAACTTCTTTCAAGAAATTCAGTTCCTTCACTATGTCCATTCGTCAGGGTGCTAAGTACCTTTAATCATAATGTCAACATTGAGACTCAGAACAACCAGGAATTGGAGATTATCAGTCTTCTTAACGAAGACCATAGAATTCCTGCACAGTGCTGATGATGTATGTGGATGACACGAGAAAGGACCATCAGTAATCACACTTCCCCACTGGCCCACCAACTCTCCAGACTAAAACGCCATTGACAGCCTCAAAAGCGTCCTGCAACGATGCCCAAAACGGCACGGCCGGCTTCCCACATAACGTGGTCTAGCTGCACGAGTTACTCCGATGGCACAAACATACGACACCTTATGCGATGCATAGCAAAGCTCGTGGAAGTTGTTAAGACAGTAGCGTCGAAGACTATATGTCCGCAGTCAGATGACAATTCAAGCTTCACATTGTTACCTACTAATTATTCTGTTACGCCGTTGCTGCAGAGAAGGTAGAAACACAGAAAGGTCCATTTTGCCGCAGTATAACAGTAAACAATAACCGAAGTCGCGATGCAAGACGCAGTGTGTCCGTTAGACTACTCAACACCGCTTCGCCTCAGCCTGAAAATAAATAAATAAATAAAATAAAATATTAAAGCTTATAGCGACAGCCAGGAAAAGAATGCAAGCATAATAAAACCTTCGCGTGCGCAACATCCTAACAGTGTCAACAAAGAAAAAGTAGATGTAAGAGCGTTGTACCATTTGCTGTCTTAGAAGAAGTTGTTTCCAAAAACTAAGGGTCTCATGCTTGCTATTAAGGCCAAGTGATAGCTTCAAGAAATTATTCAAAAAACTATTTGAATAAGAAGATAAAAATGCGCTTGACGCCTTCCTAAGAGACAGCCTCCACCCTTTCCATACCAAATGTGTAAGCCTCGACCGAATGTAGCTCAAGTTCAAAGAAATAGTGTCGTCAGTAAGTGAGAGATTTATACCAAGCAACTTAATAAGAGACCGAACACATCCGCCATGGCACACAAAACATGTCAGGACACTGTTGCAGGATCAACGAAAAAAGGCATAGGTCTACCAGATTTAAAAGGACGCAATATCTCCTACAATGGTGATAATCGAAACTCAATGCGGACTTCAATGCGAGATTTTTTAATAGATTCCACAATGACACTATTCCTTTAAATCTGGCAGGAAAACCGAAGATCTTTTGGTCGTATGTAAAGTATACCAGCGGCAAGACACAACCAATACCTCAACTACATGATAGCAAAGGTAATGTTACCGACGACAGCATCACTGAAGCGCGGTTACTAAACGCAGTTTTCCGAAATTCTTTCACCACAGAACATGCAGTAAATATGCCACAATTCGAATCAAGAACAGCTGCCAATATGAATAATTTGGAAGCACGTATCCTACTTAAATCACTTAAGAAACGAAAATCTTGCAGTCGAGATTGCATAACAGCTACGTTCGTTTCACAGTATGCTAATGATAACAGCATTATTCTCAGGACTCGTATAACCGCTCGCTCGATGAGAGATCCATATCTAAAGATTGGAAAATTGCACACGTCACACGAGTACACAAGATAAGAAATAGAAGTTCAAATGTGTGTGAAATCTTATGGGACTTAACTGATAAGGCCATCAGTCCCTAAGCTTACACACTAATTAACCTAAATTATCCAAGGACAAACACACACACCCATGCCCGAGGGAGGACTCGAACCTCCGCCGGGACCAGCCGCACAGTCCATGACAGCAGCGCCTTAGACCGCTCGGCTAAGAGAAATAGAAGTAATCTGCTGAATTACACACGCATCAGTGACATAGATTTGTAGTAGTATTTTTGAACATATGGTGTGTTCCAACATCATGAAATACCTCGAAGAAAACAACCTACTGACGCATAACCATCACGGATCCATAAAATATCGTCACTGTGAAACGCAGCTTTCTCTCTATCCACGCTCAGTAATGATGAGTGCTATCGAAAGGCGATCTCGTGTTCAGTTTATTTTTCCAGATTTCCAGAACACTCTTGACACCGTTCTTCTCAAGCGGCTTCTAATAAAAGTGCGAGTCTACAGAGTAATATTTTAGATGTGGGACTGGAATGGTGATTTCTTTGCAGAAAAGTCACAGATGGTAGTAACTGACGGTAAATCATGTAGTGAAACCGAAATATATTTGTGGTTCCCAGGGAAGCGGTATAGCCTTTCTAATGTTCTGAATCTGTATAAGGGATTTTGAACAGAATATGAGCAACCCTCTTAAATTGTTTGGAGATGATGCCGTCGTTTACCGCCGCGTTTAAGTCATAAGAATATCAAAACGAACTTGAAAATGATTTAGACAAGACAGCTGCACGGTACGATATGTGTCAATTGACATAACAACAAAAAGTACGAGGCAGTCCACAAAAGTACTAAGAGAAATTTGTTAGATTTCTCATACACGATGGATCACACAAATGAAAAAGTTGTCGTTTTAACACGGTAGCTAGGGATTTCCTTTAGTACAATTGATGGACTTTCTAAGTGTTCTGCCATTAAAAAGCAGTACGAGCAACAGGTCTATTAAAGGTATAACACTAGGCTAGTGTGTCATGTCCTGGAGTACTGTTGCGCGCTGTGGCAGCCACAACAAATTGGACTGACGGAGGGCGTCAAGAAAGTTCACAAAAGAGCGACTCGTTTTGCATTATCACGAAATAGGAGTGTGCGTGTCACGGATGTGATAAGCGAGGCGTGGTGACAGTCATTAAAACTAACGTATTTTAGGTTGCGGCGAGATCTTTTCACGAAATTACAATCACCAACTTTCTTCTCCGAAAACATTTTGTTGCCTCCTATCTACATAGGAATCAATAGCCACCGTGGTAACACCAAGAGCAATCAAAGCTTGCGTGGGAATATTGAATTCTATAACTACAGCTGGAATTCACACTTAAATATTCGGCCGAGGGCTCATATAATGACATATCTCTCGACTGTTCCTTTCTCGAACAGTGCATGGGAAAAATGAACATGTTCCCTTCTGCTCATTTTTCCAATATGCTATTCGAGAGTGGACAGATCGATAAATACTCTGTCTGACACTAAAGTGCGAACTGCAGAATAATCCTGTAGGTCCATATGTAGATGTAGATCTAGAAGTGGCTGTATATGTAGATACACGTATTTGAAGTTCATCGTAAAAGACACCGCTGTGGTAAACACCATCTGTCGATACGGCTGTAATCAGCTCTTAATACCAGAACCTCCTAGCAGTTACGTTCCACAGAAAGGGTATTTTCAGAATCAATGCTATCTGAGAAAAAAAAAAAGTTTACTTCACACGTATTTAGCATATCAACAGAGCATAGTTTAAATAAAGTTTTTTGATAGTTTGTCTATATTTTGTATTGTTCTTAAAATTATGGAACAAGATCCTTGTTTCTGAAAACATGACGTCATAGACGCGAAGACTACCGACTTGTGCCGATATGTAGAGAGGAGAACAAGGGAGCAAAGCGACTAAATCTTGTGTTTTTATTGTTTTGATTATACGAAATCGTTCTAAAAACCTAAATTTCGGAACAGTATTCTGTAAAAAAATGATTTCTCATTGTAAGTTTTATCGCAAGTTCTCAAAAGGGTTCAAGAGGTGCGTTCCGGCACCTAACATTTTAGAAATCGAGCATTGGCTGTAATGTTCTGCAGACAACATAGCACATAATAGCAAAATAAAAAATAGTGCACTAGGTACACACACTGAAACATTACTTGGTCTTTGACGTTAAGTGGATATACGAATCTCGAATTACACTAGAAAAAGAAGAACGCCGATTGTTTCTGGGAGCAAAAAATACCATAAAATGTTGCAGCACTAACGCACGGTCCTGACAAAGTGCTACTGCGTAAATCCGGCCACAAGTACTGCCTAACTGACATCGCAACTCAAGAAAACGATTCACAGGTAAAGACAATGGAAAAATGCAAGCACGTTTGCTGATCTGCCGGAACAATTAGAAAGATAGGGGCACATTTCAATTATTCGCACAACACCAGTGTTCATTTCAAGCACATCAGTCACAATTCTAGGAAGAGGTCACACGTCCAACAGAGCACGAAGGTCTCAGGTAACTGGGCATACCAGAAGAACTGTGGAGGCAGCCACAGAAAGCTGTGATTGTTACAATGACAAAGGGAGTCAGAATGTTCTTCAGAAATAGAGGCAAAAGTGAAAACATCGTCTTAGGTTTCAGTTATTTGCCATTGTAAAGTATAACAAGGTGTGTGACATCATAATAAAAATAATAAGACTAATATTAATAATAAGAGGGAAGTGATTAATTTTTTGTCTCGTGAGCTTGTAGCTTCCGCTAATGACAACAGGAGAATTTCATAAATCACATCACGAACATGTGGTATCGTACACAATCGCTGCGCAGGATTTAACGATGGGATGCAGTCTGTATTCCTTGCACCACATGACAATGTAGGAAACATAAGTTCGCTTTTGTCTTGGAAGTGCACAACCTCTTCTTACACACTGTGATGTAACGAAACAAAAATCAAAATACCAGTGCAGACAACACAGTGGACTAACTGGATGGCGTCTGTAAGACCGGTCCTAAAGCAGAGAGCAGCGACAGCGTGGAAACACTCCTTTCGATGTGACCGGCTGCGTTAAAAAAAAAAAAAATGCCACCTGCTACCCTGAGAATGGTCTCCAGTTACTGAACACAACACGGGCAGAAGGTGTCGCGTTGCTGCACCGTGTTAGCCTTGCTAGCCCCACGTAGTGTATTGTGTTCCCATGTCATCGATACAGACGCCTCTTATTATTTTCTACACGATCGTGAGACGTTCTTGTCAAAAATGCCGTATTTATTGCGCAACATTCACTGGAACCCACGATATCTGATCAAAACTATACGGGCAAGTTATAGGATATGGGTTCCGCCTTTTTGTAATCGGTTCCGCCTTTTTGTAAACACACTGTTTTTTCTTTCTACCCAAACATGCTTCAGCACCTCTGTGCCATCATCAGTGAGTTTTTATTTACTGAAAGCTGTAAAAAGTGGAAGTATTTTATGTTATAACTGATCTATCAAAGTTGAGCCCTAAAGAAAGTTTTTGTTTGTTTTGCTTTATGCCGTGATTTTACATCATTTTGGAGGTCCAACAGTACGGTGTCCTGTACTGATAGCTTGTCATCTGCAGACCAAACGATGTAAATCTAAATTTCATCGGCGAGTTAACACATCTCTTGATTTTTTAAAAAACATGATTTTGGCGTGTCAAAATGTTTTGCATATGCGGTTGTTAGTAATCACGCTTTGTTGAGACTGATCCTCCTCCTTTTAGGTGCAGTGAATCTGATGCACCTTCAGAAGGACGATTGCATAGGTTGGAAACTATGGAATTTCAGAACCGGAAGACAACAACCATCGTCAAAAAGCCGATATATATTCCTTCTTAAAATCTTAAATTTTAAACGTTAGTATCATATAATAATAATTAATGTCGTGTGACGAGGGCCTCCCGTTGGGTAGACCGTCCGCCTGGTGCAAGTCTTTCGATTTGACGCCACTGCCGGCCGCGGTGGCCGTGCGGTTCTGGCGCTGCAGTCCGGAATCGCGCGACTGCTACTGTCGCAGGTTCGAATCCTGCCTCGGGCATAGGTGTGTGTGATGTCCTTAGGTTAGTTAGGTTTAAGTAGTTCTAAGTTCTAGGGGACTGATGACCTCAGATGTTGAGTCCCATAGTGCTCAGAGCCATTCGAACCATTTTTTGACGCCACTTCGGCGACTTGCGCGTCGATGGGGATGAAATGACGATGATTAGGACAACACAACACCCAGTCCCTAAGCGGAGAAAATCTCCGACCCAGCCGGGAATCGAATCCGGGCCCTTTGGATTGACATCCTGTCGCGCTGACCATCAGCTACCGGGGGCGGACTAGTATCATATCACCGACTAAATGATAAAAAAACTGGTTCAAATGGCTCTGAGCACTATGGGACTTAACAGCTCTGGTCATCAGTCCCCTAGAACTTAGAACTACTTAAACCTAACTAACCTAAGGACATCACACACATCCATGCCCGAGGCAGGATTCAAACCTGCGACCGTAGCAGTCGCGCGGTTCCGGACTGAGCGCCTATAACCACGAGACCACCGCGGCCGGCGACTAAATGATAAAAGACTGCGATGAAAGTGACTGTCGAATTAAGCAAAGTTAAATTTTATTCAGTATAAGGGAGTATTTTCAAAGCTAATTTAAGACAAGAACAGGAGTATCATTACTTTTTGCAATTTTTACACTTTCAAGCTAAAATTTAGATAATACTTCCACGACCAAATTAAGTGCGACATCAGTAAATCGGTAGGTACAGTTGTAAATTAACACAACACGGTTAGTATTGCAATGGTATCCCCATCGACAGGACGTTTTCATTCCCGTAAACTGTATTACACGATTACGTAAGTGACGACTGCGTGACCAGCAACTTAACAAAGTTTTGACACTTTTACGTTAATCGCATCGGGAATTACGTGCCAAAATATTTTTAAAGCTATTGTACATGTTCCACGAACAAAGAGTTTTAAGGTTGTTCTGTGACTCTGCCCCGAAGTTGACTAGGCGTTGGCAGTATTTAACACGGCGCCACTGCAAGCCTGTATTGATTTCGTTATGACTGAATACAGGAGAGATTGGTTTGGAGGGGAAAATACCGCAGTCGGTCAGAAGAAGTGGGGAATATGTTTTTTTGTTTGTCTAAGCAGCTATACTACTGAGTTTCCACATGAAATGCAGTATCACTGATTTCAGAAGCAATAAATAAGAAGAGGCTCGTCGTAAGTCATCAGGGACTTGCTGTACGGGTGATTTTATCGGTCACCACTTTCGCATGGGACCGTCGCAGGAGCAGGGGGGGGGGGGAGGGGGTGCGAAGAAAGAACGCATGGTTTTGACACAAGCGTTGCTCGTTTGGCTCTCTGTGACATTTTTACTGTCTTTTTCGGTATAAAAGAGTACTTTAATTTTGGAATATTCTTTTGAGAAGTTAGGGAGTGAAGCTGATGGTGCTGTTGCATCGTAAATGCATTTACTATCTCAAGGTATTAATTGTTAATTACTCATCACATAAACATCATCATTTAGTAACAGTATTCGATACGCTCCCCTTCTATGGCTACACTAACTGTACAGTCCGTTGAAGATTTGATTCCTTCCCAGAGATTCCCGTTGCAACACTAGCTATCGACCTACTGTATGGCATCCCATTAATATGCTGATGCCATTTAGGTTGGTACGTGTCTACATGATACACCATATCTTATGCAGGCCATTGTTTCCCTCTCACTTCGTACCCATCTTCTGTGCCATATTTATTCTGGTTTCATCATTTTTGGTATCACAATGTGAATTTCTTTTCTCGTTTGTTTATCGAAGTTTCTCTTCAGTATTCTATTTTTTTCGTTTGTTAAATTCTTCTCCATGTCTATTTGGTTCGGAATGCGAAATATGGCTTCAAGGTATTTTATACGGTCTGTTAACTGGTTCTGTTATTTTAAAATTGAATGCAATTCATATTCTTGAAAGACTTTTTCTCACTGACAACCTTCGCCTTTCTTTTAGTTTCCAAAATTACCGAACTGCTGTCACAATGTGAAAATATTAGTGGAATTCATAAATCTAATGCTACGAACGAAGATGGTCTCCATTTAGAACGTAGCATTACTCTTACAAATAAGCAGCCATAAAAATATTTGAACGCCTCATTAAGAATTAAAAGTACTGACAGACATGAAAACAGTTTTAAAACGATCTCTTTCTACACCTTCGACGTATTTCTTAACATCTGTAGTTAATAGACTTAAATGCAGACCGAGAATAATTAAAAGCGGATCATGTAAATGGGAAGTATATAACCATGTTTTGAAACCAACTGATGAGAGCCACATTGTAGCGAGATGACACAATTGATTCCTAGAACCTCTGAGTAACTACGGTACGGACTGGAGTGTGTGGCGACCTCCAGTGGCAGAAGTGAGGTGCTTGTTTGCGGCGTGCCAGCTTTTGTTAGCTACGTTGTGATTGATTGCCCCTTTTGTTCGGAAAATAGGGCAGCAATTTGCCTTGATAACGACGTAACCTGCATTTCAGATAATAATAACATGAATGTACGAAAGGTCTAAGGTTTTCGTGTAGTCCAGATTCATGATCAAATTTTTGGGCGAGCTATGTCAAAGAAGTTGGTCATTCTCTTACTCCAGTTATTTTCATTGAGGCATAATTAAACAGTGTCGTTTATCTGAATCGCTGCTTTTCACCCGTAAATTTTAACTGCTTTATACACCTTTAAGCATATACATACAGAACAGTATACATAATTTTACGTTTTTAGTCATACTCCTCTCATAGCGTAAATAGTACATGAACCATAAAAACAATACCACCACGAATATTTTTTTAATCTGTATATTTCTTCCCAGACAGGTGTCATTTGCTTGCAGCTGGCACCTTTCAATTTGTATGTCACATGTCGTTATCTTTCATTTGCGGAAGGAAGGAAAATTAGAGTATAACGTCCCATCGGCATTCATTTGAGGCAAATCCTAAAGAATAATACATGATTTTAAGCTTTCACGGCCAGGTTTCATATTAGTAAGAGTCTTCTGCTTGTTTGACCGCGTCGTGATAACGGCAAAACTATCATCGTTTCGCTTACTACTGCATACAACCTATATCAGGAGTAATAGGCCCTATTTGCAGATTCGAAAACAAATTATTGAAGTGGCTTCTGGAAGCGTTAGCTCGCGCTCATATGGTATTAATCTGTATGGCGGGTACAGCACAACAGCGTACAATCACCAAAAAAAATCACCAAGTAGTCGCCTGATGAAGGCTGCCTGCAGTAGTAGCCGAAACATCGGTAGTTCTATCGTATCGTGACGCAGTCAGACGCAATGAAAAATCGTACTCAAATGGATCTGATAAAAAAAATAACAGCGCAGAAAAAAATCTTGTGAGCGTGAGTGTCAAGACACATCTTACAAATGTGAAATTATGTTCTGCATCGAAAATCTTGCCTCTCTGTCAGTGCCGCGGCCTTCTTGGATATCCATGATTACTATATTGAACCGCTACCCTCGAAGTTCTAATCGCTGAAAAATGCGTAAATCGACAGTTCACTCTTAAAAAAATAAAAAAAAATCCTTGTGCATATATCCCCACATCTTCGTACCAAAATGAAACCTAGTAGCATCGAGAAATCTCTACAGGCACTCCATTATGCTTTGGTTTGGCTAAAATATCTATAATCGTATACACCTATCAAGGGATAGGCCATAGGCCTGTTCAGGTAGTAAGAGGAGCGATTTGTGATCGTGGGACGTGTGATTAGCACGTCGGCAATACTTCCAGCCGTTGTCGCCAGTAGATGAGTCCTGACGATGCCGCTGCTTCTTTATTCAAGCAGCTCCTCATTTGGCCTCATCAGACTGAGTGGATCCCGTAGGAGGTCTCCTTGCCTCATAAAAAAAATAAAAAATCTGAGGAGTAACCGGGAATCAAAATCGGATCCTTCCACATCGAAGACGGTGACGCTCAATATCAGGCATATCCATGTTTGTTTATGTACATGAACATCCATATGAGAATGTCCCTTGACGCTCACCACGAACACACACCGGCTGACCAAAAAACGTGAAGCCGTCAGAAGATATGGTCAATATACACTCCTGGAAATTGAAATAAGAACACCGTGAATTCATTGTCCCAGGAAGGGGAAACTTTATTGACACATTCCTGGGGTCAGATACATCACATGATCACACTGACAGAACCACAGGCACATAGACACAGGCAACAGAGCATGCACAATGTCGGCACTAGTACAGTGTATATCCACCTTTCGCAGCAATGCAGGCTGCTATTCTCCCATGGAGACGATCGTAGAGATGCTGGATGTAGTCCTGTGGAACGGCTTGCCATGCCATTTCCACCTGGCGCCTCAGTTGGACCAGCGTTCGTGCTGGACGTGCAGACCGCGTGAGACGACGCTTCATCCAGTCCCAAACATGCTCAATGGGGGACATATCCGGAGATCTTGCTGGCCAGGGTAGTTGACTTACACCTTCTAGAGCACGTTGGGTGGCACGGGATACATGCGGACGTGCATTGTCCTGTTGGAACAGCAAGTTCCCTTGCCAGTCTAGGAATGGTAGAACGATGGGTTCGATGACGGTTTGGATGTACCGTGCACTATTCAGTGTCCCCTCGACGATCACCAGTGGTGTACGGCCAGTGTAGGATATCGCTCCCCACACCGTGATGCCGGGTGTTGGCCCTGTGTGCCTCGGTCGTATGCAGTCCTGATTGTGGCGCTCACCTGCACGGCGCCAAACACGCATACGACCATCATTGGCACCGAGGCAGAAGCGACTCTCATCGCTGAAGACGACACGTCTCCATTCGTCCCTCCATTCACGCCTGTCGCGACACCACTGGAGGCGGGCTGCACGATGTTGGGGCGTGAGCGGAAGACGGCCTAACGGTGTGCGGGACCGTAGCCCAGCTTCATGGAGACGGTTGCGAATGGTCCTCGCCGATACCCCAGGAGCAACAGTGTCCCTAATTTGCTGGGAAGTGGCGGTGCGGTCCCCTACGGCACTGCGTAGGATCCTACGGTCTTGGCGTGCATCCGTGCGTCGCTGCGGTCCGGTCCCAGGTCGACGGGCACGTGCACCTTCCGCCGACCACTGGCGACAACATCGATGTACTGTGGAGACCTCACGCCCCACGTGTTGAGCAATTCGGCGGTACGTCCACCCGGCCTCCCGCATGCCCACTATACGCCCTCGCTCAAAGTCCGTCAACTGCACATACGGTTCACGTCCACGCTGTCGCGGCATGCTACCAGTGTTAAAGACTGCGATGGAGCTCCGTATGCCACGGCAAACTGGCTGACACTGACGGCGGCGGTGCACAAATGCTGCGCAGCTAGCGCCATTCGACGGCCAACACCGCGGTTCCTGGTGTGTCCGCTGTGCCGTGCGTGTGATCATTGCTTGTACAGCCCTCTCGCAGTGTCCGGAGCAAGTATGGTGGGTCTGACACACCGGTGTCAATGTGTTCTTTTTTCCATTTCCAGGAGTGTAACTTCATAAACGTGCACACCATCTGCCCGTACATAAATGATTAGAGGTGCAATTCCTCGTGCCCTCCACATACGAGAACAAGTAATGGGCACTCCGCAACATTCTGGGCCGAATGTTTAAAGCATTCGACGTAAGATTAACACAGAAAACGACCTCAGATCAAGCTTAACTCGGAAATCTGCGTTGTATAAACGTTAATCCCAGATTACATCGCCGTGAAGTAGGGTCAGCTTTGATGGTCGAAAATTCGCGGGTCACAGTCAGGTTCGAATGTAATCGTCAGTTTGTAGTGTAGTGACATTACAAAACAACGCTTTTGTTTTGCTCAAATACAAACTAAAATAATAAAGAAGTTGTTATTAAGACGCAAATATGTAACTACGCCAATGCCACACCGCTGAATTTCGAAATATATATATATTCCGATCTATAAGGTTACGTTGAGGAACTTATCAAATATGTATGTAACGAGTGCAGATAATTTATCTCATAACAGTTCATAGAGACATCTCGCAATTTATGTGATTAATGTCGAGGCATTTTATAGACACTCACCAGGAGAGTAAGGATAAAAGTTGAAATACTTGCCATGAACAGTTAGCGTATGTTCATATTAAGAACAATGAATAATGATTGAGCGCCTCTTATGAATGTGCTGTCTCACCTCTAGTAGCAGTAACTGTACAATGCGTATTAATTTTGGAAGTACTGAACAAGTGACTAAACAGCTCTGGTGACTGTACGAGCGCTGATGAGTAAAGCATAAGTAGGCATGTATACGTCATCTGTTTAGCAAGTTATTATTTATCAGGCGATATCTGCACAACTGTTTCGATAGTTCAGGGTCTGCGTTTTAGTCTCTCACGTTCAAGTCTGGAATTTTTTTTCATTTGATACTACTTTCTCTGCTATGTTGGCCATAGAGATAATTATAACTACACTACTTTCCCAGACCTAGTCACTTTTTACGTTTTCCGAGCGTTCTGGGACACTGTGCCTGGCAGCATTGTGTGTGCAAGGAACTTACACGATATGAATTACGGTGTATTGTTTCCTTTCGTTTACTTTGCAAATATCTGAATACTTCGATGTGTCTGCTGAGGATGACACAGGGCGAACTCATTCTCGAAATTAAGTGATAAATTATTTAAGGCTGAAAAAACCGCGCAGCTGTTAGAACTAAGGTTGAGGGAGTAAGAATCCGCTGAAATCACGAAAAGAAACCAGCCACTGACTCCAGAGTGCATGCTACGTTTAACGTTAAGATTTTGTCCTACAGTAAGCTTTCAGATGATGGTTGGCGATTTGTTCAAACAGATGTAACAAGAGCTCGCAGAGTCGTTCTCAAGGTACCGGCCTGTATTCTATGACTGAAGAACGAATTCATCAAAATACCTACGGAAGAAAATAACATGACGAAAACGCAGAGTGTCTTTTATCAAATATCACGTTCTCCTGGTATTTTAGGCGCTGTGGTCTGTACCCACAACCCCCTCATATCTCCTGGCGGTTCAAGTGCAGAGATAGTTAGGAATCGTCACTGATGGTTTTCGTTAAACGTACAAGCAATCTCAGGCGCTAAGCTTAATCAGAGCATATTAAAATGTATAAAATGATTGCACGTAAATTGTGGATGACAATCTGTCTACGAAGAAGGTTCAGAACGAACAGAAAACGAAGAGAATGAAATGAGTGCGGAATTTATTAACACTATATTTACAAAAAAGAAAAAAAAGTTATCCCTTTTCCTTGTTGATGGTAGTAATTTTATCAGTTTGTTTGTATTCTGCTGTATCGTTCTTCTACAGGATTTTAGAACTTTGAAAATTCATGTAAATTAATTCATAGTACCTAAAGAGGTACTAGTGCCGAATCGCATCGTAAGGAACACTAGTGGCAGTTGCTTTGAAAATGGCTGCCTTCACTGGACCCGAGCATGCTAGCTGTCTGTTTCGGTTTCAAGAATCGAAGTCGGCGACAACAGTTCAGCGTAATTTCCGTACCAAGTACGCTAAAGATCCTTCTAGTAGGCCTACAATTTATGAGTGGCATAAATGGCTGACGTCCTTGATTTTCTCATCGACCGCTTTCCGGGTTAATGGATTGGCCGTGATGCGCCAATTTCATGGCCCCCACGTTCCACAGACCTGACACCATTTGATTATTTTTTTTGTGCCGGCTTTTCTAACTGAACTTAGAGCAAGAAGTTAGGCCGTCACTGAGCAAGTTACACCTGTAATGCTACAGCGAATTTGGGAAGGAATTTACTTCCGATGGGATGTGTGCAGGATAACCAACGGAAGTCACATAAAACGTCTTTAGTTTAAGGTAAAAAAAAACTTCATATGTTTCCCTACCCTACAAAGTAACACTAAACCCAGCTCTATATCTTCTTTCAATAAATTTATATGAATTTTTAAGTTTGTAACCTCCTTTTTGAAACAGCCTGTATTGGCTCATACGATTTCCAGCAAAGAATTTATTTTGTTTGGGGAGAAGTTAGAAAATTGGTTCTTTTTCACTTTCTTCCATCTTCCGAACACGACACTTCGATAATAAATACTGTGTATCTACGATGCACGATCGATGTCTGCGCTCGAAGCGTGATAATCGTGATGGTAGCCGATTTCTGCGGTGCTGCCAAGCATGTTCCTTGCTGTCTTAGCTCAACACTGAACCTCCTTTGGAGGATCCAAGTTTAGTACTGTACAACTGAGGGGAGTCGTTAATAGAGTTCAGTTGCTGAAGTAACGTCAAAATTTATCTCCAGTCCAGACCTTAGATGTTAAGTCCCATAGTGCTCAGAGCCATTTGAACCTTCTCATTTTTTTTTTTTTTTTTTTTTTTTAAATAGTGGGTGCATCCAGGCCAGAGGAAATGCAACGTCACGCTGATTAGTGGGCTCATACTACCGAGTTCTTTGTAAATTTTAATTCGACCTTGTAATCGCAGAAATAATATAAACGCTCTCAAACCGTTATGTTTCATTTCGTTTCCTCCTCCCTTTATTGGTATTTTGCTTTTTCCTTGGGCTGTGTAATATCACCTCGCAGTGTGTACGTCTGCAACATTTCCATCTGTTTGTCGACTACATTGTCTGCGTAGGACAAAATCAAGTCTGGGTGGAATCAAGACTTCCCTTGTGGAATTTTCTGTAGTGAGCAACGATAAGGAACCAAAAGTATGAGGGTGAGTCAATAAATACGTAGCAAATTGGTATAGAGACATCAGAGCCGTGTGTACCAGCCAGAAATTTATTTTCATTTTCACCGTACTCTCCTTGTAAACTTAAAACATTTATCTCACTGTTCGACAAGACGTCAAAAGCCTGCAGCATAGAATGCTTGTAGCAGCGTTCGTATAAAACGATTGACCTCTCGTGATGCAATAAGTTTATTTGGTTCCTAATATTGCTGCAGTCCACAAGACCGATATGTCCCCGAGGGTAGCGAAACAGAACTAGACGGGCAAGCAGTCAGCCATAACTGGATAACCAGGGCGGCCAGGACACTCCTGATTGGGAGATATTTTTTTGGTCCTTTGCTGAATTCTCGTATCCCATTGAATCCAAAATTCCGTGTAATACAGTTCTAACCATATACGGGACGAATTTCGCTTTGGACGCGCTCTGCAGACAGTCCCACGGCTGATATAAATCTTGTTAGTCTAGTCGGATACACACACACATAGGACGCCTGCCATCATGGTCTGATGGCAGATCATTAACCATTGGTTCCGGAAAACTGTGTATTGGCTACCTTCCACGCGAAATGCGCTGCCGCGGAATTTAAAACGATATACGGTATTCTGGCGTTTGCGACTTATTTATTGACTCACCCTCATAGGAACACAACGCCTGAGGTAATGCAAAGGACTCAAGAGCTTCCATTATCACTCTGCCAACACCTTTTAGAGGGCAAGAAACACACAGGCAGGGGGCTGAGTCTCTCTTCTCTACGGATCAAGTTCTTACGACCGACCGTGCACTTTGAGACAGGACTATGTTATGGACATCAACTCACAATTCATTTACCGAACGAGGTGGCGAAGTGGCTAGCACATTGGGGTCGCATCCAGATTTAGGTGTTCCGTGATTTTCCTAAATCGCTGCATGCAAATGCTGGAATGGTTCCTTTGAAATGGCCCGGCCGATTTCCTTCCCGATCCCTCACACAATCGGAGCTTGGCTCTGTCTCTACTGATTTTCATGTCGACGTGACGTTAAACCACATCTTCCTCTTTTCTTCCGTAATAAGTTTTTCATATTAAGAGCCTTTCGATTTACGCAACTGGCCTCGATAAAACAGGATTTTTTCCTGTATATCTGCTACGCTTTCAAACAGCTGTAGGCAGCTCTTGAGAGACTTAGGGAGGGGAACAATGTTCTCCTTACCAGTTCCAGTCGCTCCTATTTGTGAACAATGGACAACGTCTCTACTGAGCAGTTTCCAGTTCCACGCCGTCGAACTTCTTGTTTGTTTTTGTTTTAGGGCGCAAAAAAAAAACAAAAAACAACTAACGTTATACGCGCCCATGTCAGAACCATAGAACACGAAGACGAAAAAGGAGTTGAAAGCGACTACACGTTAAGCACAATCGCCAGACGGAAAGATAGCTAAAAACAGGGACTTTCTATCGGAGAAAGGGGCATAAAATAAGTCATGAAGACAACGGAGGTCATGAACTAAAGATTAAATGTCCTTCCCCATATTGCTGCGACGGACAAAATGTAAACGCCTTCGTCAGGCCGTGCGTCCTTCGCTAAAACGGCCGATAAATCAGACGTCGATGACATCACGCTTCCATACCTAGGGGCATTTGCATGTAATGTACCGTCTCCACGACCATAAAATTCGTACGTCTTGTACTACCCGACTTTTAATGAGATCAGCGTAAACTTGGTGCTTACTGTAGTCATAATTGTCAGCTATAAGCTCTGTGTGTTGACGAACAGATCGTCTGAAACAGCGTTATTTTTGTTGTAGTTTTCATCAAACTTTTCGTGTTCATAGCAAAGACAGTTATTGTTATAAGGTATACGGGAACATAATGTTTTATAAACAGGTAAATGTAGACGAAAGAAACGCACTTTTCAAACAGTCATGAATCTGTATTCTACATCTACATCTACATCTACACGGATAATCTGCAAATCACATTTAAGTGCCTGGCAGTGTGTTCATCGAACCACCTTCACATTTCTCTATTATTCCAATCTCGTATAGCGCGCGGAAAGAACGAACACCAATATCTTTCCGTACGAGCTCTGATTTCCCTTATTTTATCGTGGTGATCGTTTCTCCCTATGTAGGTCGGTGTCAACAAAATATTTTCGCATTCGGAGGAGAAAGTTGGTCATTGGAATTTCGTGAGAAGATTCCGTCGCAACGAAAAACGCCGTACTTTTAATGACATCCAGTCCAAATCCTGTATCATTTCTGTGACACTCTCCCCCATATTTTGCGATAATATAAATTCATTTGGAGAAAACTGACAAAGAAAAAATGACGACGTTGCTTACAATACACCGCCATAAATTTCCGCTACTGAATCTGTACAGTTTAAGAAATTTTCAAGTTTAGTGAGTTTTTTTTTTAATGCGTGCACTATATTGTTTCGAAATGTGGTAAATTTTCTAATACGTCCGTTGCCCTAAGTTACTAACTAAATAAATTTTGTGTTGCAGTATGGCAACAGAGAAGCATTATGGAAAGATGAGCATATCTGAACTGTATTTAGCTCCAACAGCATATCTAAATAGGGATCATGGATTAAATGAATACGCATGCATATACAATGTGTCTAAACCAACTATTAAGAGGCATGCTGAAAATAAAAACAAAAATGCAATCAGGACAAAAAAATTTTTGTCTACAGTAAAGTGCCTTTCAACGAAGTTGAAAACGAAGAGGAACATTTGAAGACACGATGTTCGGTTTAAGTCAGTCGGACGTAAGAAAACTTGCTTTCGACATTGCGGAACGAAACGGACTGCCCCATAATTTTAATGCAGTAGGAGGCTTAGCAGGCAAAAAGTGAGCTAAAGTTGTCCATCCAAGAAATATCGTCGAATCCGAGGGAAATTGTGAAATCTCAAAGCAAGCCTTCAGGCCAAGGAGCCTGTGAGCTGACGAGCAGACCGTGCTAAAAAAATCTGTCCGAAGCAAAGAAGAAGAAACCTACATCTTCAAATCCATCTGTCAAAAGGAAATGTTTTTGAGATTTTTGGGGAAGCCACCGCAGCACTCATTCGTAAGACAGAGGAGCGATATTGCGAGTTTTGCGAGGAAGGTCGAACGAAAGAAACAGGTGCGTAAATGAAAAATATGGACTCATGCAAAGTGTGTGGGGTGGAGCAAGCACTGGAAAAGTGATTTAAAATGGAATGACCATATAAAATTAATCGTCGATAAAGCAGATGCCGGACTGAGATTCATTCCAAGAATCCTAAGGAAATGCAGTCCGAAAACAAAGGAAGCAGGTTACAGTACACTTGTTCGCCCACTGCTTGAATACTGCTCACCGGTCTGGATCCGTAGCAGACAGAGTTGATAGAAGAGATAGATAAAATCCAACGGAGAGTAGCGCGCTTCGTTACAGGATCATTTAGTAATCGCGAAAGCGTTACGAAAATGACAGATAAAGTCCAGTGGAAGACTGCAAGAGAGACACTCAGTAGCTCGGTACGGGCTTTTGTTGAAGTTTCGAGAACATACCTTCACCGAGGAGTCAAGCAGTATATTGCTCCCTCCCACGTATATCTCGCGAAGCGACGATGAGGATAAAATCAGAGAGTTTAGAGCCCACACAGAGGCATACCGACAATCTTTCTTTCCACGAAGAATACGAGACTGGAATGGAAGGGAGAACCGATAGAGGTACTCAAGGTACCCTCCGCCACACACCGTCAGGTGGCTTGCGCAGTATGGATGTAGATGTAGGAAGTTATACTGTATTGCCAGAAAAAAGTGATGTAAAACATGTATCAGTCCTTTAAACTTGGACTTGTGCATATCTTTAAGCTTAGGAATACACACTCCTGGAAATGGAAAAAAGAACACATTGACACCGGTGTGTCAGACCCACCATACTTGCTCCGGACACTGCGAGAGGGCTGTACAAGCAATGATCACACGCACGGCACAGCGGACACACGAGGAACCGCGGTGTTGGCCGTCGAATGGCGCTAGCTGCGCAGCATTTGTGCACCGCCGCCGTCAGTGTCAGCCAGTTTGCCGTGGCATACGGAGCTCCATCGCAGTCTTTAACACTGGTAGCATGCCGCGACAGCGTGGACGTGAACCGTATGTGCAGTTGACGGACTTTGAGCGAAGGCGTATAGTGGGCATGCGGGAGGCCGGGTGGACGTACCGCCGAATTGCTCAACACGTGGGGCGTGAGGTCCCCACAGTACATCGATGTTGTCGCCAGTGGTCGGCGGAAGGTGCACGTGCCCGTCGACCTGCGACCGCACCGCAGCGACGCACGGATGCACGCCAAGACCGTAGGATCCTACGCAGTGCCGTAGGGGACCGCACCGCCACTTCCCAGCAAATTAGGGACACTGTTGCTCCTGGGGTATCGGCGAGGACCATTCGCAACCGTCTCCACGAAGCTGGGCTACGGTCCCGCACACCGTTAGGCCGTCTTCCGCTCACGCCCCAACATCGTGCAGCCCGCCTCCAGTGGTGTCGCGACAGGCGTGAATGGAGGGACGAATGGAGACGTGTCGTCTTCAGCGATGAGAGTCGCTTCTGCCTTGGTGCCAATGATGGTCGTATGCGTGTTTGGCGCCGTGCAGGTGAGCGCCACAATCAGGACTGCATACGACCGAGGCACACAGGGCCAACACCCGGCATCATGGTGTGGGGAGCGATCTCCTACACTGGCCGTACACCACTGGTGATCGTCGAGGGGACACTGAATAGTGCACGGTACATCCAAACCGTCATCGAACCCATCGTTCTACCATTCCTAGACCGGCAAGGGAACTTGCGTCGTCTCACGCGGTCTGCACGTCCAGCACGAACGCTGGTCCAACTGAGGCGCCAGGTGGAAATGGCATGGCAAGCCGTTCCACAGGACTACATCCAGCATCTCTACGATCGTCTCCATGGGAGAATAGCAGCCTGCATTGCTGCGAAAGGTGGATATACACTGTACTAGTGCCGACATTGTGCATGCTCTGTTGCCTGTGTCTATGTGCCTGTGGTTCTGTCAGTGTGATCATGTGATGTATCTGACCACAGGAATGTGTCAATAAAGTTTCCCCTTCCTGGGACAATGAATTCATGGTGTTCTTATTTCAATTTCCAGGAGTGTAGTTTACAAGAGTGCCACCAGCGGCGTTCAATAAGTAATGCTCTCTAATTTTTTTCTCGGCCAATTTCGATTGAAAAAAGAATTGCAGAATTTGTTGTGGAATATTGCGGAATATTTCCGCTTCAGCCTCTATAGTATCATGAAGTTCCGATAGGTGGTGGCACTAAACGTAGCCTTCAAAGTGGCGCCTGTAACGGAGATGCGTTCCAAGCGGAGAGCTGTCATTGAGTTTCTTTTGCCGAAAACCAGAGCATTGCAGGTATTCCTAGGTAATTGCAGAGTGTACGGAGACCTGGCAGTGAACAAAAGCACATTGAGTCGTTGGGTGAGACGTCTGTTATCATCGCAACAAGGTCGCGCAAACCAGTCCAATTTCCTCCGTACCGGCCAGCCTCATACAGCTGTGACTCGTGCAGTGTTGGAACGTTCGGACACTCTCATTCGTGGTGATCGCTACTCACACACATCCACCAGTTAGGCCATTCAAAGGTGTGTGCCCGGTGGCTTCCTCGCCACCTATCAGGAGACCAATCAGTGCGGAACTGCTTGCGCGTTACAAGGCCGATCGTGACAATTATTTGTTGAACATCGTCACAGGCGATGAAACATGGGTTAATCATTTCTAACCGGAAACACAACGGTAATCCGTGGGGTGACACCACACCACCTCTCCTCCCAAGAAAACGTTGACAGCTACACCCTTAACCAGTATACTTATGGCGACAGTCCTCTGAGGCTCTGAAGTGGTTATTCTGTCTGATGTCCTCCTCATGGTGCAACAATCAACTCGGAAATGTATTGCGTTACCCCCAGGAAATTCAAGAAATGACTTCAGCGTGTTCGTCGCCACAAAAATGCAAACGAACTTCTCCTGCAAGACAAAGCATGGCCTGATACAAGTCTGCGCACCCGAGACGAGTTCGCAGAACTACACTGGACTGTTATTGCTCTTCCACCCTACAGTCCGGATCTCGCACCTTCCGACTTCCATCTGTTCGACCCAATGAAGGATGCATCTTGCGGGAAGCAGTACGTGGATGATGGCGAGGTTACTGATATAACAAGAAGTTGGCTTCGACGTTGATCAGTAGAGACCTCCCATGCGGGCACACTGGCCCTCCCAGTAGGGTGGTGTAAGGTCGTCACATCGAACGCAGATTATTTTGAAAAATAGGGTTCTGTAGCTAAAACATGTGGGAATAATCCAGAATCAAACCAACATGGTTTCAGAAGAAATCTGTTGCGTTACTTGTTGAACACCCCTCGAACAATTTGTGCACGGACTGGTACAAATTAGCGTACCAGATTTCTGATTTGTGCCACTTGCAGATAATGAGAACATGAAGTGAAGTGTGTTCATTTTTCTCAGAATTCCATTCTTTACAACATGCAGCAAGAACACAACCTATTGTTGAGGGTACCACTGTTTGCATCTCTCCCGTACGTATGTACTCTGCATCAACATGCAAAGCTCGCCAGAGGGTATTCAGTGCACCAGTTCAGTATCACGTTTGCCTCTTCCTATTCTATTCGAATTCGATACGGAGGAAGAAAGATTTTCGGCAGATATGATTGTGTCTAATTGTACCGTGGAAACAGTTGCGCGAGACGTATGTGCAGGATTTACGAGATCAAGTCTTAACGTGAAGCACAGTGTTGTGTTGTAGCATCTTGCACTGGAGACTGTTGACCATTCCTGTGGCCTTCTCGCACTGTTTACACAAACTTGTGACGAACCGCGGGGTTCTATTTCTAATTTGATCTGCCTATTGAGTTGCCTTGATACGTCGCTAAGTGATAGAGGGGTTGACGAAAATTCCAAAAACCCGGGACTCTGTACTCAGTGGGCCGTAATTGGTTTCCTATCATTTAACGTTTCTTTGCCCTCTGGCAGTGACCTGTACATAAAAAAAAAAATGCAACGTTACACTGTGCTCCGAAGTCTACGATAAACTGCAGGAATGCACGTTAATCTTTGGACCGCCCTATAACTGACTGGATAAGTCAGGTCAACGATATGCCACATGCAAAAGGTTTATACCCAATAAAGCACTGCCGTGTTCAAAACCATCTTTTTATGCCGGGTCTCTTCCTTTACTAGAACTTCGCAACAGTTCCAGTCTGATGAAAAATACTCAAGAACATAACTGTCGGGTGTCTTGTACACGGCCTCCTTGATCAACTAATCAACTTAATTTTTTACAACAAACCTGCTACACAGTCAGATTAATGTGCTTATTTTACCTTAAATAGCTCTGGATGGACGAACGTCGAGATTTGAGGATTGTCTCTGGCCCTAGCGATTGAGCTGTGATGGTATACTCAAATAAAGTCGGTTCTCTTCGTGTATCTACGGACATTATACTATGCTTGCTTACGTTGGGGGGTCATTGGTAAGAAGATAGCTCGGTGGAACTGAATCAAAGGCTTTCTAGAAGTCAAGAAACATAGCATTAATCAACACTCTGCTTATTTACGGTCTTCATCAAAAACCTGAACGAAAATATGAGTTCTGAAGGATGATTGTTTGCCTAACTGTGTTGAAAATGAGTTACGTAGTCTTCAAAAAGTCACCCTACACGAGGACAACTGTATACTTCCTTCAACTACGTGACGTTAGCGATACGGATCTCCCTGTGGCCTGCGACCTCTTCCAGACCTATAGACCTTGTTCCAGAGAGATCGATAAACTTCTGCTACAACTGAGGTTAATTATCACCTGTAATTGATAGGTAAGTTGCAAACACACTTCTCGGGTTTGCTGCCGGATCTTATTATACAAACCACACATTTCGTCCATACAACAGTTCGACGTTTTCAGGTGGTGTTAGCTGTTATCGACAAAATACTGTGGGATTTGCACAATACGATCCGGCGGCAAACCCGAGAAGCGTACTTACAATAGATCCCTCGGGAAAGCCTGATATGTCACGATACGTAAGCTCCCCGGACAAAAGTTTAGTCATCAGGTTAAAAGAGCACATTGGTAGCTTTGGTACGCCAGATGTATTGTAGATATGGTACCATGGATGGTCACGTGACTCCTATACCGGTGACGTAGATCACGCAGTGAAGTGGTGCGTGTATGGGTCGAGATGCACACGTGGCACAGTGCCACAAACGACCTACCGTGTTTGAACATGCACATGACCACACCGTGAACAAAGCTGCCCGATATTTTGTGTCTTCAAGGAATGCCCAGCGTGTCTTCAAGGAATGGTGTAGCACCGTTAACCATGTAACGTGGCGTAAGAATAGCGGTCGTAAAAAAGAGCCTAAGCAACAAGGGCCGCAGATCGAGTCTCTGACCTTGTCAATAATAATCGGTATCAAACCCGACAGGAATTGCTACTGTTAGTGTATAGAGATCCATCTCAATCAGTTACCGAGCGAACACTGGGAAGGGAACTGCATGCATTGAACATTTGGAGTCGGATACCTCAAAGCAACCAATGCTCATGGTAAAACAGAGTTGCACGTCTTCAGCGGGCCAAGCAGCACAGAAACAGAAGATGTCTGGAGGCATGTAGTGTGGTCCAGTGTCTCGTGACATTGCCTCTTTTCCAATTACACAATGCGTCGAGTGTATCGGCGGCTCAATCTGTTGTTTAACCCGCAGTATGTGGACGTTGCTAAATCGCGCGACCTTAATGCCATGGGAAATGTCTGGGACTATTCGCAGCAACGGGTGAAAAGCAGCTATCAACATCCCCGCAGTTTGGTAGCGCTAGATGATCGGATCATCAGCTGAGTAGCTTCATCCCCTGCACACGGCATGCCTGAAGGAACTTGTGGACTCTCTTCGTCGTTGAACTGAGACTATTTCAAGGCCAGATGCAATCTGAAGCGAAATCGACGTGCTGTCTCGTGTTCCTTGTCATATACAGTATTCGCCAGTCTGCTGAGCGACTGATCGAAATTCGTAATACGTCGTACGCTCGGGTGGTGCGGGGTATAAAGCATGGTCTGGCCATCCAATTCGAGATTTTCCGCGAATCTCATAAATGTCTTAAAAAGACTACCAGGACGGATCACTTGAAAGGAACTTGGCCGATTTTCTTTCTCGTTCTCATAACAAAACCGAGCTTGTGCTCGGTCTGTAGTGACCTCATTGCAATGGGTCGTTAAGCCACAGCGTTCCTGCCTCTTTTTATTGAGAGACTTGGGTAAATTTTTGATTCAGCAAAAATTCACTTCTACGTCCATCATTTCCGTGTCGAGATGATGGTTAAAATGAAGAAATGGAGTGTGATTTTCCTGACTGCAGCTACCTCGAAAGATTTCAACATCTTCAGCTTTCCAAATGGTTCAAATGGCTCTGAGCACTATGGGATTTAACATCTGAGGTCAAAAGTCCCATAGAACTTAGAACTACGTAAACCTAATTAACCTAAGGACATCACACACATCCATGCCCGAGGCAGCATACGAACCTGCGACCGTAGCGGTCGCACGGTTCCAGACTGTAGCGCCTAGAACCGCTCGGCCACCGCGGCCGGCTCTGCTTTCCAGTACGATTAATATGCATGTACCGCGGACGAACAAAGTGGACACTCATTTTTGATGGATGTGTGCATTACGCTGTAAGACCCACAAATGAAATGATTCTCGTGGGCGTGCAACATGTCATAAGGTATAACGTAAAAAAACTGCTAATATTTAGAGAAGTAGTACACTGCCAGAATGAAATACAGTTATACACTTTTAATAAGCTTATCATACACAAAATACCTAGTCTTGACTGTTGTGACCAAGTGCTGGCATAACTTAAATCTAACAGATATTTTTACTTAATCTGGTCTAACAGCGTCTGTTAACATATTCATCTTTAGAGTAGAAGGAGTTGCCTACCAAAAAGTCTTTCAAACTCTGTTTTAAACTGTGCTTTATCCGAAACCAAGGTTTTAATGGTTGCTGGCAATTTATTGAAAATGTCTGCTCCTGCATGTTGGATCCCTTTTTGGACCAAGGTAAGTGAGTTTAGGTCTTTATGTAGGTTGGGTGATGTTCTTGAATTTACACCACAAATGAGTCTTATTACACGCTTTTGCACACTAAAAACTTTTGCTCGCTTTTGACGATGTACCCCAGAATTTGATACCGTATGACATGATGGAATGAAAGTAAGAAAAGTATGCAAGTTTTTTACATTTATATCTCCTACAACTGACATCATTTTGACTGCAAGTACAGACTTGTTTGCGCGCTTCAGCAATTCTGTGGTATGCCCTTCCCAACTGAATTTATTATCGAGTTCTAATCCCAGAAATTTAACACTGTCATTCTCTTCCATCTGCATGCCTTCATACTGTATGTTACAAACATGCTGGAAGGAAATCTCTTAAGAGTTTCCGAAGTGCATATAGCGGGTCTTTTCGACGTTTAATGACAGCGAATTACTTTAAACCATTCATTAATGTCAGCGAAAATTTGATTAGCAGCCATTTCTAAATCTGTACCTGCCTTGCTACTTACTGCAATGTTTGTATGATCTGAAGGCAAAACAAACTTAGTATCTAGCAATATAACAGGCGAGAGGTCATTAATGTACACAAAAAAAGCAACAGACTCAAGATGGAACCTTGAGGAACACCACCTGTAATTAGTTCCCAATGAGATGAAGACTGGCTGCTTACTTGATAGGTATTTCGCAGCGACACCCTTTGTTTCCAGTTAGTTAGGTAAGACTCAAACCATTTCGAAGCACTGCCGGTGACAACATAATATTCCAAATTACTTAAAAGAATTGAGTACATTTTCACTGTACATTTATATAGCTTTCTCAACGTCAGGATCCTTAATAAATCCAAATTGTGACTTGGACAATATTTTTTTTTTTTGCAGTCAGGTGCTTCAGGAGACGCTTCAACACAACCTTTTCAAATATTTTTGAAAAAGCCGGTAAAAGTGAATCTTGCCGATAGTTTGATGCTATCTCTTTATCCCCCTTCTTGTAAAGAGGCTTAACTTCAGCATATTTTAGGCAGTCTGGAAATATTCCGCTGATAAGAGAACGCAAGTGTCATTCCAAATGGAGCTCTAGGTCAATCGTTAAGTTGTGACAGGAGGGTCGAGGAAGCGTACAGAAGGAATCATTTCAGCGCTCAGGTGAAATTGTCTAGAGAAACCACGGAAACTGATGTCGGACTCCGAACCCCGTCCCTACCGATAACGAGCTGAGTACTTCAACCGCCACCCCGCCTCGTTCCGTGTTTGTTTTCCGCACCTGTGAGCCCTGTGCACCCGCAGAATGTCGGCTGCGTTACGTAAAACGAATGCAGCTTCCGCGTGTGCTGCACGCAGATTGCGGCAGCAGTGCAAAAAAGGAGAATGATGCGGGCTGCAAGTGGGTACTTTCGCTCTAACAACTCTTCTTTTAGACCCATATGACTCGCGCGGTGTCGTTTCTCATTACTCTAAATCTACCGTAATTGACCATAAACTAAGAACGCGGAAGCCTTGATCAAAACATGTGTGTTCCGACGATTTCTTTATGTGTTGTTTTATGAAATGCCTGTAGGCATTAAATGTATTACAGATTGCTATTTAGGCGGCCGGTGTGGCCGAGCGGTTCTAGGTGCTTCAGTCCGGAACCGCGCTGCTGCTACGGTCGCAAGTTCGAATCCTGCCTCGGGCATGGATGTGTGTGATGTCCTTAGGTTAGTTAGGTTTAAGTAGTTCTAAGTTCTAGGGGACTGATGACCTCACAAGTTAAGTCCCATAGTGCTCAGAGCCATTTGAACAATTTTTTTGATTCCTATTTATGACGAGGAACGAAAATCCGAGAACTCTGATACTGATATCAATATGAAGTTGTCAGGCTTAATTTTTTCGATGATTTTCCGGTGAAAATTGACAATAGTATGGATATTCAGACGAGGTAATCAGTTAAAGAGTGTTTATGGCTGAAATTAACATTCAATGTGGACTCAGATTAACTCAAAGTGTACATCATAAATGCGTACCGATGGAACACGATCTGATGATTTGTTAATCCTTCTCCCCGCTCTCCCCTCCCCCCCCTTTTTTTCCGAAAATGAAGGAATAGAACTCCAACCGCCCGTCAGAATGTGGCCGTTCTACAGTCGTACACATGCACAGAAAAGGACAACGGGATGATAAAAGCCAAGTTTAGCTCTGTAAAGGGTTGGCTGAGTCATTTTGCTGTGAAGAATAAACCTTCACTCGTTTTGCTATGAAGAATAAAGCTCCACTGGCTTCACGACGAAGAATAAAACAAGGTCACGAATATTTGTCAGAATTCAGAATTGTGTGTAGCAATACATCCGCTACTGCGCTACCAGATGAGCTAGAAGTTACAGTAGAGTCTCGATTATCCGATATTCGGTTATCCGACCTGTGTTATCCGACCCTTTCACCGCGCCGGCCGTGCGCCAGCCGACGACAAGTCAGTGACTAACGTGTTGTTTATTGATACACAGTTCATTATCGCCGTCTGCTACTCCTCACTACTCAAGTGGTAACTGGACTGGCCGTGTTGCACTTAGTTTATTGAAAAAATTTGTGGTGATGGCTTCAAAACGGAAAAAGGTGGTCGTTTCAATGGAAGAAAAACTTGAGGCTTTAAAAAGAATAGACAATGGTGAAACTTTATTAAAAGTGGCGCAACATTATAACGTCGGACAAACAACAGTTGGAGACTGGAAAAGGAACCGCAATGAAATTGAGAAGTATTCTCAGCGAGCAACCTCGGCTGTTTTGGGAGATCGGAAAAGCTTTGTTCTTATGATTTACTCAACATAGAGATAAAGGTGCTTTAAAATATGTAGTGCAACTGGAGGAAACATCGTCTACCGCGGTTTTACTTCTTAAGAGACTACGTGATTTAGCGGCAAAAAAACGGCAAACAGCAGGCAAACAAAAGACAATTACTAACTTCTTCACACAGTAGATATCTATTCAGTATAATTTGATTTGTATTGGATTAAATGTTTAACTCATTTGGCCTACTTTAGTTTCATTTTTGTGTTGTTTTTTTTTGTATTATTTTCCGTGTTATCCTACCTTCCCGCTTATCCGACCTTGCCCCGGCCGGTTTAGGTCGGATAATCGAGACTCTACTGTATTAATAACGTAATATTTTTGAGAGCTTTCCCTTGGATGTCAGGTCCCCTACCATCGCAGAATGAATGTTAGCGCGCGGAGTTGTGAGAACTGCTATAGAAAATGCTGCAAACTGTTATATGTAGATGGAAGCCATATAAACAACAGTAAAACAAAAAGGAACTCATTTTTTCCCGGCCTACTCGCGTAGCAGAATCTAGAGTGCGGGAACGCGTGCTTCGGCGTATGAATATTTAGGACGGGGGTGACGCAGGAGAGATCGCGCCACAACACCCTTGGGGCGGTCCGCAGCGGAAACACTGTGCCGGGGACCGGAAATGCTGTCGTTCTATTTGCGGCAGGCAGGGCCGTCCCCAGGCGCCAGCCGCTATTCTCGTACGTGGTTCCTCTGATGAGAAACCAAACGGCTGCCTTAACGGGGAACAACAGGGCGACGCTCGAAACAGCTTGAAATTTTTTTTCACGGGATTCAAGTGTATGTTATTGAAGAATTATTCCCCAAAATATTCGGGCACGGCAGGTTTGGCGTTAGAGAACCGGTTTCCACTAGTCATTATCGATGCCGTCACTCCCACTTATACCGATTTGAGTGAATCTGATTTGCTGGAGCGTTGTTTTGTAGGTTTTACTCAAAATGTGAACGAAAGTTTCAATAGTGTCATTTGGAGACACGGTCCAAAAATAACACCCAGCCGAAGAGAAATTGTCAATATTGCTTCAAATTTGGACGTATGTCTATTCAGCGTAGGTCATGCTGCATTAACGTAAGTGGCCAACGCCGTTCAAATCAAAATCGGCGATGAAATTCCCCGATTCTGTGAAGATACAGACGCCATCGGCGACGTGCTCAGCGACGAAAAGGGCTTTGAGGACGAAAATGAGGGTTTATCAGGTCAAAGTAGCAGAAAGCGGCCATCCACTAGCCGGGGCGATTGTTATTAGGAACCAGGTATCGATGATATCCCGTAAGTTTCAAGCTTTGTCCCTTTTTTTATATGATAAATACTTGTCCAACTTTAAATGCGTTTCCCTCAAAACCATATTTTTCGGCATGGTTACTGTCACCCACGCCACAATTTTCATCCGATTTTAAAGATTTTTGGTGTCCCTTTGTAATGGTACTTGAATTACGTAACCATTACGGCACCTCACCTCAACCTCTCGATACCAGCAATATTCTTCTGTGTTTCCGTAAAGTAGTTAACATATTTCTGAGGCAACATTCAGATTTGATTTCATTAATGTAGAGGTACTTTGATACATCGATATGTTTATATTGCAATGAGATTATTGTTATGTGTATTCTTTCTTTTGTCACTATGATCTTTGACGTACTTGTAACTCTGATTTTTTGGGCGTGTAACCGGTTATTAGAGAGAGTCAAGTCTTGGTCGTCATGTTGAAAAGACGCTAATTGTAGTCAGTTTATGAAATGTGAAATTTAACAGTGAGGAAGATATTTTCAAGTATGTTTTATATTGTGAAGTTACGTTTTGTGAGTTACGTGATATTGCAACAAAAGTAATAAAAAAGAAGTGTAACTTAAATTGGGAGTGCTGATTACTATTTTACATCACCATTGTCCTAACTTGCAAAAGTTTAATCTTCAAGAATGGTTTGTGAAGCGCATCTATAAAACTTTTGAATATCGCAGAATAACACCAGGGCCTCTTTGCACCCGAGCTTGGAATCATCACTACCTAGATTTTCGACGATTGAGCCATGAGTTCACAACGAGACCAGCGTGGGAAACACGAAAAGATGAGTGCCTAGTTTATGCATTATTTCATGAAATGACTTTATTAACTGTGCTCTAATGACACCTGCCACATAATATAACTTTGTTGTTGCCCGAAAATGCAATATTTAGCAGCGTGAGCAACACTACAAATCATAATTAATTTTTTACCTTTTTGTGGTAGGGTTGTTAGACCATGAAGAAAATTGAATTGTCTTCAATTCATCGTAGCTGATTTTTTTTATATTGATATTTAGCATTTTTTTCGGCCAAAAAAGAGGGGTTCAAAATGGCCACGTTTCCAAATACCTATAATTTCGCCAAAACAGCTTTTTTTAAAATCCCTACGATGAACTAAAATTACATCTATAAGGATCAGGGTGATACGTTAATTTCATATTTACGATAGCCAAAACCGGAGTTACAGCGACAACCGTCGATCTACCTCCTTTCAGAGCCGCCTCTGGGAATTCCAAATTACACAGTGAATATATTAACATTTTTCAATTAAAATAGCAATAAAAACTACAATATATGCTTTATTCATTGTAGCCAACTCCATTTGTCTACTACATTCAAGTGCGCAGGAAAAAATCCTGAATTTGAGCAGTATTTTCGTCCATCACCTTGTTGTTCCCCCTTAAGCGACGATGACGAGAAGAATGACAGACCTGTGCACCGAACACCAACTACCTCACACGATATTATTCTCTAAATACACTAGTTGCGGTAAATATTGAATAAACCACAAAAACAAAATTACGTCAGAAACATAGGAACCAGCTGGCACGAAAGATAATCGTCTTGTTGCAGTAGTAAGGGCAAATTGCGCCAAGAAAAATAGCGCCGCTATTGCGTCAGCTGTATACACTAGACAACAGCGGGTCTCAGAGTGGGAGGGAAGCTGGTACCCTGCCAGTGCGAGAAGACAACCTCGCCAGGGGCGTCGAGGTCTCATCCGCTACACAAATTGCGAAGGGGGCCCAACGGCAGATTGGGAACGCGTCGATCTCACACAGCGTGTTCCAGCGCTGGGCCTTCTGTTCCCTACAGATATGGTAACACAGTCTCAAACCCGGTTTACGCGAGCGCCTTCCTTGTGTAAGCCGACTACTCTTGGTGGGTGCGCGCCACGTGCTAGCACGTTAATTCAGACGCCAACCGCACGGCAAGTGGGCCGATGACGCCAATGACAATGCATGCGCTCGATCGTGTTATAGGAGGGTCACTCCAAAATAAATGCACAACATTTTTTCGAAAGTACAACTTTTGTTCTATATCTTTCCGGCGTTGTGAGAACGAGTCAGTGACAAACATTCACAAGAGATTGGAGAAGATGTGTGGGGACGATGCTGTTGATCGCAGTAGACTTAATAGTTCATCAAGCAGGTTATCTGGCGACAGTGGTCACGCCAGTACCCGGGACCTCCCGCGCAGCGGCAGACCGGGCACAGCACAAATTCCTGACAATGTGCAGCGAATTGACAGTCTCATTTTGGCTCACAAACGCATAACAGTGAACGAACTGTCAGTCCGAGTGGGAAAAGGAGGAGCGTGTGTATGGACAATACTGGGAGATTTTCGGTTGCACCAGGTGGGTTCCGTGAATGACGGATATTCAGAGAGATACACGGAAGATACTGTGCACCGAGCTTTTGCAACAGTACCAGGATTCTGAAGATGAAGAATTGTGACGGGAGGTGAAAGCTGGATGAATTCGAACTGGAGACCAAAAGAAAACGGGAGGTGAAAGATGGATGAATTCGAACTGGAGACCAAAAGAAAACCGATGGAATGGCATCATGCAAACTCGAAGAAGAAGAAATTGCGCCTGAGTTGGAAAAGTCTTTTTATTCAGAAGGACTGTTGCTTGCCCACATCAAGCCACACGGAACCACTATCAATTTTGACGAGTACGTGACAGCCCTGAAAAAATTTCATGATGGAATGTGTAGCGTTCGAAAACTCTGAGAGAAAAACTATGCTTCGTTGTTGCATGATAAATCCCCGCCGCATATCAGTGAGAGAAACACCACAGAGGTCACAAAGCTTGGGTGGACAACACTGAAACATCCACCCTACGGCGCGGATCTCGCACCGTTTGAAGACCACCTCTTCGGAAAACTGTGGGAACCCCTTCGCGGAATGAGATTTGAAGACGATGACTCCCTTGAGGAGCCTGGTAAACAGTGTCTGAAATGTTCTGTTCCTGACTTCACCCGTGCAGGTGTACAAGCATTAGTTTCTCGGTGGCGTAAGGCAGTTGAAAGGGACGAAGATTATATGGAATAATGTTTTGTCTCTGACGAATGTATAAATATACTGTTAAAATAAAAAAAAGATATGGAAAAGCAATTAAATGTATAAAAAACTTTGTGCATATATTTTGGAGTGACTCTAGTAGTAACGGATTTGTGTGTTTAATTCTCTTCTTAGTCTTCACGTTATTGTTTACTCTGCTTTCGTGACACGTTACGAAGGCTGCACGTGAGCTTGATCTTTATGTTGTCAGTGTTCTGTCACAAGTGAGAGCAAATCACTGAAGGGAGAAAGTTATTCATGTTTCACGGTGCCTGGACGTGGAACGAGCCTACACTGTGTGTAAATAAGAACGAAAGTGCATAACACAGTAGTTTACACAGTTAAAAAATAAGTTCTATTGTAGTAGAAAAATAGTATTTTATACAATTTTTCCCTTCGAAAGAAAGCAAAACACGAAGGATGAGGTAAAAAAAGGCGCTGCGTTCTCCTTTGTAGACAGTATTTTATGTGGTTTGTATGTCTATGTTTTGCCAAATAAATGGCGATTTTCTGAAACGCTTTGATGACACTTTCTTCTTCTTTCAGTTCTCAAAGGTGTAGGGAGTTTATCACGCGACCTTCGTCAAGAACATCCACTATGTGTTTGATTTTGGTTAATAACAAACTGTACTACGAGGGCAATCCCAAAAGTAAGGTCTCCTATTTTTTTTCATAAGTTCAAAATGGTTCAAATAGCTCTGAGCAGTATGGAACTTAACAGCTGAGGTCATCAGTCCCCTAGAACTTAGAACTACTTAAAGCTAACTAACCTAAAGACATCACACAACACAGCCATGCCCGAGGCAGGATTCGAACCTGCGACCGTAGCAGTCGCGTGGTTCCGGACTGAAGCGCCTAGAACCGCTCGGTCACCGCGGCCGGCCATAAGTACATAGCCCTGTTAATTTCTACAATGGTTTACATCAGTCTACAGCTTGAACATTTAGCTATTTTTCGACGTAATCACCATTTCTGTCGATGCATTTTTGTAGACGCTGTGGCAGTTTTTGTATGACCATGTCATACCACCTCGCCGCCATGCTGTTCAGGAAGTTATGAACCTCTTCTTTCACGGCGTCGTCGGAGCTGAATCGCTGGGACCACAATTAACTCTGACAGGTACTGTGAGACTCTGAAAAAACTCAAACGGGCAATTCAGAACCGGAGAAGAGAAATGTTGAGCACGGGCGCACACATTCTGTGTTGCCTGCTGTCATGTTTAGAGCCAAGAGTGAAGCACAGAACACGTGGTTTTGCGGTGTGATTGTGTTTTTCGTGGTTAGGATGTGGTCTCCTTGTTGCGCTTAAGAAAACGCTAAATGCAGAAGGACATGGACGACCTCGCTCTAGACCCCAGCGCCCAATCTCACTACCTTGAGGACGAATGAGTTGCAAGTCCTCTACGGACTTCAGATACCGCACTGGAGGTGTCCCCAGCAGCGTTCAAGCCGCCAAAAAGGCGTAGGGTGGACAGTCCCAGCAACACAAAACACCAAACACCACGTTAGCCATCTACGCGGATGACACTGCCATCCTTGCACAAGACTGGAAACCGTCGAACATTAATTCACGAATACAGACAGCACTCAGAACAGCTGAGCCTTGGTTGGAGCGATGGCGTATTAAAGTAAACGTCGACAAGTGCGAAGCAGTTCTGTTTATACGCAGACCGATACTACTGCGCAAACATCAACACAGTAGACCGGTAACACTACATACACCCCCAATACCTTTCCGAGAGAAAGTCAGATACCTAGGTGTCTGGCTGGACAGGAAACTTACATGGGGGGACCACATCGAGTACGTTGCCAACAGAGCGCACGCGAGGCTCAAACAGCTCTACCCAATGCTCGACAGGGAAAGCACACTGAATTGGAGGGTGTCGAGGTCCATATACATGACACTGATTAGACCTCTGATGATGTACGCAGCTCCCGTCTCGGTATATGCAGCTCCTGCACGACTGTGCCGCCTGCAGATCATACAGAACAAGGTGCTACGAATCATTAGCAACGCTCCACGCTACACACGCACGGTGGATCTTCACCAAGAATACCGCCTTGAAACCCCCAAGGAAGTATTCAAAAAAACACGCCACACGACTACACAGGAACTCGAGACACTCGAACAATTCTTTCATCCTCACTGTGGGAAACTGCTACCACAACCATAGGTGGAAGCACAAGCGGCCAAAGACACTACTAGCTAGGGCATAGCCACCTATTGTAAACTAACATACACTAACAAGCGACAAACGTCGGAAAGCCCCTGAATATCAGCAACACTGACTGGTAACTACCAGCTGCTATTAGAGCCGACCAACAGGCCACAGCAGGGACGCCGACGAGCTCGCCCACTGACGCACAAACAATTCGCCAACATCACCCTACACTGTGCATCCGATATATGACCTATCGGACACAAAAACCATGATAAACCTAACTATTGCAGGTTGCTGACGCTGAACGAGAGCTCAGCACCGGCACCCAGCGGCAGCCACCGAGTAACAGCACTCCACAACGTCAAAGTTATCGACCTGCACGATACCCACTACTAACAAAGCCTACCCTTGCATAACCTGTCGCAGGCAGCTAGACATCCGCTACTGCTCTTACCACCCGACCTAACTATCGCAGAGGTTTCTTTCCCTTGGCTCTTGCCCTGGCACTTTTTTTCCTCTGCCCTTCAAACTGCTACCCTTCGTTCGACGTCGACCCAATCTATCTCCAGATGAGCGCGTCTTAATGGTTAACCTTAACCAGACGCACGCAAACATCGCAGTGCCCACATGCTGCGACACCTCACTTTAGTGAAAATTGACCCTTATGCAGAGATGGCAGTAGACCTTTTGAGTTGGTCATCATGCCGGGCTCCACCTCCATCACTCCCCATATTAATGTCCACTAATATGTGTCTGGGTACTTTCGATTAGATAGTCTAGGTAGCCATTGCACTTCTAATGGGCCGCTAAACCATGCTATTCTGATGTCATAATAATGTGTGGGACTATATGGAGCAGCGGCTGAATCGTAGTGGAAATTTCTCCACAGTCTACTGGCTCCTCGAGCTCTAATTGTCAGTTGGCTTCAGGTGGACATGACACGCCTGAAAATGCTGCTGCACTCCTTATTCTCTGAAGTCATATTGAGGCTAGAGGCGGTCGCACAAGGTATTAACAAGATGTTGCCAGGGAGAGACTTATTGTTTTGTCTGGTGCGCAGGAAAGTACCTCTTGGTCGAGCAGACCTTTTTGGACTCCGTCCCACTTTCGAAGCTGCTTGCAAAGAAGCCATTTCGTACTTCGGATGTACAGTTTACCGATTCGCCCAAGCTGTTTACGAGGTCGTCTAATAAGAGACCTGAGGAAATATGGAAATTGTGTTTTAGCTACGGACTTGAAGCCAGAACCGAAGTAGGCCGAGCGTGGGCGCTACCGCGTCTACCGCCAGAGGAAAGCAGGACTCCAGCAGGTGCCTTACAAGGCAGGTGGGCTGACCGCGGCGCTGGCGGCGGCCGCCCTGGCCGAGTAGGCGGGAGCCCGCCTGCCGACACGTCGGTATTTCTTCTGTGCCAACCACTCCGGTCGCTGCTGTGCGAGGGTCCTCGTGTCGGTCGCTGTGGCACACTGCAGTCCGTCCGCGGCGAGGTAATAGCGAAGCGGGGCCCGCAGTCAATTCAGAACAAAACTAACGTAAGCAGTAGTTTTCAAATTTCATTTACAACTGTGACCTGCTTCGTGGAAGCTGCACCAGGTGCTTCAGTCATCAGCAACAGTAACAGACGATTTACACCATGAACAGCACACATTTTTCATGTCTTTCCCCATTACTGCTCTGACGGCCCAACAGCAGCAAGACTGCACCCGTTTCTTGTGCATAGGCACCTTGGATATCCACCGTGGCAAGTGACGAAGGGTGTCATACCTGTGCATGGTTGTAAATAGTTCAATCGGCGCTGGTCTGCGACATTTAAGTAGAAGGTCATGCTTCCCTCTTCCAGCTGCGTCGTCGAGCGCACAGAGCACCTTGAGATTAGTCCTCTGTGACGTGCTTGACGTACTGTACTGGCATTCGGGAGGAGCGGCGTTAAAATCCCCGCCAAGACATCCTAATTTAAGTGCTCCATTTTCTCCCTAAGGACGATTTGCTCCCCCATCCCTCTCCAGTCCGATCCTGGGCTTCATCGGGCCGCTAAGACCTAATTTGTTCATGTTTGCTATGTTACTCCTAGACTGCTGCTGGCGAGTACATTTTTTGACAATAACATAGTTAGTTAGTTACATGTTCCCTAGCTCATTGGGCGGCTCTTTTATCGAAATGATGTGGAACGAGTCACTTTACAGGATATGTATACACTATTAGTGTTAACATTAATGAACACATCATTATATTTAATTCCACTTCTGCAACTGCATATAATTCATTCTTTTTTTTTTTAACTGGTCACCAGCTTCTAAATAGAAATTCGTCAATGGAATAGGAGTTGTCCAAGAGAAATGATTTTAAATGCATTTAGAACGTGCTTCGCTAACTGTCAGATATCCTTCGTAATTGGGCAAGTGATCAAAAAATTTTATTGGTGCATATTGAACTCCTCTCTGAGCCACTACTAGCATTATGAAAGGGAAAAACGGTCATTTTCCCCTCTAATGTTGTGTATATATATATATATATATATATATATATATATATATATATATATATATATATCACTGTTCTTCTCAAACGCTGAAGGATTATTTATGACGAATTCCATTGGCGAATATATGTATTGTGACGGCGTAGTTAAAATGTCCAGCTCCTTGAAGAGGTACCTACAGGACGTCCGTGCGAACACCACGTATCATTCTTACTGCTCGCTTCTGTGCAATCAATACTTTTTTTTCTAGCTGATGCATTGCCGTAGGAAATTATTCAGTACGACGCTGAGTCGAAATATGCAAAACATGTCAGGAGGTTGATATGTGTTGTAACACTATCGACCTTTTAAGAGTCGAGAGACTTGGCACTTATGAAGCAAAGAATGAGATTTGTACAGTATGCAGAGTATAAGAGGGTCTGCAGAAGACAGTATCCTTTGACTGTGTGAAGTTTAATGTTTATATGTAATTAACAAATGTTTATTATGTTATGTAACTAACAATAAGTATCTTTTATTTAACTATGTGTAATTGTTTGTAAAGTGAAGTCAACACCAGCCCAGGGCTAAAGTTAAATATAGGTGAAAACCAGGAGGGATTTACCGACGTTCTGGAAGGTCGGAAAAGGTGGAGATTTTTTCTGCTAACGGAAGCAGGTAGGGAAGGGGAGAAGTGGAGCGGGGCAGACAGGCGCAAGACACTGTTGAGGCAAAATTAGAATTATATATTAATACCTTAAGCTGCTGACGGGCATTGATATATATCAACGGGGACAGGTGAAAATGTGTACCCTGACCGGGACTCGAACCCAGGATCTCCTGCTTATATGGCAGACCCTCTATCCATCTGAGCCACCGAGAGCACAGAGGATAGTGCGACTGCAGGGACTATCTCGCGCACGCCTCCCGCGAGACCCACATTCCCACCTTATATGTCCACACACTACATTCGTATTGTCCCTACCCAACAAACTCATTACTCGTGGAAGACATTCTTACGAAGTCTCGTAAGAGTTCGGGTAATATGTGTGCATCCGCACAGAAGAGGAAGGTCATGGCCGGTATTGCCAGAACTATATACCGGTACTTATATGGATATGGATATGTGCGGATGCTCACATATTACAACGTATATGGATTTGGATATCCGTATATAGTACTGACAATACCGGCCATGACCTTCTTCTTCTGTGCTGATGCACACTTATTCCCCGAACTCTTACGGGACTTGGTAAGAATGTCTACCACGAGTAATGAGTGTGTTGGATAGGGACACTACGAATGTAGTGTGTGGACATATAAGGTGAGAATGTGGGTCTCGCGGGAGGCGTGAGCGAGATAGTCCCTACAGTCGCATTATCCTCTGTGCCCTCGGTGGCTCAGATGATTAGAACGTCTTCCATGCAAGCAGGAGATCCCGGGTTCGAGTCCCGGTCGGGGCACACAATTTCCTGTCCACGTTGATATATATCAACGCCCGTCAGCAGCTACAGGTATTAACATATAATTCTAATTTCGTTCTAGACGGCTGCAGATCATCAATGGTATCGGACATGTCCGAAAGAACAAACACCATATCCATATAAGTATACTGTTGAGGCAGGTGACGAAAGCTGATGCGCGCTGTACTCCGCAGTATTGTTTAAACAAAGCTCAAGTTTAATTGCTTAATAGATGATAGTGAAGGGGAAGTGCTAAGGTACAAGTTTGCGACGCTTTAGAGGAGAGATAAAATTACACCTGCAACGAGTGTTGGTTCCTGAATGTAAAATGGCCTAAGGCATCCATTACTTAGATTGACGCAGATCCCAAAGAAAGCCAAACTCATAGTTGCGATGGTATAAGTCGCATAATTCGACGCCACGAAGACAAGTAATAATCTCCGTCGCTTCAAAACGGTACGTGCCTTCTAAGCACCTAAACCTCCAAGCAACTGTGCTCACAACACTACTGAAATTAACCGTCCGTAGTTCTGTAAACGAGCTGTGTTGAAAAGTTTTTGCGTGTTTTGTTCAATAATCATTTAATTTTTTTACGCAGAACTGCTCATTTAACCTAAAGTGTTCCAAGTAGGTTTCATTTCCTATACTACAGAGAATGAAACCGAGAATCCATTGGTGTGAAACATTATTGCGCAACTGAGTGTTTTCTTGCAAAGTAAATTTAAATTATAACTCAAGTGCAACATTAAAGTAAATGTGGAGAATTGTAGATTGCCTTGAAGTTAAGGAAAGTAAATAACAATTCTACCTAGTGTGTGAACTTGTTTATAGGGACCTTCTGTCCAAGAAATTACGTAAAGCAACTATTTCAATAAAACTGAGAAAAACCAAGTATAAAAAACTTTTTGCAATCATTTCGATACTAACAAAACTATCGTAAAATATTGCTTATGTATAATACATGTTTTCAGAGGCAGTGTTGCTGATCTTACCTTCAGAAACGTAAGTAGGCATTATTGTCGTTTCGGTGTTGTTTTCATGGACCAAAACTTTCTAAGCGTGTGCATGTGACCAATTCTGAAAGGAGTGCGCATTAGCCTGTTCCTTCAGTGATAGAAATTATCAAAAGAGAAAAATTTTTAGTAAAAACCAAAATATAGTAAATACCAAATTTGGTGAATTTGTTAAATAACGTCAATCAATTCGTCATTTTGGCTGGCGACTGTGTTTTTCAGTATTATTATCACTCGCAAGAAGTAGTTTGACGATAAAGAAAAGCTGCAACCAAGACTATACGATACCTTCACATTTGACCGAGCTTTATCCATTACGCGGCATCTGAGGTCACTAGTGGTTGTTATGGAGGTAGTTGTGTTTAAGTGTTTCAATTATCGAAGCTAGAATAACATCCGAAGTACTAAACGTAATTGCAAGAGTAGAAACAGGGGTGTTGTAAGCGGCCTTTAGACAGGACTAGAACAAAACTACGTGTACATACTATCGTCACATATATCTTAAGGTGACAGAACAGCACTTACATCGCCATGCTACCGCTATAGTATGTTTCCAAGATCAGCAGTTATACGAAGAGCAAAAGTATCTGAACTTAATTGTTTGACAAGCTCGGTAATGTGCTTCTTCCAGTTCAAGTTTTCATCAATTTGTACAGTTGAAACTTTGGAGAATTCTACCCTGTTTTCTGACTCCTGCTCACGTTGTGCATCAATTGTTGGTATGGCAGAACGTACTGTGTGTTTTCAAAATTAAGGGAGAGTCCATTTTCTGAGAACCACTTCATAATTCTTCCGAAAATATCATTTACCAACTGTTCTATTCCTTTCGCTCAAACGGTATTTTTCATAACACTAGTATCGTCTGCAAAAAGTACCATTCCCCTTGATGAATGTTAAGTGAAAGGTTATTCAATATATAAGGAACAGGAGTGGACGCAAAACTGAACCCTGTGCGACTCCCTCTTTGATTTTTCCCCAGTCACTAAAATTTTCTAACCTTCCGACATTATCTGTATTATTCAGCACAATCTTTTCTATTCTGTTTGTTAAGTATGATACAAATCAGCTGTGCGTAAAGCCACCAATTCCATAAAACTCCAGTATTTCTAAGAGACTAACTTGAAAAGATCACAAAAAATATCAACTGCCGATAGATCTTGTTTCGAGGCTTGTACTATTTGATGAATCATGTGTAAACAGCATTCTCAGTCGAGCAGCCCTTCTGGAACCAAACTGTGATATGCTAAATAAATTAATTCCATTTAAGTGTGGAAAAGTTTAGTGTAGTCAAATCCTCGCACAAAATCTGCACTGGGTAAACTGGTTTGACCTGACACGTCGTTATCAACAACCCATGAATGATTCTTAGCCTACGGCTGCGACAGAATATCCGGGGAGTCACATTTAGTGTGAGGCTCCTGCCAGAAGCAAGAAGTCTTCTCAATGGAGGCCCACACAAATTGCAACTGCCTGCACATTCAGACAGTTCGTATTTCCACTGATTCCTCAGTGATGGACTTTCAAAAGTTCTAAGTATGGGCCGCAATTTTCGTTGCACTGTTATTCAGCGAATGACCAGTACAATCAGAGTATCTAGCAATAGCGGATTCGCTACCTTTAAGTACTTCTTCACCTACATCTGTACTCTACAAACCTCCGTGAAGTGCGTGGCAGAGGGTACCGTCCTACTGTACAGGTTATCAGGGTTCCTTCCCGTTCCATTCACATATGGAGCGCGGGAAGAATGGTTGTTTGAAGGCCTCTGTGAGTTCAGTGATTACTCCAGTATTATCCTCCCTATCCCAAGGTGAGCGATACGAGACGAGTATAGTGCTAGGCTCCAACTTCTTTGTTAATCTCAGGAAGTCTGTACAGTCTTAAGTGCAACTGAGCCAAGTGATCACAGTCTCCTAATCACATCCTTTGGTAGAGACCTAGAACTAAAAAATTCCGACGTTCTCCTCATCACACGGTTAGTATGGACCTTATCGATCTTTGGATACGTTGAGTTGCATAATAAAAAACTGAAATTTTCAATAGGGTCCACCCGTGGAATAAAGACGGTGGCCTTACATGTATCCGTTTTGAGTGCTCCAGTATCCACGTCTGTTCGTAACTTCATGTACGGAGGGCTGCCCTCTCCTTAGGCCAAATGTTCCCCTTCGGTGGAGCAGCTCTTGTCAAGATCCCCGACGATTTACTCTCATGAAACTGCTTTAGAAAAGCACACACCGCCCTCGATGGAGCCAACAGAGTCAATTACTAATGATAAAACGGGTGTACCTGTAACAGCAGAGATGAGACTCCTTGGCAGCTCGAACAGTGGTGCCTCATCCATAGATTTCCCCAACAAATCGATAACAACAGGCCTCCGGTATCAGCGTCGCAAGGCGGTTAAACTTTGCGGCTTGCCTCGTCTTAGCCTTGATGTGAATCTAGTTCGCCTTGGCCCGTGTCACATCAGCCACCTGGACCCAAGACAATGATTCTACACAGAGTACGCGAAAGAACTTGCCCCCCTTCTAACAGCCGTGTACCGCAAGTCTCTAGAGGAACGGAAGATTCCAAATGATTGGAAAAGAGCACAGGTAGTCCCAGTCTTCAAGATGGGTCGTCGAGCAGATGCGCAAAACTATAGACCTATATCTCTGACGTCGATCTGTTGTAGAATTTTAGAACATGTTTTTTGCTCGAATATCATGTCGTTTTTGGAAACTCAGAATCTACTATGTAGGAATCAACATGGATTCCGGAAACAGCGATCGTGTGAGACCCAACTCGCTTTATTTGTTCATGAGACCCAGAAAATATTAGATACAGGCTCCCAGGTAGATGCTATTTTTCTTGACTTCCGGAAGGCGTTCGATACAGTTCCGCACTGTCGCCTGATAAACAAAGTAAGAGCCTACGGAATATCAGACCAGCTGTGTGGCTGAATTGAAGAGTTTTTAGCAAACAGAACGCAGCATGTTGTTATCAACGGAGAGACGTCTACAGACGTTAAAGTAACCTCTGGTGTGCCACAGGGGAGTGTTATGGGACCATTGCTTTTCACAATATATATAAATGACCTAGTAGATAGTGTCGGAAGTTCCATGCGGCTTTTCGCGGATGATGCTGTAGTATACAGAGAAGTTGCAGCATTAGAAAATTGTAGCGAAATGCAGGAAGATCTGCAGCGGATAGGCACTTGGTGCAGGGAGTGGCAACTGACCCTTAACATAGACAAATGTAATGTATTGCGAATACATAGAAAGAAGGATCCTTTATTGTATGATTATATGATAGCGGAACAAACACTGGTAGCAGTTACTTCTGTAAAATATCTGGGAGTATGCGTGCGGAACGATTTGAAGTGGAATGATCATATAAAATTAATTGTTGGTAAGGCGGGTACCAGGTTGAGATTCATTGGGAGAGTCCTTAGAAAATGTAGTCCATCAACAAAGGAGGTGGCTTACAAAACACTCGTTCGACCTATACTTGAGTATTGCTCATCAGTGTGGGATCCGTACCAGATCGGGTTGACGGAGGAGATAGAGAAGATTCAAAGAAGAGCGGCGCGTTTCGTCACAGGGTTATTTGGTAACCGTGATAGCGTTACGGAGATGTTTAACAAACTCAAGTGGCGGACTCTGCAAGAGAGGCGCTCTGCTTCGCGGTGTAGCTTGCTCGCCAGGTTTCGAGAGGGTGCGTTTCTGGATGAGGTATCGAATATATTGCTTCCCCCTACTTATACCTCCCGAGGAGATCACGAATGTAAAATTAGAGAGATTAGAGCGCGCACAGAGGCTTTCAGACAGTCGTTCTTCCCGCGAACCATACGCGACTGGAACAGGAAAGGGAGGTAATGACAGTGGCATGTAAAGTGCCCTCCGCCACACACCGTTGGGTGGCTTGCGGAGTATAAATGTAGATGTAGATGAAGAAAGTATTGCTGTCATTTCTAAATGCAGCAATACATACTTCTGGAAACAGAATCCAATTCATGCGGTCTAAAACGTATTCTTTCTCTCCCTTACACTCTGACATTCTGTGTATCGAAAGCCCGCCCATACAGGCCTATATTTAGAAGCTACCAGTTGCCTCCGTCCAGCACAGACAATGGGCGTTCTCAAGACCTCAATTCACAAACTCCGTACCATCTCGGATGTCGAAACCTCCTGCTGGAATTGCAACAAGTACAAACCGTGTCCCTGTTGTTGTTGTTGTTGTTGTGGTCTTCAGTCAAGAGAATGGTTTAATGCAGCTCTCCATGATACTCTATCCTGTACAAGTTCTTCATCTCCCAGTACCTACTGCAACCTACATCCTTCTGTATCTGTTTAGTGTATTCATCTCTTGGTCTCCCTCTTCGATTTTTACCCTCCACGCTGCCCTCCAATACTAAATCGGTGATCCCTTGATGCCTCAGAACATGTCCTACTAACCGGTCCCTTCTTCTACTCAAGTTGTGCCACAAACTCCTCTTCTCCCCAATTCTGTTCAATACCTCCTCATTAGTTATGTGATCTACCCATCTAATCTTCAGCATTCTTCTGTAGCACCACATTTCGAAAGCTTCTATTCTCTTCTTGTCCAAACCATCTTCCATGTTTCACTTCCACACATGGCTACACTCCATACAAATACTTTTAGAAAGACTTCCTGACACTTAAATCTCTACTCGATGTTAACAAATTTCTCTTCTTCAGAAACGCTTTCCATGCCGTTGCCAGTCTACATTTTATATCCTCTCTACTTCAACCATCATCAGTTATTTTGCTCCCAAAATAGAACACTCCTTTACTACTTTAAGTGTCATTTTCTAATCTAATTCCCTCAGCATCACCCGACTTAATTCGACTACATTCCACTATCCTTGTTTTGCTTTTATTGATGTTCATGTTATATCCTCCTTTCAAGATACTGTCCATATCGTTCAACTGCTCTTCCAAATCCTTTGCTGTCTCAGATAGAATTACAATGTCATCGGCGAACCTCAAAGTTTTTTTTCTTCTCCATGGATTTTAATACCTACTCCGAATTTTTCTTTTGTTTCATTTACTGCTTGCTCAATATACACATTGAATAGCATCGGGGAGAGGCTACAACCCTGTCTCACTCCCTTCCCAACCACTGCTTCCCTTTCATGCCCCTCAGCTCTTATAACTGCCATCTGGTTTCTGTATAAATTGTAAATAGCCTTTCGCTCCCTGTGTTTTACCCCTGTCACATTCAGAATCTGAAAGAGTGTGTTGCAGTCAACATTGTCAAAAGCTTTCTCTAAGTCTACAAATGCTAGGAACGTAGGTTTGCCTTTCCTTAATCTTTCTTCTAAGAGAAGTCGTAAGGTCAGTATTGCCTCACGTGTTCCAATATTTCTACAAAGTACCTAATGATCTCATCAGATACAGAGAGCGCTACAGACGTATAAACGGCAGAACAGGAAAGAGGTTAAGGCCTTCATAACGACAGATTATCTGCCATACATTAGAAATGTTTTCGCGAAAATAGGCAGAGCACTAAGACAACACAAGGTTAAAGCAGTCGTTCGTCCTGTAGTAAAATTCTCGGTGCATCTGCGAAATTAAACGACTTATAACTGCGCAAGCTGGGGATTTTATAGGATTCCGTGCGAGAAAGGCAAATCTTTTGTCGGGCAAATCGCGGCCCCTGTTCAGAAGCACATCATACAGGCCCAGAGATACGCTCGTCTTCTCCAAACTAGCAAATACGCTATTACTGAACACGGTATTTCTACTGCTCACTCCATGAATAACAGTGAAACGAAAATTTTAGTACATATTTCGAACATTTGGAGCACTGTCACTAAGGAACCTGTGGGAAAAAGACTGTCTGAGGAACTTATGAATCGTCACTGTGATTTCCAGGTACATATGGATGGCATCCTGCCATTGGAAAACTTCGTGTTCTGCGTACCCGACGTCGTTTTGAGATTTTGTCGAATGAAAGTAATCGATCTGATGTCGATAAGGCGAGTTTCCACCAATGCACAGAGTTAAATCAGAAGAGCATTCGGTCACGTAACGCTTGCGCAGAAACTTTCATGAGCACCACGCGTGCGCCACCGAGGTCTTAAATAGGGGAGTTCGGTATAATTTCGCCAGTATCGAAGTTAGCCAGTATACAACTCAAGATGCCCAGAAGTCTGTGACTCGAAATGTCGTGGCAGAAAGTTACCGACATCAGGCAGTTTGCCCGAAATTTCATGGGACAACATAAAAATGCACATCTTATTACGAGCAATGCTCGCTTGCTTCGAAGTATAGTCTATCGCAAGGTTCTGGAACACGTACTTGCTTTTTATGCGTCGAGTGAGTTTCGTCTACGGAAATAATGTAAAGTTGACTTCACAATGAGTGCATCAATTCTCAGGTTACAGAAGGGCAAGGATGTACGGTATCCAATAAGACAAAACCTGCTGATGAAAATACTAAGCTTTGGATTATGATGCAAGGAAAGTTAACTGCGCATCCCAGTCGTTAGTTTCTGTGGCAGGTGATACCAATGCCGAAGAAGGGAATGTACAGGTGTGTTTCTTTGCTCTCTTCCAAATTACATTATAAGATTTTAGTGTTTTGATGCTATTGGGGGAATCTACCTACTGACACCCAAATTCGCCACTGCATTGTTTCACAATCGCCTTGGCTGTTAAGTTTATCTGCATACTCAGTATTCCAGCAAACAGGATGCCGTACTGCTCAGGTGTAGCCGCCATCACGTCACGAAGTGTCGAAAGAGACACCAGGACAATGGATCGTTGTGTTAATGGCACCGCCGAAAATGATAAATGCACACGGGGCTAAGGGCGCATAATATTCAAAACAGGGTAAAAAGTTTTTTATACGATGAGTGCAACGCCAGTCATTATGCTAATACCAGTATACTCCACCAGCAGATATTTACGACCTACAGATACCTGACGAGGCCACTTCATCGGCAAACCCAAGGGCGCACTAAATGCAATGTTACTTTTCAGAACTTTCTGTTCTTCGGATTTCTTCTTTTTAATCAACTCGAAACCGAGTCACTATAATTTATACGGTATGTAGGCACACGAAACCCTAAGCGATCATCTTTACAAGTACGAGACTGTAAATTAAATGTAGCACGCTTTACGATTAATGTTTTCAGTATTCAGACATAGGTGCAACGTTTGAGCCGTTTTATTCCTGTAACTAATACATTTACACAAAGCATTGTCTATGCTTAAATTGTAATAGACTATTAGCCTTCGTGGAAAAAAGACGTAGCGAATACTGAAAGTCTATGTGTAAATTTACGTTCCCAGTAGTGTCGTTGTCAAATCTTAACAAGTACGAGGTGCATTCAAGTTCTAAGGCCTCCGATTTTTTTTCTAATTAACTACTCACCCGAAATCGATGAAACTGGCGTTACTTCTCGACGTAATCGCCCTGCAGACGTACACATTTTTCACAACGCTGACGCCATGATACCATGGCAGCGGCGAAGGCTTCTTTAGGAGTCTGTTTTGACCACTGGAAAATCGCTGAGGCAATAGCAGCATGGCTGGTGAATGTGCGGCCACAGAGAGTGTCTTTCATTGTTGGAAAAAGCCAAAAGGCACTAGGAGCCAGGTCAGGTGAATAGGGAGCATGAGGAATCACTTCAAAGTTGTTATCACGAAGAAACTGTTGCGTAACGTTAGCTCGATGTGCGGGTGCGTTGTCTTGGTGAAACAGCACACGCGCAGCCGTTCCCGGACGTTTTTGTTGCAGTGCAGGAAGGAATTTGTTCTTCAAAACATTTTCGTAGGATGCACCTGTTACTGTAGTGCCCTTTGGAACGCAATGGCTAAGGATTACGCCCTCGCTGTCCCAGAACATGGACACCATCATTTTTTCAGCACTGGCGGTTACCCGAAATTGTTTTGGTGACGGTGAATCTGTGTGCTTCCATTGAGCTGACTGGCGCTTTGTTTCTGGATTGAAAAATGGCATCCACGTCTCATCCATTATCATAACCGACGAAAAGAAAGTCCCATTCGTGCTGTCGTTGCTCGTCAACATTGCTTGGCAACATGCCACACAGGCAGCCGTGTGGTCGTCCGTCAGCATTCGTGGCACCCACCTGGATGACACTTTTCGCACTTTCAGGTCGTCATGCAGGATTGTGTGCACAGAACCCACAGAAATGCCAACTCTGGAGGCGATCTGTTCAACAGTCATTCGGCGATCCCCCAAAACAATTCTCTCCACTTTCTCGATCGTATCGTCAGACCGGCTTGTGCGAGCCCGAGGTTGTTTCGGTTTGTTGTCACATGATGTTCTGCCTTCATTAAACTGTCGCACCCATGAACGCACTTTCGATACATCCATAAGTCCATCACCACATGTCTCCTTCAACTGTCGATGAATTTCAATTGGTTTCACACCACGCAAATTCAGAAAACGAATGATTGCATGCTGTCCAAGTAAGGAAAACGTCGCCATTTTACGTATTTAAAACAGTTCTCATTCTCGCCGCTGGCGGTAAAATTCCATCTGCCGTATGGTGCTGCCATCTCTGGGACGTATTGACAATGAACGCGGCCTCATTTTAAAACAATGCGCATGTTTCTATCTCTTTCCAGTCCGGAGAAAAAAATCGGAGGCCTTAGAACTTGAATGCACCTCGTAACACTGCAGAAGCGTCCGTTGAAGAGCAATCGACAAAGTTGAATTAAAATCCAAGTCAACCGGAGAAACGCTTTGTTTCACTTAAACTCTTCATCTGTCGTCAATCGCAAGAAACGATTGGTAGTAGGAGTTACAAGTGAGTACTTCCAGTTGGGCAGCATTTTATATGATGTTTGTTGTCGAATACATTTTATGAACACGATTACGTCGCCGTTTAAAAGGATGCCGGCATTTCACTTTTTACCAGAAGTGTGGTGTTTATATCAAAGAGAATTTCTCTCGGCCATTCAAAATTATTTTTAACTAGTATTACTACCATTTAGACTAGTACGTCTTTCGCCTGTTTTGGTACAGTGTTCCTTTTCTTCCTACGTTGCGCCAATGTCACATCTCTTCTGCACATTGCAATTCTCATCACCAGCAATATTTCTCCCCCATTGTCGGTCTAACATTTCCTTGAATAGCCTGTCCTGCACGCATTGAACTATCTCACCAACATATCTCACCTTCCGTTCCGTCGTTCTGCGGCAACGATCCAACAAGGTTCCTATCGGTCATCTTCAGATGACAACTAGGAAACTTGTTGAAACGTTTCCGTAGAACGACGCCTTGACTCGGCTGACAGCCCGACTACCCGACTCATCCAGATTCGCCGAGAAAGCCTAAACTCACCTGTGGCATTCTTTTTTTTTTCCCTTGTACTGTTTTTGTCAGTTTGTTCGGCAGCTATTACAGCCAGACAAATAAATAATAATTAAATGAGAGAACTATATATCAAGAAGTATCAAAGAAATTCTCTGGGAGACACCACAAAAATCTCACTCAGTCTCGAAAAGACACATAGCGTGTAGTTCGCACGCGTGAAAAGCATAGGGGTACTTTCACGAATCAAATCAACATACAGGGTGACAATTAATGAACTATATGAAATAAAATCGTCTAACTTGTGAACGGTTTGCGTTGGGACGTTCAAACTGCACGGTTGGCCGCGGGGAATGATGGAAATTAATACGGTTTGGTTGAGCGCTGAAGCCCACTTTCATTTGGATAGGTTCGCCAATAAGCAAAACTGGCGCATGTGGGAGACTGAGAAACCGCATTTCGCGATCGAGAAGTCTCTTCACCCCGTCTGTTTCACAGTGGAATAGTTGTATTAACAGTTCATGCGGTTACTTTTGAAATAATAAACAGTTTACTTATTTTTCCCATCTGTCTCGTTTTAATTTGACTAACCCTTATATGTGAGATATTAACCATTTTAGTGTACTGGAGATTTTTAAGTGTCCCGGTAATGTATAAACGAGACCAGGAATAAAGGACGACTAACCAGACGCAAAAAAATAGTGGTTTTCATAAAACCTTGACCACTGTTTCGACGGATATAAACCCGTCTTCTTCAGAAGAACAGACCTTTGGCTCGTTCAAAACAACAACATGTCAAATAAATGCAAGCTGTTAGCAGCTCCCTCCCACTCCCGTCGTTTTGAATCTCGCAGTCGCACGTAGTGCGAGGGAGTTGCTAGCTCCCTGCACTTATTTGATATGTTATTCTTTCGAATGAGCCAAAGGCCTTTCCTTCTGAAGAAGACGTGTTTAGATCCGGCGAAACAGTGATGAAGGTTATATGAAAACCACCTTTTTTTCTTTTTTTTCCAACTGATTGGCCGTCATTTATTGCTTCTGCTGTGTGACCGTTTCAGCCATGTTCAATATATTGTATAATCGAGAGACGGGGTTTCAGCAGTAAAACCGGGGCAGTCCCGACTACATGGGAACACCTAGCAAGCCAGCTTGTGCCGCCGTGCGCCTAGGGTGAAGTGTAGGGTGAGATGCGCGCTCTGACCTGGAGGCAGTGTGGCTCGTGCAGCGGGTACGACTTGGTGCCGAACTCGCGTCCACACAGGTAGCACACCACTGTGCGGGGGCGGCCCGGCGCCCTCGGGGCGGCGGGGGCGTTTGCGGCTGCGGTGGCTGGCGTGGGGGCGGCCACGGGGGCGGACGCAGAGGAGGCTGGTGCTGCTGCGACGGTGACGGTGGCGGCGGAGGCGGACGGCTGCGGGCCGGGGGACTTGTCAGGCGCGGGGGCGGCGGCGGCGGAGCTCTGCTGCTGCTGCTGCTGGGCTGTCGAGGCAGAGCTGCGGAAGTTGATGGGCATCGGCTTCCGCACAGAGCTCTTGGGCGGCTGCGGCGGCGGCTGGGCCTGCGGCTGCGACTGCGCGGCCTGCGAAACGACAGACAGCGTCCACCACGAGGCTCAAGAGGCGACAGCAGCTTCAGAGAGCGGGGCTGCTGGACCATCAGCACCCTTACACGATATAAATAAAGACGACTAATTTTTTAAATCGGTCAAGTAGCTCTAAGGCAAGACAAGAACAGCACACTAACACGGCGCATTTAAAACAGCATACTGACCTAAGGGAGGTCATATTGTTGTTGAGGTCTTCAGTCCTGAGACTGGTTTGATGCAGCTCTCCATGCTACTCTATCCTGTGGAAGCTTCTTCATCTCCCAGTACCTACTGCAACCTACATCCTTCTGAATCTGTTTAGTGTATTCATCTCTTGGTCTCCCTCTACGATTTTTATCCTCCACGCTGCCCTCCAATGTTAAATTCGTGATCCCTTGATGCCTCAGGACATGTCCTACCAACCGGTCCCTTCTTCTAGTCAATTTGTGCCACAAACTCCTCTTCTCCCCAATTTTATTCAATACCTCCTCATTAGTTATGTGATCTACCCATCTAATCTTTAGCATTCTTCTGTAGCACCACATTTCGATGATTCTATTCTCTTCTTGTCCAAACTATTTATCGTCCATGTATCACTTCCATACATGGCTACACTCCATACAAATACTTTCAGAAACGACTTCCTGACACTTAAATCTATACTCGATGTTAACAAATTTGTCTTCTTCAGAAACGCTTTCCTTGCCATTGCCAGTCTACGTTTTATATCCTCTCTACTTCGACCATCATCAGTTATTTTGCTCCGCAAATAGCAAAACTCCTTTACTACTTTAAGTGTCTCATTTCCTAATCTAATTCCCTCGGCATCACCCGACTTAATTCGGCTACATTCCACTATCCTACTTTTGCTTTTGTTGATGTTCATCTTACACCCTCCGTTCAAGACACTGTCCATTCCATTCAACTGCTCTTCCAGGTCCTTTGCTGCCTCCGACACAATTACAATGTCATCAGCAAACCTCAAATTTTTTATTTCTTCTCCATGGATTTTAATTCCTACTCCGAATTTCTCTTTTGTTTCCTTTGCTGCTTGCTCAATATACAGATTGAATAACATCGGGGAGAGGCTACAACCCTGTCTCACTTCCTTCCCAACCACTGCTTCCCTTTCATGCCCCTCGACTCTTATAACTGCCGTCTCGTTTCTGTACAAATTGTAAATAGCCTTTCGCTCCCTGTGTTTTACCCCTGACACCTTCAGAATCTGAAAGAGAGTGTTCCAGTCAACATTGTCAAAAGCTTTCTCTAAGTCTACAAATGCTAGGAACGTAGGTTTGCCTTTCCTTAATCTTTCTTCTAAGATAAGTCGTAAGGTCAGTGTTGCTTCACGTGTTCCAGTATTTCTACGGAAGTAATAAAAAACAATAAACTGCTGCTAAAATCCACGATACACACAAGAACAGATGTGTTTAAAAAGAGACTACATCACTGTGGGTGGAGAAATAATCGATGACACGGCCACTCCGTAAGAGGCTAAAGTCTCCCTCAATATATTTTGGGATAGATACAATACAACATTTTAAAAAAAAAAGTCTGTATGTTCCATCAGAAAGGTCCGAATAAAATGAACTCTGTTTCGTCTTCATTTACACTCAGTATTTTTTAGTTGAAGCGTTCAGTTTATCCTCTAATGAAAACGAGAATAAAAAAGTAGTACTTCTGCTTCAGGCGCGTTATACTCTTGTCGTAAGAGTCACTACTGAAAAAAAAAAATCAGGTCAGTTAAGTTTGCTAGACTGCTCAGTCCTCATCTTCTAGAACATAAAAGGGGAGGTAGCACGCTGGGATAATGAATACAGTCAAATCCCGACCAAGTGCTCTGAAGTTGTTAACTACGAAATAACACAAATTCAATTTTGGTCAGATAATACCAAATATACGGGGTGCTTCACGATTCATGTTACACACTTTTAGCCGGCCGGAGTGGTCGTGCGGTTCTAGGCGCTACAGTCTGGAACCGAGCGACCGCTACGGTCACAGGTTCGGATCCTGCCTCGGGCATGGATGTGTGTGATGTCCTTAGGTTAGTTAGGTTTAATTAGTTCTAAGTTCTAGGCGACTAATGACCTCAGAAGTTAAGTCGCAAAGTGCTCAGAGCCATTTGAACACACTTTTAGAGGTTGTAGTAAGCCTAAGCAGATCAAGTTTCACTCAGGAACCCATGCCCGGAAACGTTATTCTACGACGCTAGAGAGCGTAGAAGTTACAGGCGCCTGCATATATATATATATATATATATATATATATATATATATATATATATATATATATATATATATATATAATTACGCCGGCGCCTGTAACTTTGAAATTTATTATGGAATATTGTTCTGACACCTCTGACTGTGGAATACATGTATTGGTACTGTTGTTGCTAAGATTGTTGGGCTGCCAAAGGAAAAAAAAAATCCCTAGTAAACACGGGCTCTAAAATTCCCACTTTAAGAGGTATGTCAGTCCCTGTTCACTGTACATTTTTTCTTGTTGTGGTCCATACTACCAACTCTGACTGTTGCTCACCCTACAATCTTAGAAACAACAGTACCAATACATGTATTCCACTGTCGGAGGACTCAGAACGGATTTAGCTTATAACTTTCGACTCGTTCGTTTCCGGCACAGGGACCCCTACCTCAAATTCACACACTTATCCTTTGCCATCATCCTAGGAAGTCTGTAGCATCATCACAGTGTCATCCCGTGTGTACATACACTTACAGGCGTCGGCGCCTATAATTATGATGCTTAGTACCGTCGTTGGCTGACGTTTCCGGACATGGGTTCCTATGTGAAATTTGATGTGCTAAGTGCCTTCTACAGCGTTTACAAGAGTGTAACATGAATTGTGAAAGGCCCTGGAGATGCTAAATCACTGACTATAGAAAACGTTTAGGGAATTCCAAATATCTTGAACAGTGAAGCCTCTGAATGAGATGCAATCAATGTAGAGCTCTGAAAGTGAATAGTAAGAACTTGACGATCGATTTGACATATGTCCCAAGAAAATTTTGGGAAAAGCTGTGGTTTCCAGCAGATTTGGCAGTAGCCAAAATATACCGTTTTCATAAAAAGAAAAATATTTTAGAAACTGGGAACTACACTGGAATACAGGAATACTAGTAATACGAGGTTTGACTGAAAAGTAATGCCTCCACCTTCGTAACTCTGCAACAGTTGGCAGTATTGGTATGTGGCAGGTACTGGCTTGTTCCCTAGCCTCTTCTCTACAGCTCCAGTTGGCGGGAAGCCTTAGCATTGAACGGTTGTGTTGTTACAGAGTAGCCGGCCGGAGTGGCCGAGCGGTTCTAAGCGCTTCAGTCTGGAACCGCGTGACCGCTACGGTCGCAGGTTCGAATACTGCCTCGGGCATGGATGTGTGTGATGTTCTTAGGTTAGTTAGGTTTAAGTAGTTCTAAGTTCTAGGGGACTGATGACCTCAGTAGTTAAGTCCCATGGTGCTCAGAGCCATTTGAACCATTTGTTACAGAGTAAAGTATGGAACCCTGAGCAGACGGTCGGTCAATGCGATTTAAGCAATGTGCAGTAATTGAATTGTTGGCATCAGAAGGTGTCACCCTAAAGGGGACTTGTTTTTAATGGTAAGGTTTATCGGACCAAACTACTGAGGTCATCGGTCCCTAAGCTTACACACTACTTAATCTAACTTAAGGGGCTCCGGAACGCCCTATACTTGCAATGTTAAAATAACGCTTATAAATTATATCTTTCCTCACAAAGTATTTGAGGTAGGAAGTTGAACTTTTTACAGATTATTTATTGGAATATGGGCTACAACTTAACACAGGGATTTTACAAAATTTTAGTTCAGTTATTAAAGATGATTTTTTTTCAATTGTAATGAAAGTTCACAACATTTCTTTGCAATTTTTTATTTATAAATTCAAAAATATAAAGTTTTTTGGAAAAAGGCTGTGTTAAATTATGCAGAAGGTACTGTGTAACATTTACTGAAAGTTTGAAACAAATATGTTTGGAAGATCCTTAGAAAACATGTAATTAGTATGAGAAAATAAAAGTTTTGGGAATCGAGCGACAAAGATTGGATTAACTTTTTAGTGCATTCCAGGTCCATAGGATGGATTATCTTCATCCTCTGCAAACTCCTCCTCCAGCTTCCTCTTGTTCCTCCTCCTGTTTACTCTTGCTTGTATTTCTAGACTCTTTACAGCCCTGTCTGCAGCCCGAAGGCGTTCCTTGTCTAAAGCAAGCATCGCTCGTACCATGTTAGAATGTTATTATTTACAGTAATAACACATACCTTTGGCTTTCCAACATTTCTCCTTTTCTTACAAGCCTTCAGAGGATTTCTAATACTTTACTTTTACTCATTATTATACTTCAACAAAACAGAGACTCAAGAAACAGAATTAATTACGAATATTTTCGAGATAACGACAGAGTAAATAAACATGAAACAATCGACAATAACACCAGCGATATATATTGAACCATCACAGGTTAGCCACAACACATACTTTATCTCACATCACTAAAATGTACCTGTTGAACACGGACGTTAATAATAACACCATTTGACAGCAGTTTAACAGCGCCACAGTGGGTCACGCCCATGTAGAACACATTTCAAAAAAAATTTAAAAATAGTTGTAGTCTTCGGAATTGAATAAATTATATATCTATTAAAAGGTAATAGTCTGCAGATTCAGAAAACGCAAAAAAGGAAAAATTGAGCTTCTCATGATTTTGAGCCTTTCCGGAGCCCCTTAAACTAACCTACGCTAAGGACAACACATACAACCATGCCCGAGGGAGGACTACGAACCTCCGACAGGGGGAGCCGCGCGGACCGTGACAAGGCGCCTCAAACCGCGCGGCTACCCCGAGCGAAACAAAGGAGATTCAGCAGAGAGTGGGAACAGTTTATGGTGGTTGTGTTGATGTGAGTACTGTGCGTCGTTGGGCTAGTAAGTTTAAAGATGTTGAGGCGTGAACATCTGACCTGTGTGACAAACAAAACAACGCAGATGGTGTTATCCATGTTGATTTCCTTGATCATAGAACAACAATAAATTCAGAGCGTTACATCACAACACTGCGAACTCTGAAACGACGGCTAACAAGGGTCCGAACGGAAAAAGGAAATGTTTTCCTGCAGCATGACAATGCCAAACCACACACTCCACGTGCTATAAAATGACTAAGTCGTAGCTGGTACCTGAATATTGGTTGCTGCCTCCTTGAATGATCAGCTTCTGCACCAGTTGGTGACGTATTATAATTTGGAGCAAGTTATTGTTCTCTAAAGTTTAAAATACGGCTCTGTTAGTTACTTGGCCGTATTGCGGATAGGTTTGACCCCAAGTTTTCGTAGCTTTTCATACCTAAGGGACCACTGTTGTAAGCAAATAAGATCAAACAGCAATCTGCTTTTCGTGAGAAAAGGAGATCGCTTGGCTGACAAACTTCCTTCAAACTACACGTCCTGCAAGTTCAAAATTGGTCAGTGAAGTTAAAAAAATGGTTCAAATGGCTCTAAGCACCATGGGACTTAACTTCTGAGGTCATCAGTCCCCTAGAACTTAGAACTACTTAAACCTAACTAACCTAAGGACATCACACACATCCATGCCCGAGGCAGGATTCGAACCTGCGACCGTAGCGGTCGCGCGGTTACAGACTGCAGCGCCTAGAACCGCTCGGCCACTCCGGCCGGCGGTCAGTGGAGATCAGCACCATACTATTGTACAAGAACATAATCCAATTACTGTAATTGAGAAATTATGAAAGGGTGGTTACTTATTGAATGAAAACTATAGAGAATACATTTCTTTCCCTGTATTTTAGTGAACTTCGTAGACTTACAATTCTGTCGATAGATAGACGGCGACGACAATGAAGTTCACCTCCTTTTCCGAAAACAAGATATTTCTATTCTTCACTTCCAGAAAATTTGTATACATAAATGTTCGGCAACTCTTACGCATACTTTACTCGATTTTAACACTAAAATTTCAATTTTCATTAAATATAACAATACGTTCTGAGCGACGGCCTAGCAACACGTCCTCTTTTCACAAGATACAGATAACAGTCCTCTTTTTTTTAATAAATCAATTGTCTTTTTTGAGAGTCCATACTCAATGATTCACGAGTACTATCGTTTCGGGGATTGCGCGCTTAAGAGTTTCTTGCTGTCCAGCTGCGCTTCACTTCACTTCAAGTACTTTTTGAATCACATTTACATTTACGGTATTTTTAACAACATTACTGAGCTTCTCAGAATAAAATCAGGCACAACTTCGTTAAAAAAAAAAAAAAAAACAGTGAGGCACACGTAACATTAAGTGACACCACAGCAGAACTTCAGAGACTGAATCTCACCACCGTACGACATCCTCCATACAGTCCAGATTTAGCACCGTCTGACTTCCGTGTGTTCCCGATAATGAAAGACGATCTGCGACGACATCATTATGCTTCTGATGAAGACGTTGACAGAATTGTGAGACTGTGGTTGCGGAAACAGATTGTCGACTTGTTCCGTAACAGCTTCAGAAAACTTTTTCATCGTTGGCAGAAATGTATCCATTGGCTGGTGATTATGTGGAAAAGTGAATATTGGTAATTAAACATCACATTCTAAGGATTATTTCTGCGTTTGATTTATTAAAACATTCCCATCCGAACCCAGTTAACGAAGGTGGAGGCATTACTTTTCATTCAAGTACTGTTTCATCAACTGGAAATGCGAAGATAGAAGAATCCGTATTGATCTTGCTGTTCCATAACGTAAACAGCAAATGGTGCTTAGAAATGCAAGGAGTAATCCGAATGCACGTGAAGTGTAAAACAAAAGAAGACAAATAGTTTACGTGCTGTTTGTAGATAACAAACACGCATATAGCAGGTTTACACCCATATCACAGGTTTTTAGAAACAGCATCCATTTAGAAACAGTACATGTACAAGCACAGCAGCAAAACTATTGCGCCCTGGTCTGACTTTTAAGACAAAATCACAGATCTGCCAGAGATGGGATATGTGGTACTGGCAGTGATGCTGACTCAGTCTGCCACATTGCCACTGTTGCTGGAGGAAGTCACACGAAGGAAACACATGACCTCATTTCCCGCATAAATAGCGGACGCGAGGAGAGGTCAGTCCCCACTATTGACCGCCCATGTTTTGACTGTAGCTAGTCTACCCTTATACACTCCTGGAAATTGAAATAAGAACACCATGAATTCATTGTCCCAGGAAGGGGAAACTTTATTGACACATTCCTGGGGTCAGATACATCACATGATCACACTGACAGAACCACAGGCACATAGACACAGGCAACAGAGCATGCACAATGTCGGCACTAGTACAGTGTATATCCACCTTTCGCAGCAATGCAGGCTGCTATTCTCCCATGGAGACGATCGTAGAGATGCTGGATGTAGTCCTGTGGAACGGCTTGCCATGCCATTTCCACCTGGCGCCTCAGTTGGACCAGCGTTCGTGCTGGACGTGCAGACCGCGTGAGACGACGCTTCATCCAGTCCCAAACATGCTCAATGGGGGACAGATCCGGAGATCTTGCTGGCCAGGGTAGTTGACTTACACCTTCTAGAGCACGTTGGGTGGCACGGGATACATGCGGACGTGCATTGTCCTGTTGGAACAGCAAGTTCCCTTGCCGGGCTAGGAATGGTAGAACGATGGGTTCGATGACGGTTTGGATGTACCGTGCACTATTCAGTGTCCCCTCGACGATCACCAGTGGTGTACGGCCAGTGTAGGAGATCGCTCCCCACACCATGATGCCGGGTGTTGGCCCTGTGTGCCTCGGTCGTATGCAGTCCTGATTGTGGCGCTCACCTGCACGGCGCCAAACACGCATACGACCATCATTGGCACCAAGGCAGAAGCGACTCTCATCGCTGAAGACGACACGTCTCCATTCGTCCCTCCATTCACGCCTGTCGCGACACCACTGGAGGCGGGCTGCACGATGTTGGGGCGTGAGCGGAAGACGGCCTAACGGTGTGCGGGACCGTAGCCCAGCTTCATGGAGACGGTTGCAAATGGTCCTCGCCTATACCCCAGGAGCAACAGTGTCCCTAATTTGCTGGGAAGTGGCGGTGCGGTCCCCTACGGCACTGCGTAGGATCCTACGGTCTTGGCGTGCATCCGTGCGTCGCTGCGGTCCGGTCCCAGGTCGACGGGCACGTGCACCTTCCGCCGACCACTGGCGACAACATCGATGTACTGTGGAGACCTCACGCCCCACGTGTTGAGCAATTCGGCGGTACGTCCACCCGGCCTCCCGCATGCCCACTATACGCCCTCGCTCAAAGTCCGTCAACTGCACATACGGTTCACGTCCACGCTGTCGCGGCATGCTACCAGTGTTAAAGACTGCGATGGAGCTCCGTATGCCACGGCAAACTGGCTGACACTGACGGCGGCGGTGCACAAATGCTGCGCAGCTAGCGCCATTCGACGGCCAACACCGCGGTTCCTGGTGTGTCCGCTGTGCCGCGCGTGTGATCATTGCTTGTACAGCCCTGTCGCAGTGTCCGGAGCAAGTATGGTGGGTCTGACACACCGGTGTCAATGTGTTCTTTTTTCCATTTCCAGGAGTGTACAACATCAAAAAATGCTTCTTCCGTTCCTCTGCCGATGATTTTGAGGTTACCGTTTCTTTGGCTCCTGTTGGTACACTGTTTCGGCCACGGTGTGGTTCGTAACACGTATGCCACCAACACACGGCGCCTTCTGCAGAAGGCGTGGCCCACGGGCGGCACCGGCGAGATCTGCGGCGGGCCAGTACAGTGTTCTGTTTCGACGGCGAGCAGCTTTACCTCGGAACGTACGCTAGCTTATTACTGTATGGAACGTTCACGTTTTTCAGACTTGATTCAGTTTATCTCTGTTTGACCACCTCTGTGTGTCTGTATTTGTAGAATACTGTGTCAGTAAAAGAAATGGATAGTATACTGCTCTCCAAAAGTTAGGGAAGAGCTACACAAAAGATGAATAAAAGTACGCGAGCATGTAGCCTTAGGTTTCCTAGCCGTGCACAGAAGCGTTACGCGACAAAATTAGTAAAACAACGGGAGAGTAAAATTTTTTCTATGTTCAAAACAATTAGCGTTACTCAGCTACGCGAAAGTGTCGCCAGCCGAGGAGCCTAAACATTTCAACACTGTTATTGGATCAGGCAGAGTAGCCACCTCGCCGCTCTTAAGAGAGTCTGGGAGGAACTCAGCGGAAAATGGCTGGAATAGTGCAGACAGTACTGCCTTCGTTACTTCCGTAGAGTTACACAAGAGACACTAGGCAGGGCGCAACAACGTCTAACGAGACTTTGACCAACAATAAGCACTAAAGACCCTGTACAAATTCTGTAAGCAAATGCAGCGGAACTGAGAACCGCTGACAAATCGGGAAGAACAGAATCAATTCGGTCATTACGAATGACGTCATACAGCAGAGCCTCTCCTCGGCGACATAAATACTCCAAACCCACTAGTGTTTGGCACTCGTTCATTAGCATCGATGGCGTTCACGTCGTTTGCGATACCATGCCTCTCATACAACCACAGTAACCAGTATCGCAAATTTCCCTTAACCTACGGCTCAAATAAGGCAACGATACCAGATGTCGTTAACCCCCCCAAGACACACACATAAAGAAGCCATACAAAACGTTACAGCAAATTTCACTTAACCTACGTAATTCAAACGAAGACAACGATATCAAATCCCCTTCACCACATCTATCTAATCAAACACAAATCAAAAAGTTCTCACTTCAAATAAATTTGCCTTCCATAAGAAACTACAGTTTCCCAAAATGTGTACTTAACAACCATAGCCAACTCCAAATTAATCTAGACGGGCCACACACACACACACACACACACACACACACACACACACTCACACACACACACTAATCACTCCAAAAATCTCCAGCACCCAAATCATACCAAGAATCCACTGCACCCAAACCATCCCCAACTCACCACCGCCCACCCACCTATATCCATCTTCAATAAAGCACTCAGATAAAAAATCGAATACAACAAACGCTAAAAAACCTAATTATACGCCTAGGAAGAACTTGAATCTTGGACAACGAACTAGCGACGAAAAAGGGAAAATGACATTTAGATGTTGCAATGTGCAAGGTATCTCCACAAAATTTAAAATATTACCAACAGAACCTGACAGGTTAGAAATGGGTGTTGTCTTATTCTCTGAGACCAAGAGGAAAGGCAAAGGAGAAGAAGAACTCGGTAAATACTGCCAGAATTCCTGAGGATAGACGTTGACTGTGGATATTGTATCAAGTCACAGTCCCTTTGACTGTTCAGAGATGCCACTAAATCCGCCCAAAGAAGTAAACAACCATCCGTGAGCAGCGCCTATTAGACGGAGGGGGTCCAACAGCCGATCAGTTCCAGACATTCCACCAGGAACGAGGCACACGGCTCGTGTTGTCTGTAGTTCAACCATGCCTAGACGGTCAATACCGCGGTTCTGTCGCGTCCGCATTGTTACTTTCTGCCAGGAAGGGCTCTCAACAAGGGAAATGTCCAGGAGTCTCGGAGTGAACCAAAGTGATGTTATTTGGACATGGTGGAGATACAGAGAGACAGAAACTGTCGATGACACGCCTCGCTCAGGCTGCCAAAGGGTTACTACTGCAGTGGATGACCGCTACCTACGGATTATGGCTCGGAGAAACCCTGACAGCAACGCCACCATGTTGAATAATGCTTTTCGCGCAGCCACAGGACGTCGTGTTACGACTCAAACTGTGCGCAATAGGCTGCATGATGCGCAACTTCACTCCCGACGTCCATGGCCAGGTCCATCTTTGCAATCACGACACCATGCAGATGGGCCCGACAACATGCCGAATAGACCGTTCAGGATTGGCATCACGTTCTCTTCACCGATGAGTGTCGCATATGCCTTCAACCAGGCAATCGCCGGAGACATGTTTGGAGGCAACCCGGTCAGGATGAACGACTTAGACACACTGTTTAGCGATTGCAACAAGGTGGTTGTTCCCTACTGTTTTGGGGTGGCATTATGTGGGGCCGACGTACGCCGCTGGTGGTAATGGAAGGCGCCGTAACAGCTGTACGATACGTGAATGCCATCCTCCGACCGATAGTGCAACCATGTCGGCAGCATTTTGGCGAGGCACTCTCTTCATGGACGACAATTCGCGCCCCCATCGTGCACATCTGGTGAATGACTTCCTTCAGGATAACAACATCGCTCGACTAGACTGGCCAGCATGTTCTCCAAACATGAACCCATATAAACATGCCTGGGATAGATTGAAAAAGGCTGTTTATGGACGACGTGACCGACCAACCACTCTTAGTGATCTACGCCGAATCGCCGTTGAGGAGTGGGACAATCCGGACCAACAGTGCCTTGATGAATTTGTGGATAGTATGCCACGACGAATACAGCCATGCATCAATGCAAGAGGACGTGCTACTGGGTATTAGAGGTACCGGTGTGTACAACAATCTGGACCACCACCTCTGAAGGTCTCGCTGTATGGTGGTACAACATGCAATGTGTGGGTTTCATGAGCAATAAAAAGTTTGGAAGTGATGTTTATGTTATGTTGACTCTATTCCAATTTTCTATACAGGTTCCGGAACTCTTGGAACCGAGGTGATGCAAAACTTTTTTTGATGTGAGTATGTATGTATTTGGAGCGGGACGTCCAAAGCGGTAGGAGCCAAATCAGGAGTCTCCATTATGATAAAGAAAGCATGGAAAAAGAGACTCACAAATTGGGAATTTATTACTGAACGTGTTTTATGGTGGAAATGACTCTATTTTCCAGGGAAGTTGTAATTATTACTACAAGAGACCAGGAGGAAGGTACTCTCTGGACAACCCTCAGGGAGATTACAGAAAAAAATCCCGAGGAGGAAGCAACTGATTATCATTGGGATATGAACGGAGGAGTAGGAATTAGAGAACCACGTACAATATTGGGAAAACATGGAAAGACAGAATATAATGACAATAGAGAACGATTGATTGAAATTTGTGAACAGTTTGATCTGAAAATTACCAACACATTTTTCATACACAAGGATATTCATAATATTAGAGAAATTCGTTCTATAATAGATTATATTACCATTAGACAGACAAGTCGTTTCAATGCAGCAGATGTTAGATCTTATAGAGAGGAGCCCAGTGCGGATCACACCATTAACTAGCAAAAATGAAGAGCTTTTGACCATGGAAGAATGCAAAGAAAAAGATGGGTGTGAAATCTTATGGGACTTAACTGCTAAGGTCATCAGTCCCTAAGCTTACACACTACTTAACCTAAATTATCCTAAGGACAAACACACACACACCCATGCCCGAGGGAGGACTCGAATCTCCGCCGGGACCAGGAAGAATGCAAAGAATGATACTAACAACACTAGAACGGACTGTGTTGAGAAAGCTCAAAATCTGCATTTCAGTATTGACAGCCTACAAAATGAAAGTACACGAACATTCCTTGCTGCCGGAATGGAAAGGACATTGGAAGAATCATTTGAAGGAAGTACAGAGGAAATTTATGAATACATAAAAACCAATGTTATAAATAAAGCAACAGAGGTGCTGGGCATACAGGGAAACAACCACAGCTGTACAGCATAATGATGGTCGGAGGAAATAGGGGTGGAATTAAAGAAAAGAGGAACGCATTCAACCAGTGGTTAAATAATAAATTGGAAACAAGAAGAACAATCTACAAGTGAAAGAAGAACGAAGTGATGAACAAAATAAGGATAGTAAAGAATGAAGCATTGGAAAGGATATGTGCCAATGTCAATAGCAAACTAGGATTTGGGAGAGCGAAAGAAGAGTGGTCAGTATTAAACGGGCTTCGACAAGAGACGAAAGCCAAAACCAATCTTCAACTGATAACACCAAAGGAATGGGAAGAATATCGCCGTAAATTATTAAATGCGGATAGAGAAGAATATCTGGAGGAAGGAACAGTGGAAGGAAAGGAATAGGAAAGGGCGGAGATCGAAATTTTAGAAAGTGAGGTGAGTAAGGTATTAAGAACAGGGAAGAATGGTAAGTCAATAGGCAGTATCAATCTGGAGTCCTTAAAATATGGTGGTGACAAAACTGTGAAACTAACAACACGGTTATTCAGTAAAATGTGACATGGAGATTCAGTACTCAAGGAAATGAACCTGGGATACATTAATATCATGTATAAGAAAAGACATCGCAAAAGCTGCTCGAACTATCGAGGAATTTGTGATATAAGCACATTAATGGGAACTTTTTGGGAAAATAATTAAAAATAAGCTGGAAATAAATTTTAAAACCCAGGAAGAACAATGACGCTTCACAGCTAGTAGATACTGCATAGATCATATTTTCACATTACGACAGAACTTAGAGAAACACAGGGAAAAATAAAAAAAACATACGATTAATTTTTATGGGTTAAGAAAAAGCATATAATACTGTCCCGGGAAAAATCCTTTGGAGAGCATTACACATGGCGAACAGAAAGGGTCCTTTAATTAAAATAATATGTACAAGAAGTACATAAAGATAACATATCTCAAGTGAGAAATGGTAATACACTTTCACAGAAATTTAGAACAAGCAAGGGCGTCTTGCAAAGCTACCCCATGTTAGTAACGTTATTTAAAGTCTTAAAGAAAGATATGGTCTCGTAAATGCAATTGGATGTGGCTAGAAATTAAAGATGGAGTTTATTTACATCACCTACTATTTGGTGGCGATCAAGTAGTAATAGCACAAGGTGGAGAGGATACAAATTATAAATGTAATCAGTTAGCAGTGGAATACTGAAACTGGGGATCGAAGATTGTCAGAAAACAGAAAACCTCACTAATGATCCAGATGACGTATGTATAGAGGGAAAGAGAATTAAGAAGGTCAATACTTCCTGTTATTTGGGGCCCGTTTTAGAGATGGAAGCAAAATCAGAGGTAGAAATTAATTAAAAAAGATTAACAGTGGAAGAAAGGTCACTGGGATGCTCAACTCAATCTTATGGAGCAGAAATGTAATAAACCGAACCAAAAGAATTTTATATAAATCGATACAAGAGAGTATAGTCATGTAAGAGGTGTAGACATGGACTACTAATCGAAACACGCCAAAAAACTGCAAACAGTAAAAATAGACTTCTTGAGAAAAGAAGCAAGAATTTCTCGAAAAGAGAAAGTAAGAAACGAAGAAATAATAAAAAGAATGGAAGTAAGAGAAAGAATATATGACGTGGTGGATAGAAGGAATGGAAGTAAGAGGAAGAATATATGATGTAGTGGATAGAAGGAAGTTACAATGATACATCTACATCTACATAGATACTCTGCAAATAACATTTAAGTGCCTGGCAGAGGCTTCATCGAACCACCTTCACAATTCTCTATTATTCCAATCTCATATAGCGCGTGGAAAGATGAACACCTATATCTTTCCGTAGAGCTCTGATTTCCCTTATTTTATCGTGGTGATCGTCCCTCTCTATCTAGGTCGGTGTCAACAAAATATTTTCGCATTCTGTGGAGAAAGTTGGTGATTGGAATTTCGTGAGAAGCTTCCGTCGCAACGAAAAACGCCTTTCTTGTAACGATTTCCTGCCCAAATCCTGTATCATTTCTGTGACACTCTCTCCATTATTTCGCGATAATACAAAACGTGCTGCCTTTCTTTGAACTTTTTCGATGTACTCCGTCAGTCCTATCTGGTAAAGATCCCAAAGCGCGCAGCAGTATTCGAAAAGAAGACGGACAAGCGTAGTGTAGGCAGTCTCCTTTGTAGGTCTGTTACATTTTCTAAGTGTTCTGCCAATAAAACGCAGTCTTTGGTTAGCCTTCCCCACAACATCTTCTATGTGTTCCTTCCAATTTAAGTTGTTCGTAATTGTAATACCTAGGTATTTAGTTGAATTTACGGTTTTTAGATTAGACTGATTTATCGTGTAACCGACGTTTAACGAGTTCCTTTTAGCACTCATGCGGATGACCTCACATTTTTCGTTATTTAGGGTCAACTGCCACTTTTCGCACCATTCCGATATTTCTTCTAAATCGTTTTGCGGTTTGTTTTGATCTTCTGAGGCCTTTATTAGTCGATAAACGACATCGTCATCTGCAAACAACCAAAGACGGCTGCTCAGATTGTCTCCCAAATCGCTTATATAGATAAGAAACAGCAAAGGGACTATAACACTACCTTGGGGAACGCCAGAAATCACTTCTAGTTTTACTCAATGACTTTCCGTTAATTACTACGGACTGTGACCTCTCTGACAGGAAATCACAGATCCAGTCACGTATCTGAGACGATATTCCGTAAGCACGCATTTTCACTACGAACCGCTTGTGTGGTACAGTGTCAAAAGCCTTCCGGAAATCCAGAAATATGGAATCAATGTGAAATCCCTTGTGAATAGCACTCAACACTTCATGTGAATAAAGAGCTAGTTGTGTTTCACAGGAACGATGTTTTCTAAACCCATGTTGACTATGTGTCAATAGCCCATTTTCTTCGAGGATAATTCATAATGTTCGAACGCTATATATGTTCTAAAATCCTGCTGCATATAGACGTTAACGATATGGGCCTGTAATTCAGTGGATTACTGCTACTACCTTTCTTGAATGTTGGTGTGACTTGTGCAACTTTCCAGTCTTTGGGTACGGATCTTTCGTCGAGCGAACGGTTGTATATGATTGTTAAGTATGGAGCTAATGCATCAGCATACTCCGAAAGGGACCTAATTGGTATACAGTCTGGACAAGAAGACTTGCTTTTATTAAGTGATTTAAGGTGCTCCTCTACTCCGAGGATATTTACTTATACGTTACTTATGTTGGCAGCTGTTCTAGATTCAAATTCTGGAATATTTACTTCATCTTCTTTTGTAAAGGCATTTTGGAAGGCTGTGTTCAGTAACTCTGCTTTGGCAGCATTGTCTTACAGGCATGTAAGAGGATGGAACTAGTCTGGATAGAGAAAATTATCTTGGAATGAGAACCGGAGGGAAAGAAGAGAAGAGGACGACGCCCTATGACCCCTGGCACTAAAATGTACAATTAACTATGAGAAGACGTGGCGCTGAGGAAGAAGATACACGAGATCGAAACACCTGGAGGGACATCCTGAAGAGATAAAATAAGATCTTATGTAATAATTTCTAGATATTTGTTATATTGGAGAAAAACCGTTAATAGAGAAAAAACTCAATAAATAAAATATAAGACATGCACCACAAAAACAAACAAAACCGACACACACACACACACACACACACACACACACACACACACCCTCCTCTAAACTATTCCTGCCTCCGCGTTGGTTCCTCATCCAGCCCAGACACAAAGAAGAAAAAAATAAACCAACAGAATTTATGAAAGCTTGAAACGGATAAAAATTATGAGGCGCACTTATCCACCAAAAATACTCATCAAGATGATAACATTCAATTCCAAATTATGATTAACAGTCAACTGAGTATATCCCCTATGCCACAAATCCCTATACGAAGAAAAACAATGCGAAATAATTGCCGACCCCTGCTCAAGATATTGCTCAATTAATCCCACCAAAACCTGTCTAATTCACATACCCACAACGCTAAAAACCACATTCAAACTCTAGCCCCCGAAAACGATACCCCATTATACCCATGTTCCCACAGACCTGTCCACCCTCCCATGTTTCGCCGTATCAAAGTGTTACTCAACAATCTTAACACACGCACCCGGACCCCCCAAAAGATTGGTTGGTTGGTTGGTTGGTTGTTTGGGGAAGGAGACCAGACAGCGTGGTCATCGGTCTCATCGGATTAGGGAAGGATGGGGAAGGAAGTCGGCCGTGCCCTTTCAAAGGAACCATCCCGGCATTTGCCTGGAGTGATTTAGGGAAATCACGGAAAACCTAAATCAGGATGGCCGGACGCGGGATTGAACCGTCGTCCTCCCGAATGCGAGTCCAGTGTCTAACCACTGCGCCACCTCGCTCGGTCCCAAAAGATTCCCTATACTTAATAAATTTAGTGCGTACGTCCCAACAGAACGAATACAAATCTAACATACACCGCTTACGCCGGTCTCATGCACATACAACCGCAACGGATAACAGTAACACCAACAGTAACTTGCACGCACATCATCACAAAAGGCCAACCGAGATTGTTCGAACCAGGAATCTCTTATTATCGATTCCATACATTCTCTTTCCACATCTCCAAATATAAAGGTCCCCTGTCCGAGACGGAGAAACTCGGGCCAATCTCGTGAGTTGGCCTCATTGCCGGCACCTCATACATTCGGCAATGACCCCAAGCAACTGCAAAATGGTATAATACTATGCATACCTTTCCCCGTAAGTGCATCAAGCGCCATAAAACTTAATTTAACAGTCGGACCCACACCTATAAACAAACAACAAACACACGACCCTCAATCTCAAAAGCAAAAAACTACAAACGGAAACGGGCACCTCAAATACTAAAAACAAACAAACAGCCTATAAATTACGGCCAGAACTAAAAATACTTACTGACTAGCCAATAGCAAATTCCCAAACCGAACCGTACTGCAAACAAGGAGACATTCAAACAACTCCAAGGCAAGCATTCAGGATTGCATACATCGACACACCAAACACATGATCCCTTACAACTAAAAACCAAATTGCCAACACAAACATCCGCCACTGTAGTGCGTCACCGCTTACTACAACCGTAACGACACGCCCCTACAAAAACAGTTTATTTCAAATACGCCAGACCTCCGTGACGTCACACAAAACAGCAGAGTTACGTCACGGGTCAAAACCGACGAGTGGAATTTCGGGTAAATAGAAAAATGGCTCTGAGCACTATGGGACTTAACATCTGAGGTCACCAGTCCCCTAGAACTTAGAACTACTTAAACCTAACTGACCTAAGGACATCACATACATCCATGCCCGAGGCAGGATTCGAGCCTGCGACCGTAGCGGGCACGCTGTTCCGGACTGTAGCGCCTAGAACCGCTCGACCACTCCGGCCGGCCGGGTAAATAGTTACGGTACTTTTTCATGATAAGAGTTCCGATTTGCAGGGATATAGTCCTAATTATTATTACAGTCTCCACTTCAGTAGCTTAGCAAAAGTGTACTTTGTGATACTAGCTTCGATTTATTTACGATAAACGTGTTTGATAAATGTATCTCTTACTGGTAAATTGCAAGAAACGGTGCACATCGAAGTGGCGGCCTCATTGCGTGCGATATATATCGAATGCTCGGTTCTCTATGCGGGAATTATGGATATTGTTTTCTGCTGTGACAACGAAACGTCGCATGAGGGTAAATATTTCAGTTTTTATATTTTCACAACTTACGACTAACTGGTAAATCTCTTTCCAGTGAGACTCTCCCAATTTTCCGAAAAGACATGTCAAAAGTGCATCCCGGGTATGGGGTAAAAGGAATGTTGGCTACACCAGACACGGTGTTGTGCACGACAATGATATACCTGATCAGTGATGTAAGTGATATTATCCATTCCTTTAATAAATTCCGGTGAGTGAAAAAACAGCTGTTACTCTCTCTTTTTTGATGACTTTCTGGTTTCACTACGTTCGTATTTTGTCGTCTCTCTTGTCAACATCTCGAGGGTCGAGCGTTCAACACATACCGCTCGTAGTGAGGTGTGATTTCGATGTGCACCGTTTCTTGGAAATTACCAAACTGTCTTCTTTGTTTCAAAATATGACCAAGGAAACAAAATATGTCCAAGGAGGGGTGTAAAGCTAGTTTGTGTCCGTAGTATAACACTACACGTGCACTCTGGGTAATGCTAAATGAACTAGCACATACTGGCAGTCAGATAATCTGAGGATCTCCTGACTATAAGACACTTTCAGAAAGAGATATATCACCAGACAGACCAAACGGCCCTTCTCAGGTCCCTCTGACCCCGAAACTCCGACCTGTGGTTCGAATTTGTCACATAAACATAGAAGGCATAAGCTATGCTAAGTGCCAGTTTCTATCAAAACTATTGAAAAATGACAACATTGACTTGGTTGCTGTACAGGAAACCCATTGTGATACAGTGCAACAACTAAATAAAAGGGGCAAAATACCAGGCTATGAGCTGTTGGGAGCGACCTATCATAGGTCTTGTGGAGTAGCCACATATGTCAAACAAGATATTAAAAACGCTTTCCTAATTTCTACATTCACCAACGAAGACATTCATAATATTGCCACAATAATCGGAAGCATTACCGTCTCCAATATTTATAAGCCACCTGCTACACCTTGGCCAGCCTACGTTCTTCAAACTCAACCACATCCTGTTGTATAAGTTGGGGATTTCAATAGTCATCATGAACAGTGGAAGTATAAAGACAATTATGCAAATGGAGAAGCAATAGCAAAATGGGCAGAAGACGAATACTTATACCACGTATTCGATGCTAAGGATCGATTTACGTTTAGATCAGCTGCCTGGAGAAAGCAATACAACCCTGACCTGTGTTTCGTCTCGTCCAACAACAGAGACCAACCTCTCATGGCCTCGCGTAGAGTGCTGCCCGACTTTCCGCACAGTCAACACCGTCCAATCATAATAGAGGTAGAAACTCAAATTCCCCTAATTACCTCTTTTCCTCGCCCACGATGGAATTAAAAAAAAAAAATTGGACTGGGTTCTCCACAGATCTGGACAAATGTATGTGATGGATACCACCTACTAGCAAAAATTACCAAAAATTTGTTGCTTCCATGCTAAGCACGGCCTAGAAGCACATACCAAGAGGGTACCGCAAGGAATATATCCCTGGATGGTCCCAAACCAGCGAAGAACTATACCAGAGCTTCCTTGAATCCGCAGATCAGCAAATAGCGGATGAACTGCTTCACAGTTTGGATGCTGCCAGAAGACAAAAGTGGACGGAAACTGCAGAAAGCCTCAATTTCCAAACATCTAGCAGGAAAGCATGGTCACTGCTGAGAAAACTAGAGAGCGGCCCACCAGCACAACGACAAAATAAAGCTGTAAGACCAAATGCCATAGCTGCACATCTAGTTAACACGTCTAGGACACCAAAGGATAAAACACCTACAATGCAAGTGAAGCGAGAACTCAAAATCTTAAAAAATGCAGCCACAGAAACTGAACACTCTCGCCCTTTCTCTAGCGAAGACATAGAAAAAGCTCTGAAAGATGTCAAACCAACAAAGGAACCAGGTTTCGACAGCGTTCACCCTGAATTCACAATGAACTGTGGCAAGTATACAAAAATATGGCTGGCTCGATTTTTCACAAACATCATGCAAACTGCCAATATCCCACAAGGACTCAAACGATCTAAGGTAATAACTATTCTAAGGCCTGGGAAGCCAGCTGACAACCCAAAAAGCTACAGACCAATTGTCCTGCTCTCTGCAATTTACAGATTACTAGAGAGGCTTATATATAACAGAATTAGCCCAGAATTGTTCAGGGTGATCCCAATAGAACAGGCAGGCTTTCGGCCAGCAAGAAGTTGTACTGACCAGGTGTTGTCACTCACTACTTACATTGAGGCGGGATTCCAGAGAAAATTTAAAACATCAGTGGCCTTTATTGACCTCTCAGCAGCTTACGACACCGTGTGGAGAGAAGGCATCGTGTACAAAATTCTCCGAGTAATTCCTTGCAAATCTATAGCACGCTTAATAGACAGCATGCTCAATGATAGGGTGTTCCAAATAAGTATGGGCACTGACTACAGCTCCATCAAAAAACTAAAGAATGGCTTACCACAAGGATCAGTGCTCGCACCACTGCTGTTTAGCCTCTATGTTGCAGACCTGCCGGAAACACAATCAAGAAAGTTCGGGTATGCAGACGATTGGGCCCTCACTACAAGATGTAGCACAAATGAAGCATCTGAGGACATCATAACGAAAGACCTGAAGATAATGGGTGAATATTTCCGTAAGTGGAGACTTCAACCAAATGCTTCCAAAACAGTGGTTAGTTGCTTCCATCTCAACAACAAACTCTCTGGACAGGAACTCAACATTCGCCGGCCGTGGTGGCCAAGCGGTTAAAGGCGCTACAGTGTGGAACCGCGCGGCCGCTACGGTCGCAGGTTCGAATCCTGCCTCGGGCATGGATGTGTGTGATGTCCTTAGGTTAGTTAGGTTTTAGTAGTTCTAAGTTCTAGGGGACTGATGACCTTAGAAGTTAAGTCCCATAGTGCTCAGAGCCATTTGAACCATTTTTTTTGAACTCAACATTCGATTTGAAAACACCATTCTCAGGCATAATAAAACTCCGAAGTACTTGGGCATGACGCTGGACAGAACACTATCTTTTAAAGAGCACCTAACAACGACTGCCGAAAAGTTAAAGACAAGAAACAACATTATTCAAAAGCTCTGTGGTACTACCGGGGGAGCAACGGCCTCCACTCTCCGCACCTCTGCTTTAGCAATTGTATTCTCGGCTGCCGAATACTGTGCCCCGATTTTGCTAAACAGCCCACATGTAAAAAATGTGGATGTCCAGTTGTATAACAGTCTAAGGATGATTTCTGGAGTAATTAAACCCACTCCAACGCAATGGCTCCCAATATTAAGCCACATCCCGCCGCCACACCTGCGACGTACTGACGCCCTTGTACGTGAATACAAAAACATCACGGGAAATCGAAGCCTGCCAATCCACCAAGACATTGAGGCTGCAAACACTAATAGGCTTCCGACTGCTACGGTCGCAGGTTCGAATCCTGCCTCGGGCATGGATGTGTGTGATGTCCTTAGGTTAGTTAGGTTTAAGTAGTTCTAAGTTCTAGGGGACTGATGACCACAGCTGTTAAGTCCCATAGTGCTCAGAGCCATTTGAACCATTTTGAACTAATAGGCTTCGATCCAGGAATCCGCCAACAAGAACAGCAAGGAGCTGTGTACAAGAAGGTTTCAGTATCACAAAAAAATGGTCTGAAAAATGGAACGCATGGCAAAATCATAACACGCCTTGCATCACACAAAAGCCACCTGGTTTTGACCTACCACGCAAAATGTGGTCCACTCTAAATAGGATTCGAACTCTTCATGGCAGATGTGCCTTACTCCCTGTATAAATGGGGTAAAATACCATCCCCTCAGTGTGACTGCAGAGAAAATCAGACCACCAGCCACATTGTTGAAGAGTGTCCCAGAAGAGCCTATAATGGGAGCCCGGACGACTTCCTGCTCGCAACTCCAGAGTCGATAGATTATATTAATAGACTTGAGGCCGGCCGGAGTGGCCGAGCGGTTAAAGGCGCTACAGTCTGGAACCGCACGACCGCTACGGTCGCAGGTTCGAATCCTGCCTTGGGCATGGATGTGTGTGATGTCCTTAGGTTAGTTAGGTTTAAGTAGTTCTGAGTTCTAGGGGACTTATGACCACAGCAGTTGAGTCCCATAGTGCTCAGAGCCATTTGAACCAATAGGCTTGATGTTTGTTTGTAATCCTTAAACTTTGTTATATTAGTGATGTTTGTTTGCAATTATTAACGTTTGTTATATTAGTGATTTGTCTGTTTCTTTCTTATGTGTCTGTATTGCCTTACGATAAATAAATAATAAAATGGCCAAGGACACGACGTTACAGTCGTATTGTGTAAATCGTTCGACGCAAATTAACTGCAACACTGAGCAAAGCTGACGGCTAGTATACCAACTCCAGTTTTATCCCCACTACTTTCTACAGTCTATATACTACACTAAGTGAAAAGCAGTCATAAAAACGACGAAGGCAAAGTATGGTTTAGCTCGGTGAGGTTACCTGTTGGTGCCTGGCAGGCGGGTGGCTGTGGAGGCGCTCGGGCTGCTCGTGGCGGCCGCACGTGGTGCAGGGCTGCGGCACCGCCCCCGCCCCCGCCCGCGCCTCCTCCGCCTCCCCCGCGGGCGCGGGCCGCCTGCGAGCCGGCGGCACCTTCAGCTGCTGCTGCTTCTTGGCCGGCTGGCGGCGCGGCGTGGGCGGCGCCGTGCCGCTGCTGGTGCCGTCGTCGTCGTCGGTGTGCGAGGAGCGGCCCGCGGCTGGCTGCTGCCGCCCCCGGCGCGCCACCCCCGCCGCCGCCGCCACCCCCGCGAACCTGCGCGACTTGCCGCCGCGGCCGTCTCCGGGCGACGCGCCGTTCCGCTTGGCCGCGTCGGCCGGCGCGCCCGCGCACAGGCTGGAGATGGAGAGCAGCGCCTTACGCGTCAGCGTCATGTCGATCTTACCCAGCAGCGCGATGTCGAGGATGCGCGGTCTGTCCAGCGTGGCCGTCTGCGGCCGCGGGCTGGGCAGTCGCTCCGGCGGCGCCCGCTGCGCCGCCCCCACGTCCAGCTTCAGCGTGGTCGGCCTCTTCTGCTGGTTCTGGCTCTTCAGCTTGGGCCACGACGGCGGCGGGGGTCCGTGGCCGCCGCCCTTGCCTCCCGCGTGCATCTGGTCTATGCATGCCACGTCCGCGGTCGAGTAGTTATTCGCTATGGGAGACACGACCCCGTCGCTCGGGCGCTGGGTCGCGATCTGCGGCCTCTCGCTTACGATCTGGTAAGCGCGCGGAGACTTGGAGTGCCTGTCTTTCAGTTCCCACTTCATCCGGTCCGCTTCTTTAACCTCCCGCTCCGGCAAGCGCCCTGGCAATTCTTTCCTCCGTGGACCCGGTTCGTTCGTTTTCCCGGAAATGTCTTCCGTCGTCTTTCGTTCGCCTGAGCTCGCCGCTGGCACACTCGTTCACTCGCGTGCGTGCGGCGCGGCAGTCGGGTACCGACTGCCGGTGGGACGTGTGCGCCGCAGTTGGCGCGCAGCTACCGGTTTGTGGGGGAAGGCGGTGACGTCACCGCAGACCGGGGTGGTGCTACGGGGCGCCGGCGGGCGAGAACGGCGCAGCGAAAAACCGCTGCAGCCTTTGTTGCGATGCGCTAAAGGTCAAGGCTTCACCAGCTTCCTGTAGCCTGTCTAAAATAAACACGCTGCTCCGTGCATATTAGCGGAGTTAACAGGTGTATATTTAATGAAGCCAGTTCATTTGTCAGGCACCATCTACAAATACACTTTCCCGATTTGTCTCCGTTAAAACACTCCGCGACGCGTACGTCGGTCTATCAAAAAACACAAGAACGTGCCACATTATAATCTCGTATTGTAAGCGCCATTTGAACACGATTTTCAATGCGAAGAACTATTATCATTCGAATTATTTTTTGTGTATACTTGAAACAAATGACAACACACTGAGAATTTAGCTTACAGTCCGAAAAAAATGCAATAACTGGGGGCAAAGATGATAGCTGCATATCGGCAGCGATATTACGAGCGTACTGCTCAAAGGAAACGAAAAACAACTGATGACATCGAACTTCTGTCAACAAAATCGAACATACTCTAAGTATTTTTTTGGCCTTGTTTACGGAAAACCGTTGTTTTTCTCCATATCCCTTTTCCACATAGAGAAAAAACTACGACCACTGAAAATAAAAGGTGCACGATATCATTAAATTTAATGAATGCGCGAGCGACAAACCATTATCTTTGACCAAGACGAAAATTATGATTTACGTATGGTTCCAGTTTCTCACACATACAGTTAGCTTGTTTTGGCCTACTTGTGACTAGTTCACAACACAAATTCTGACAATGGTCGACGATCAATGAACCCTATGAACCATTGTGGCAACGCTTAATAATGGCTGTTTGATTTGTTATGAGTGTACTAATTTACATTATGACAAGTTATTAATCTGATAGGATCATTTCCAAATATTGATAGTATCAGTATTCTTAGCCACGTTTGTTATCCATGTAAATTAGTAATAAATTGTCGAGATACCAGCGAAACAATACGTTTTTCACCCCCTCAATCTCTAGACACATGTTAGTTAACATCGACATCTTGACTGCCAACGAAGGAATTCGGAAAGTTAGTGATGATGTGTGTATTTCACGCTTATACAGGGCGTCTATCAGAAATGCGTTATGTATGTATTCTGTAATAACTGCCTGTAAGGTGGTACATCCAAAAAGCGAAGATAGTCAATTCGATTCTCCTTCTACGACCAGTGACACGAACGAAATCAAATACCTCGCTCTAATGCTGTTTACAGTTTATCAGAATCAACAAGCATCCGGATGATCATCAGAAATTGTCTCCCAACACATATTGCACCGTAACTTGATTTCCCAAATACAGTTCCTGTGTCACAATGATTGACGAGGGAGGACTTCCTTCTTGTTGTCCATGACCGTTTTCTAAAAGGTTGCACGAGCAAATGAAGCTCAAGAATACATTCTTGATCTACATCTACATCCATACTCTGCCAGCCACCTGACGGTGTGTGGCGGAGGGTACTTTGAGTACCATTGTCGGTTCTCCCTTCTATTCCAGTCTCGTATTGTTCGTGGAAAGAAACATTGTCGGTATGGCTCTGTGTGAGCTCTAATCTCTCTGATTTTATCCTCATGGTCTCTTCGCGAGATATGCGTAGCAGGGAGCAATATACTGCTTGACTCTTTGGAGAACGAAGACATTAGCAATGAGTGGTCATATACGTCTACATAAATAGTATCCAAAGCACTGTGAAGTGCAAGGCATGGGGTACTTACCATGATGCCATGAACGGCAATAACGCTGACAAAGTACAATCAACAGAAAACTGGCTGAAACAAGACATTAATGGCAATGAAATTCTAAATTCCGTTTGGAATGTATATCTCAAAGATAGGTTGATCACCGTTAGTGGAGGCGTGTTTATAATAATACTATAATATTCTTTAAGGTTAGTACAGATACGGAATGTGGTATAATTTATCCTAAGATGAATTTTAAAGGCGGTTTTAGTACAGATACGGAATGTGGTATAATTTATCCCAAGATGAATTTTAAAGGCGGATCAAGCATCAACTAAGTTATCTGTGCACCGCTCAATCTTTCGACCAACTTTGTTGTATGGGAGCGAAAGCTGGGTGGATTCAGGTTACCTTATCAACAAGGTTGAGGTTACGGATATGAAAGTAGCTAGAATGATTGCAAGTACTAGTAGATGGGAACAATGGCAGGAGGGTGTCCACAGTGAGGAAATCAAAGAAAAACTGGGAATGAACTCTATAGATGTAGCAGTCAGGGCGAACAGGCTTAGATGGTGGGGTCATGTTACACGCATGGGAGAAGCAAGGTTACCCAAGAGACTCATGGATTCAGCAGTAGAGGGTAGGAGGAGTCGGGGCAGACCGAGAAGAAGGTACCTGGATTCGTTTAAGAATGATTTTGAAGTAATAGGTTTAACATCAGAAGAGGCACCAATGTTAGCACTGAGTAGGGGATCATGGAGGAACTGTATAAGGGGGGCTATGCTCCAGACTGAACGCTGAAAGGCATAATCAGTCTTAAATGATGATGTTGATGATGGTGATGATCAAGCATGATCATCGGATACTGTTATAGACCTCCTGCCTCAGGAGCAGTAGTAACGGAACATCTGAGGGGAAACTTGGAGAAGATTTTGCGTAAATTTCCATGTTATGTTATAGCATTAGGTGACGATTTCAACTTACCAACTATAGACAGGGTGGAGAAGATTTTGCGTAAATTTCCATGTTACGTTATAGCATTAGGTGACGATTTCAACTTACCAACTATAGACAGGGACCGTCAAGTGATTTGGGAGGATAGCATGGACAGGGAAAAACTGGAAATTTGTGGTAAGGTGTTACGGGACCAAACTGCTGAGGTCATCGGTCCCTGAGCCTATACACTACTTAACCTAACTTAAACTAACTTACACTATGGACAACACACACACCCATGCCTTAGGGAGGACTCGAACCTCCGACGGGGGCAGCCGCACGGACCGACACAAGGCGCCTAAGACCGCGCGGCTACCCCGCGAGGCTGTGGACAGGGAATAATGTGAAATGGTTCTAAATGCCTCGTCCTGAAAATTATTCGAGTAGCTAATCAGATAACCGATTCAAGGTAACACATTAGGTCCTCTGGTCATAAACAGGCTCGAACTTTTCGATTCAGCTTAGAATAAGGGATCTATCTATTTACGTCATACTCCGCAAGCCACCTAATGGTGTGTGGAAGAACGGTTGTCGGTAAGCCTCCGTATTGGTCCTAATTTCTCGAATTTTCTCCACGTGGTCATTACGCAAGTTGTATGTAGGTGGATGTAAAATGTTGTCCGACTCTTCCCGGAAAGTGCTCTCTCGAAATTTCAGTAGTAAATCTCTCTGTGATGCACAACGCCTCTCTTGTAACGTCTGCCAGTGGAGTTTGTTTAGCATCTCCGTAACGCTCTTTCGCCGGCAAAACGATCGCGTGCCGAAATGCTCCGCTGTTCGCTGGATCTTCTCTATCTCTTCTATCATTCCTACCTGGTAGGGATCCCAGATAGATGAACAGTACTCAAGAATCGGTCGAACAAGTGCCTTGTAAGTCACTTCCTTCGTAGATGAGTTACATTTCATTAATATTCTTCCCATGAATCTGAGTCTGGGGTTGCTTTTTCCTCTATTTGTTTTATATGGTCATTCCACTTAAGGTCGCAGATACTGTTTCAAGCGGTTTGTCATCAAGTGTAGCTGTACAGTAGTGGATTTCTTTTCCTATATATGCGCAATGTGTTACATTTGTTTACTTTCAGGGTCAAATGCCAGAGTCTGCACTATTCATTAGTTTTCTGGAAATCATTCTGCAAATCGTTACTATCTTCTGGCGTTGCTACGAGGTGCATTCAAGTTCTGAGGCCTCCGATTTTTTTTTTTTCTAATTAACTACTCACCCGAAATCGATGAAACTGGCGTTACTTCTCGACGTAATCGCCCTGCAGACGTACACATTTTTCACAACGCTGACGCCATGATTCCATGGCAGCGGCGAAGGCTTCTTTAGGAGTCTGTTTTGACAACTGGAAAATCGCTGAGACAATAGCAGCTCGGCTGGTGAATGTGCGGCCGCGGAGAGTGTCTTTCATTGTTGGAAAAAGCCAAAAGTCACTAGGAGCTAGGTCAGGCGAGTAGGGAGCATGAGGAATCACTTCAAAGTTGTTATCACGAAGAAACTGTTGCGTAACGTTAGCTCGATGTGCGGGTGCGTTGTCTTGGTGAAACAGCACACGCACAGCCCTTCCCGGACGTTTTTGTTGCAGTGCAGGAAGGAATTTGTTCTTCAAAACATTTTCGTAGGATGCACCTGTTACCGTAGTGCCCTTTGGAACGCAATGGGTAAGGATTACGCCCTCGCTGTCCCAGAACATGACCACCATCATTTTTTCAGCACTGGCGGTTACCCGAAATTTTTTTGGTGGCGGTGAATCTGTGTGCTTCCATTGAGCTGACTGGCGCTTTGTTTCTGGATTGAAAAATGGCACGTCTCATCCATTGTCACAACCGACGAAAAGAAAGTCCCATTCATGCTGCCGTTGCGCGTCAACATTGCTCGGCAACGTGCCACACGGCCAGCCATGTGCTCGTCCGTCAGCATTCGTGGCACCCACCTGGATGACACTTTTCGCATTTTCAGGTCGTCATGCAGGATTGTGTGCACAGAACCCACAGAAATGCCAACTCTGGAGGCGATCTGTTCAACAGTCATTCGGCGATCCCCCAAAACAATTCTCTCCACTTTCTCGATCATGTCGTCAGACCCACTTGTGCGAGCCCGAGGTTGTTTCGGTTTGTTGTCACACGATGTTCTGCCTTCATTAAACTGTCGCACCCACGAACGCACTTTCGACACATCCATAACTCCATCAGCACATGTCTCCTTCAACTGTCGATGAATTTCAGCTGGTTCCACACCACGCAAATTCAGAAAATGAATGATTGCACGCTGTTCAAGTAAGGAAAACATCGCCATTTTTAGTATTTAAAACAGTTCTCATTCTCGCCGCTGGCGGTAAAATTCCATCTGCCGTACGGTGCTGCCATCTCTGGGACGTATTGACAATGAACGCGGCCTCATTTTAAAACAATGCGCGTGTTTCTATCTCTTTCCAGTCGGGAAAAAAAAAATCGGTGGCCTTAGAACTTGATTGCACCTCGTACTTTGTTATAGACAACCGCGTCATCTGCGAACAGCCTTGAAGAGCATCCGACGTGTACCACTAGATCATTTAATTATATTGTAAACAGTAACGGTCCCATCATACTTCCCTGTGGTGCTCTGGATATTACATTTACATCTGTCGATTTTGTTCCGTTAAGAGCGACGTGTTGAGTTCTGTCTACAAAGTCTACGGCGCTGTGGATCTCACGAAGGAACAGAGCCAGCTGAGTCTCTGTTTGCGGAATCCACGTTGATTTTTATAGAGGAGATTTTCAATCTCAAAAGACGCCATAATTCTCGAGCATAAACATCCACCATAATTCTAAAACAGATTGACGTCAACGATATAGGTCTATAATTTTGCGCATCTGTTGAAAGGTCTCTGTTGGATTCCTTTCATGTTAATTTCTTAAATCTGTTGTCATTTACGGCATAAATTCCTCTTCTAAATTTACTGTGGCGTTCCTGACTATCTGGGAGGAGACTGAGTAGTGGAACGTGTTACTTTTGCACATAAACAAGAACGATCTGTCACACTACTACACTTTAAAACACAGTTTATATGTAATTCATGTCACACAGTCTCATACGGAACCTACATCCGCTTTCTTTTATATACTGTATATGACAAGATACTGTCATCCCCCTACCCTTCTGTGTGAGAGGATGAATGAGCAAATGTATTTCTAGTTGCATGCTGGATGGTAGCAGACGAGCCTGTCTGCTAGAGAACAGTAGGACCAACGTCGGAACAGGTAGCTACGCTTTCTAAAAGCGAAGAGGTTTCTATCCTTAGTATGGTCCTGTCCGTCCCCTGTCATGTTGGTATAGGAAGCTGCCCCTCTGGCCACTTCCGTTTGTATTTGTGAGCCACCCTCAGGAAGGGACCACGGCAGTCTGTCTGCGGCGAGCGTCTGAAGTGGTAAGATCTCCGGCTAAGTGCGTGTCTGCTAAGTCTGTAGGACAATGGATTTCTTAAGTTCAGCCTAACTGAAAATTTAATCACCTTTATTTCAGGTTTAGCTCTAAAATACCTAATGTTATCTTAAATTGCAACACAGTGTAATTCGAGTGTACAGTTCAGAATATCTTCCAGTAGTTGCTTTGTCACTACTTTGTGAGTAAAGTGGAACCACGTGTTGATCAGTAACTCTAAGTTCATCAATCTTAAATGCGAGTGTGCGTGAGATTATAACGTCTCGTCTTGACAATATTTTGCAATATATCAGCTTATCTTTATGTTCAACCCACATGGGGTGTACTTTGTGAAACCAGTACCACGTGCTTATACAATTGTTTGACCCATCAGGTTAATAGTAAGACGTTAGTAACCAGTTCGAGGTTTTTCTTTAGTAAATTGCGTTTCGATGTAATTTATTTTAATTATCAAAATTATTGTGGAGTTAGACTCTTTGTGTAAACCAAGTTGACCACGTGAAGCATGTGGTGTAAGCATCAAATAGCCCTCAGCAATTCTTTTCAGCAAGATTTCACAGAGAGTTAGTATGAATTTAGTATACCAGTGTGTGGTAATTTCATGACGGACAGGATTGCGCTACGAACGTAACTTCTTTGGGTGAAAATTGAATCGGTTGGTTGTGGTTAATTTCCTCTTGCATATGTTTCAACGTTCTTCGTGTGTTATTTTATGAATGCAGTGTTGTATGTAGTCTCACAATCTTGGCTCCCTATTTGATGTGTTCCGTAAGATTACAAACTCACATTTACACAATCCTAAATAAGGCACCAGCTTAGTTATAATTCAAGTTTAATATGCTGAAATTTCAATGATCAATGTTAAAATAAATTTCCAAATAAAAACTGATTTATTTCTTTTTACTTAAATTCTCTTATATATATATATATATATATCACCGGTGGTCGTATGACTATTAAAAGATTATAATTAATGTTAGTCTGGTTGGGAATTTGGTAAGCTAGACTGGATACCTGGTGAAACAGTTGCTCAGTAATGCAAGGTTAACTTCCCCAGACAGCTCACAGCTTTTAACCCGCTTTTATTATCTATCAGCAACGCTTTCATAGCAAATCAATGCAACAACATTACACTGTCCTACCGTCCTACTTAAAAACGGGAATGACCTGCGCTTTCTTCCAGTCGCTAGGCATCCTTCTTTGCTCAAGCGCTCTACTATAAATGACTGCTAGAAGGGGAGCAAGTTCTTTCGCATAATCTTTGTAGAATCTTATACGTTTCTCGTCTGGTCCTGACGCCTTTCCACTACTAAGCTACTGTAGTTGTTTTCCTGTTGAACGATCTGTTATCTCAATATCTGCCAATTCGACCTTCGCACGACGATTGAAAGGAGGGACCTCGTCACATTCATCCTCGATGAAACAGTTTCGGAAGACCGATTTCAGTATGTCGGCCTTCTCTCTGTTATCTTCCGTTTCAGTGCCAGTATGGTCACTGAGTGAATGAATAGATGATTTTGACCAACTTACTGATTTTATTTAAGAGCAAAATCTCTTAGGGTTTTTATACTCAGTTCAATTAACAAAGCTCTACTTCCAAAGTCATTGAACGCTTCTCTCACTGCTCTCCTTATGCTCATTTTCGCTTCGTTCAACTTTTGTTTGTCAGTTAGCTTTTTACTTCTCTTGAATCTGAGTTGTTCTCTTTGTTTACGTAGCAGTTTTCTAGCACGGCTATCAAACCATGGTGTGTCTTTCCCATCCTTTTAGACGTTACTAGGAACAGACATGTCTAAGGCATACTGCAAGATGCCTTTGAATTTTTTCCATTTGTTCTCCACTTCTTCGTCCTCATCACCGAATGTTTGATGCTGACTTCTCAGATACTCTGAAATTTGTATCCTGTCACTCTCGCTAAGCAAAAATTTCTTCCTACCTGTCTTAATATTCTTTGTTACGACCCACTGTCATAGATGCTATCGCAGCCTTATGATCACTGATACCTTCCTCTACGCCAGCTGATTCCATAAGATCGGGCCTGTTTGTTGCGGGGAGGTCTAACACGTTACCCTCACGAGTTGGTTCTCTCACTATCTGCTCAGAGTCATTTTCCGACAAGATATCTAGAACAATGCCACACGAATCCCTGTCTCTGGCACCAGTTATGATAGCGTGACACTCCCAATCTATACCTGGTAAATTGAAGTCATCCCCTATTACAACGGCATGATGAGGACAACTACCAACGTTATTCTGCGCGTTCTGTAAAGCGCTCTATCACAACAGCTCCTGACGCACGCAGTATATAAAAGCATCTGACTACCATTTTTGATTGATCTTTGATACTTAACTTCCTCCAGATTAATACACAATCTGAATCTACATCTACATCTACATTTATATTCGACGATATTGGCAGGAATGAGTAAACCATGGAATAACGCAGCGTCAAAAGAAGCGGTAAATCTTTAGAAAGGCAGAATGTGAGGAACGAGCAGTCGGCAGAGAGGCACTCGGAGCCCCAGATCCATCGTTATCGTCGATCCGACGTGCAATGGTGCTTCAGTGACCACAACGACCAGTAGCAGATGGGGTCTACATCTACATCTACATCTACATTTATACTCCGCAAGCCACCCAACGGCGTGTGGCGGAGGGCACTTTACGTGCCACTGTCATTACCTCCCTTTCCTGTTCCAGTCGCGTATGGTTCGCGGGAAGAACGACTGTCTGAAAGCCTCTGTGCGCGCTCTAATCTCTCTAATTTTACATTCGTGATCTCCTCGGGAAGCAATATATTCGATACCTCATCCAGAAACGCACCCTCTAGAAACATGGCGAGCAAGCTACACCGCGATGCAGAGCACCTCTCTTGCAGAGTCTGCCACTTGAGTTTGCTAAACATCTCCGTAACGCTATCACGGTTACCAAATAACCCTGTGACGAAACGCGCCGCTCTTCTTTGGATCTTCTCTATCTCCTCCGTCAACCCGATCTGTTACGGATCCCACACTGATGAGCAATACTCAAGTATAGGTCGAACGAGTGTTTTGTAAGCCACCTCCTTTGTTGATGGACTACATTTTCTAAAGACTCTCCCAATGAATCTCAACCTGGTACCCGCCTTACCAACAATTAATTTTATATGATCATTCCACTTCAAATCGTTCCGCACGCATACTCCCAGATATTTTACAGAAGTAACTGCTACCAGTGTTTGTTCCGCTATCATATAACCATACAATAAAGGATCCTTCTTTCTATGTATTCGCAATACATTACATTTGTCTGTGTTAAGGGTCAGTTGCCACTCCCTGCACCAAGTGCCTATCCGCTGCAGATCTTCCTGCATTTCGCTACAATTTTCTAATGCTGCAACTTCTCTGTATACTACAGCATCATCCGCGAAAAGCCGCATGGAACTTCCGACACTATCTACTAGGTCATTTATATATATTGTGAAAAGCAATGGTCCCGTAACACTCCCTTGTGGCACGCCAGAGGTTACTTTAACGTCTGTAGACGTCTCTCCATTGAGAACAACATTCCGTGTTCTGTTTGCTAAAAACTCTTCAATCCAGCCACACAGCTGGTCTGATATTCCGTAGGCTTTTACTTTGTTTATCAGGCGACAGTGCGGAACTGTATCGAATGCCTTCCGGAAGTCAAGAAAAATAGCATCTACCTGGGAGCCTGTATCTAATATTTTCTGGGTCTCATGAACAAATAAAGCGAGTTGGGTCTCACACGATCGCTGTTTCCGGAATCCATGTTGATTCCTACATAGTAGATTCTGGGTTTCCAAAAACGACATGATATTCGAGCAAAAAACATGTTCTAAAATTCTACAACAGATCGACGTCTGAGATATAGGTCTATAGTTTTGCGCATCTGTTCGACGACCCTTCTTGAAGACTGGGACTACCTGTGCTCTTTTCCAATCATTTGGAATCTTCCGTTCCTCTAGAGACTTGCGGTACACGGCTGTTAGAAGGGGGGCAAGTTCTTTCGCGTACTCTGTGTAGAATCTAATTGGTATCCCGTCAGGTCCAGTGGACTTTCCTCTGTTGAGTGATTCCAGTTGCTTTTCTATTCCTTGGACACTTATTTCTATGTCAGCCATTTTTTCGTTTGTGCGAGGGTTTAGAGAAGGAACTGCAGTGCGGTCCTCCTCTGTGAAACAGCTTTGGAAAAAAGTGTTTAGTGTTTCAGCTTTACGCGTGTCATCCTCTTTTTCAATGCCTTCATCATCCCGGAGTGTCTGGATATGCTGTTTAGAGCCACTTACTGATTTAACGTAAGACCAGAACTTCCTAGGATTTTCTGTCAAGTCGGTACATAGAATTTTACTTTCGAATTCACTGAACGCTTCACGCATAGCCCTCCTTACGCTAACTTTGACATCGTTTAGCTTCTGTTTGTCTGAGAGGTTTTGGCTGCGTTTAAACTTGGAGTGAAGCTCTCTTTGCTTTCGCAGTAGTTTCCTAACTTTGTTGTTGTACCACGGGGGGTTTTTCCCGTCCCTCACAGTTTTACTCGGCACGTACCTGTCTAAAACGCATTTTACGATTGCCTTGAACTTTTTCCATAAACTCTCAACATTGTCAGTGTAAAGTTAGTTCGCCTCCACGTGGTGCACCCTGGGTAACGCTAAATGAACTAACACAACTGGCGGCAGACCGAACGAAGAATTCCTGCCCCACATCGCAGTGAAACAGAACGACAGACAAAGCGCTATGCAAGATACATACAACGGTCCTTTTAGGGACCAACTGACAAAGGATCTCGGACCATGCATCCGAATCTGCCATTTCAACATTGAGGGCATAAGCAGAGCAAAATGTCAAGTATTGCAGAGAATTTTACACGATAACGACATTGACCTGGTAGCCATACAGGAAACTCATGCTGAAAATAGAGCCCAACTTGAAGCTAGAGGAAGGATTCTGGGATATGATCTACTTGGAGCCACGTATGACAGACACTATGGCGTTGCGACATATGTGCGTGGGGACATAGAGGACGCCTTTCCAGTTGAAGCCTCCATTGCAAATGATATCCATGAAGTTGTCATCAAAATAGGAGAAGTTACAGTAACTAACATCTATAAACCTCCTGCTACTACATGGCCAGCTGAAGTGATAAAGATCCACCCACACCCAAGCGTATACGTTGGGGACTATAATAGTCACCACGAAATGTGGAAATATAGTACTAATGATAGCAATGGAGACATGCTGGTCGATTGGTCCGAGGAACAAAATACATATCTGGTCTTTGATGCCAAGGACCGAGGGACATTCAGATCAGCCGCATGGAACTGCGACTATAACCCGGATCTGTGCTTTGTTTCGAGGGATACAAGCGATAAACCACTGACAGCCTCTAGAAGGGTCCTGACGGACTTCCCTCATAGCCAGCACCGCCCTGTGCTTATTAATATCGGTCTATCCATCCCGATAATAAGGTCTTACCCTCGACCAAGGTGGAATTTTACAAAAGCTGACTGGACAAAATTTTCTGTACAACTTGATTATACCTTGAGATGGATCCCTCCAACCAGCAAGAGCTATGAGAGGTTCGTGGGAGCGGTCATTAGCTCTGCGAAAACAGCGATCCCAAGAGGGTACCGCAAAAAATACATTCCCGGTTGGACAGGGATATGCGATGACCTGTACGCGGAGTTCCTCAAGAATGGGGACCGGGAAATAGCGGATGAACTATTACATAACATCGACTTTATTAGACGGCAAAAATGGGAGAATACTGTTGAAAATCTAGACTTCTCAAAGTCAAGCCGACAAGCCTGGTCCCTACTACGTAAACTTGGAGGCGCAAACCCACCTGAACGTAGAAAGGACGAAATATCTCCCAACAAGGTTGCATCCCGCATAGTTTCTGCGTCTAGAGCCCCACGAAATAGAAAGCACACAACAAAAGTGAAGAAAGACTTAAAAACATTAAAAAGGACCCGTGCAATAGACTCAGAATATTCATCAGATATTCGCATCGAGGAGGTTACCAATGCCCTGAAGAAGGTTAAATCAGGCAAAGCTCCGGGTTTCGATGGTATCCACCCTGAGTTCCTCATACATGTTGGAGCCTACACAAAACAATGGCTGGCTAAGTTCTTTACGGACATTCTCCAAGTGGGTAACATTCCTCCCTCACTTAAACGAGCAAAGATCATCGCAGTCCTGAAACCTGGTAAACCAGGCGATAGACCAGAGAGTTACCGCCCCATTGCCCTTCTCAGTATGGTATATAAATTACTAGAAAGACTGCTCCTCAACAGAATAGGCCAGACTATACTCAAAAAAGTCCCTATCGAACAAGCAGGATTCCGTCCATATCGCTGCTGTACAGATCAAGTCCTATCACTGACAACATATATAGAGGCGGGGTTCCAGAAGAAAAATAAAGTAGCTGCAGCATTCGTAGACCTAACAGCAGCCTATGATACAGTTTGGAAACAGGGGCTCATGTACAAATTAATCTGTGCCGTCCCCTGCAAGAAGATAACCAACCTCATTGATGATATGTTGTCAAATAGAACCTTCCAAGTAATAATGGGGAATGAGAGAAGTAAACAGATGAAACTCAATAATGGACTCCCACAAGGCTCTGTCCTTGCACCCCTTCTTTTCAGCCTTTACATCGCTGACATGCCTGCAACCAGATCGCGCAAATTTGGTTATGCTGATGACTGGGCTCTAGCAACAGCCCACAGAAATATAGAAACTGCCGAAGATATCCTTACGAGTGACCTAGGGATTCTCAGCGAGTACTTTAAAAAATGGAGGCTACAACCTAGTGCTACAAAGACGGAAGTATCTGCCTTCCATTTGAACAACAAAATGGCCAACAGAGAACTACAAGTCTATCTAGACGGGAAATTACTAAATCACAACAAACACCCAAAGTACCTTGGGGTTACCCTAGATAGGACACTAACATTCAAAGAACACCTGACGAAAACTGCAGCGAAACTTAAAACACGCAACAACATATTGCAGAAGCTCTGTGGCACCACTTGGGGCTCCACAGCATCTACCTTAAGAACATCCGCACTTGGCTTGGTGTATCCAGTGGCAGAATACTGTGCCCCAGTGTGGCTCAACAGCAAACACACACACATGGTAGATAGCCAACTTAATGCAACAATGCGTATTATATCAGGCACAATCAGGCCAACTCCTACAGTGTGGCTGCCCGTTCTCAGTAACATAGCCCCTCCTAACCTGCGCCGTGAACACGCTCTGGTTAGAGAATTTCAAAAAATCATGACCAACCCTCAATTACAAATCCATGAAGATACTCACGACATCCAAGGAAACCGACTCCGGTCTAGGCATCCTCCACTAAAGACCGCACAGGCTCTGCACCAAACCAACTTCAAAATAAATGACCGATGGAAAGAGGAATGGGAGAGCAGAACAGTAGTAAACTGCCACAGTATGCCATGCATCTTTAGTAAACCAAAAGGATTTGATTGCCCTCGCAAAGTTTGGTCAACTCTTAATCGCATCAGAACCAACTGTGGGAGATGTGCCGACTCCTTACACAGATGGGGTAAACTTCCTTCGGCCGCTTGCGACTGTGGCGCTGAGAGACAGACGGTCAAACACATCGTGCAGGAATGCCCACTAAGGGCATACGAGGGTGACCCACAAGATTTCCTAATGGCGACCCAAGAGGCAATCGACTATTTACTATCTAAGCTGGACGTCTGCTTGTGACTGGTCTTCTGTGAGTGTAACGTTACAATTGGCGGTGTCCTTATATACAAACTGTTATTTATTGCTCTGTTTATACATATGTGATTTTTTTTAATCGTGTTGTTTCTGTAATTTTTACTGTGATGTTATGAGCCATACGCTAAATAAATAAATAAAAATAAATTGTCAGTGTCGGAACAGAAATTTTCGTTTTGATCTGTTAGGTAGTCTGAAATCTGTCTTCTATTACTCTTGCTAAACAGATAAACCTTCCTCCCTTTTTTTATATTCCTATTAACTTCCATATTCAGGGATGCTGCAACGGACTTATGATCACTGATTCCCCGTTCTGCACATACAGAGTCGAAAAGTTCGGGTCTGTTTGTTATCAGTAGGTCCAAGATGTTATCTCCACGAGTCGGTTCTCTGTTTAATTGCTCGAGGTAATTTTCGGATAGTGCACTCAGTATAATGTCACTCGATGCTCTGTCCCTACCACCCATCCATGATAACCTCGCTAGATTTTATCGAATTCTTTACTGCAATAAACTCGCCGCCACCATTGGCGACTATCCTTTCCTTACAATGAATATTCCAGTCTGAACTTGGATTTCGTTGTCATTAACATCCGGCTTCAATCAACTTTCTGCTCCTAATACTATCTGTGCACTATAGCCTTCAGTAAGCGGTACTACACTACTGCCCATTAAAACTGCTACAATAACAAGAAATGCAGATGATAAACGGGTATTCATTGGACAAATATATTATACTAGAACTGACATGTGATAACATTTTAACGCAATTTGGGTGCATAGATCCTGAGAAACCAGTACCCAGAACAACCACCTCTGGCCGTAATAACGGCCTTAATACGCCTGGTCATTGAGTCAAACAGAGCTTGAATGGCGTGTACAGGTACAGCTGTCCATGCAGCTTCAACACGATACCACAGTTCATCAAGAGTAGTGACTGGCGTATTGTGACGAGCCAGTTGCTCGGCCACCATTGACCAAACGTTTTCAATTGGTGAGAGATCTGGAAAATGTGCTGGCCAGGGCAGCAGTCTAACATTTTCTGTACCCAGAAAGGCTCATACAGGACCCGCAACATGCGGTTGTGCATTATCCTGCTCACATGTAGGGTTTCGCAGGGATCGAATGAAGGATAGCACCACGGGTCGTAACACATCTGAAATGTAACGTCCACTGTTCAAAGTGCCGTCAATGCGAACAAGAGGTGACCGAGAAGTGTAACCAATGGCACGCCATACCATCACGCCGGGTGATACGCCAGTATGGCGATGACGAATACACGCTTCCAATGTGCATTCACCGCGATGTCGCCAAATACGGATGCGACCATCATGATGCTGTAAACAGAACATGGATTCACCCGAAAAAAATGACGTTTTGCCATTCGTGCACCCAGGTTCGTCGTTGAGTACACCATCGCAGGCGCTCCTGCCTGTGATGCAGCGTCAAGGGTAACCGCAGACATGGTCTCCGAGCTGATAGTCCATGGTGCTGCAAACGTCGTCGAACTGTTCGTGCAGATGGTTGTTCTCTTGAAACGTCGCTATCTGTTGACTCAGGGATCGAGACGTGGCTGCAAGATCCGTTACAGCCATGCGGATAAGATGCCTGTCATCTCGACTGCTAGTGATACGAGGCCGTTGAGATCCAGCACGGCGTTCCGTATTATCCTCCTGAACCCATCGATCCGATATTCTGCTACCAGTCATTGGATTTTGACCAACGCGAGCAGCAACGTCGCGATACGATAAACCGGAATCGCGATAGGCTACAATCCGACCTTTATCAAAGTCGGAAACGTGATGGTACGCATTTCTCCTCCTTACATGAGGAATCACAACAACGTTTCACCAGGCAACGCCAGTCAACTGCTGTTTGTGTATGAGAAACCGGTTGGAAACTTTCCTCACGTCAGCACGTTGTAGGTGTCGCCACCGGCGCCAACCTTGTGTGAATGCTGTGAAAAGCTAATCATTTGTATATCACAGCATCTTCTTCCTGTCGGTTAAATTTGTCGTCTGTAGCACGTAATCTTCCAGTAGTGTAATTCTTGAGCCTTTCTTGGATGCTCTTGCAGTTTACTAAAATCGTATTAACCTTTTCTATCTCTGATCTGCGTCGACGAACTTTCTCTGAGTACATTGTGGCTAATTTAGCAAGCAAATCGTCTTTGATCCCCAGTGTGGGTTCCTCTAACAAGGGGAGGCCGCCAATTGTGAAATTCAGATTCGATTCATACCGCGCATAATAAAAGCTCATGCCCAGAGGTGTAATGTGGCAAAGCACCAAGATGCACTTCTCAGCCGTTGTCGAGAAAATCGACAGTTAAAAGAAACCGTTGTGGTGAACATCATTATGTTTTCCGCAAACAAAGTTGTATTTCACAAATGTTATTAATTGTCTTCATAATGTTTACCACGCATAGTTAACGGAAGACGTAGAAACGATATTCCGAAACGAATACGTATAGTGTAAGTCAAACGTTCGAATTAGAATAGAGACCGAACGAACACAAATTTGCTGTGGCAGGTATGAAATATAAACTCCGTTACTCGCTCGTTACACTTGAAGGACAGATGTTGAATGGGCCGAAACGAGCCGCCGCATAACAGCGTAGTTGCCTGCTAACTTCGAAAGAAGGTAGATGCGGTCCCTAGCGCAACTCATAACATCGTCGAATATCAGTGCGTACGTGAGAGCTTTGGTACACCCTGTTAAACAAACGGAAAAATGGAGGCGGTACAATTAGAGAGCGATCCGGGCCCTTCGCATGAAAGTGATGTGATCGAAGAAGATTCTATATACAGTGGAGTGGCGAAACAACAACTGAAAGATGCGTTGGTGTATTTTGAAAGCCTCCTTCGTAACAGTAATCGCATCGCAGCAGAACCGTCATCATGAATCAACGAAGAAGCCATGGTAATTGGGGAAGAAATGTTCCAGAATACGCTGCAAATGCTCGCCGAAAACACCCTCGTTCATGATGAGGAACTGATAGACATTAATGAAATCGACGATGCGCACGATGTCGTGCTGTTTTCTGCTTTCCATGTTTCTATGGTAACTATCAGTCTGGTTCGTGCGATACTCCAGCTACTTCTGGTTACTAATTGTTAATTATGTGCGAGTATATACCGAACTTTTCAATAAATTGTATCCACTTGAATATTATTTGTGATATTTTGTTTTATTTCAAGTATTATTTTTCCACGACAAACGACTTTCAACAACTTATTATATGCATAATTGTTGCAACTGATTGCCAGGAATTATATATATATATATATATTGTAATTCAAATATATATATATATATATATATATATATATATATATATATATATATATATATTTGAATTACAAAAAAACAAATAATAAAAAGAAAATGTTGCATGGTGCGAGATTCGATCCGGCGACCTTCGGATTACGAACCCGAGCGCTTACCCCTACGCCACGACGCTGTAGAAAATTATTAATCGTAGAAAGTATTTCACCACAACGGTTTCTTTAACTGTCGATTTTCTCGACAACGGCTGAGAAGCGCATCTTGGTGCTTTGCCACACTACACCTCTGGCCATGAGCTTTTATTATGTGCAGTATGAATCGAATCTGAATTTCACAATTGGCGGCCTCCCCTTGTAAGTTAAAAAAAGTCACATGTATACGCCACACGCACTCCGCTACCCTAGTAGCCGCTTCCTGCGTGTTGTGCACGCCTGACTTTATTAAGGGGAACCCTACAATTCTGCAACCGATAGCGGAGGTCGAGAAATCCACATCCAATACCGGCACACAGTCGTCTGAGTCTCTGGTTTAGACCTTCCACTCTGCTCCAAAGCAGAGAACCGCGAACAACCCAGGGTACGATGCTACAAATAGACAGCTTACAAGGGAACCTCCCCATCGCACCCCCCTCAGATTTTGTTATAAGTTGGCACAGTGGATAGGCCTTGAAAAACTGAACACAGATCAATCGAGAAAACAGGGAGAAGTTGTGTGGAACTATAAAAAAAAAAGCAAAATATACAAACTGAGTAGTCCATGTGCAACATAAGCAACATCAACGATAATTTTAGCGCAGGAGCGCCGTGGTACCGTGGTTAGTGTGAGCACATGCGGAACGAGAGGTCCTTGGTTCAACTCTTCCCTCGAGTGAAAATTTTAATTCTTTATTTTCGTAAAGTTATGCTCTGTCCGTTCGCTCATTGACGTCTCTGTTCACTGTAATACGTTTAGTGTCTGGGTTTTCGCCACCGCACCGCAAAACCGTGCGATTAATACACGAAAGGACGTGCCTCTCCAATGGGAACCGAAAATATTTGATCGCAAGGTCATAGGTCAACCGATTCCTCCACAGGAAAACACGTCTGATATATTCTATACGACAATGGTGACGGCATGTGCTTCACATGACAGGAATATGTTGTCGACCCACCTAACTTGTACACTTGGCGAATGGGTAAAAAGATTCTTCTACCTTGCCCGATTTAGGTTTTCTTGTGGATGTGATAATCACTCCCAAAAAGTGATGAAAACATAAGAGTTTGTCACATAAACTGCAACAAATGAATGCAACAGTTTCACAGTCGCAGTTTTCCCTGTGCTCTGTCAAAACTTATGTTTTTAACGTTTTCAAATTTTTCCGTGTGTAGGCCGTCAAATCCTGCATATGTGCAAGCAAATCTCAACATGTCCTGGAATTTTGGAGAGCGAAGTTGATTATGTGTGAGTGCCCGAACTTTGATAATTATCTGAAAACAAAAAATTAAACTTTTCACTCGAGGGTTGACTTGAACCAAGTACCTCTCGTTCCGGAGGTGCTCACGCTAACCACGGGACCACGGCGCTACTAAGCTCACATTATGCTTGATGTTACCTATCTTGCGCATGGACTACTCAGTTTGTATATTTTGCTTTTTTTTCACAGTTCCACACAACTTCTTCCTGTTTTCTCGATTGATCTGTGTTCAGTTTTTCGAGGCCTATCCACTGAGCCAACTTATAACTAAATCTGAGGGGGGTGCGATGGGGAGGTTCCCTTGTTAGCATGCACCCCGCGTGCGGTGCTAGTCGCCTTCACCAAATCAGCCATCCGCCGAAAGGAGCCGAGGATGCCCTCAGAACCCATTCGTACCGACTGTGTGCAACCCGTTGCACCCAGTGCTCTCGATAGCCTCCGGCAGGGCCTCTTCCACGCCACGGACGAGACATCCCCCCAGCAAACATACCGAGTGCACACTGGCATCCTTTCCCACCTTGCCTCTTATTTCTCTGAGGGGCTCCATCACCCGCCTAACATTGGACCTCCCAATGTTAAGTACACCCATCCTTTGCACTTGTCCGGACTGGGCATGAAAAGTGATCGTAAGGTCGTTAAAGCACCACAGAATATTGTTGGAAACAGGAATGTAAAGAAAGGTAGGAAGATATTTCTGCTCAGCAGGAGCGACAAAAACCTGAGTGTTCTACTCGGGAATTTCATCTCCAGGATCGAAAATGTTGCACAACAGTGAACGGAGTTCGGGAGTATTGCACAATACCCCTTGGTCGGATATGTGCCGAGCAAAGCTGTGAAAGATACCGCCTTAGAAAGCAGCTACGAAAGCAGAGAGAGCTTCACTGCAAATTTAAACGTAGTCAAAGTATCACAGACCAACTAAAACTGAAGGAAATTAATATTAGCGTAAGAACAGCTACTCGCGAGGCGTTCAACGAATTAAAAAACAAAATTCTGTTTACCGACCTGACCGAAAGTCCTGTTTTGGTCTAGTGTTAAATCAGTAAACAGATCGAAACCATCTGTGCAAATGGTTCAAATGGCTCTGAGCACTATGGGACTTAATTTCTGATGTCATCAGTCCCCTAGAACTTAGAACTACTTAAACCTAACTAACCTAAGGACAAGAACCGCTCGGTCACGAAACCATCTGTCCAGATACTCTATTACCATAAAAGGATCGAAAAGGAGGACGATACAGAAAAAGCAGAAATACTAAGGGTCTTTTTCCGAAATTATTTCACAGAAGAAGATCGCACTGTAGTACCTCGTTTTGATCGTCGCAGGAATGACAAAATGTATGACACCAAAGTAAGTGACAATGGCATAGAAAAGCAACTGAAATCACTCGACACAAGGAAGACTAGACCCGACGGGATACCATACCATTCCACGTAGTACAGGTCTGTCCAACGCGGCACACCGGAACACCGTGGTGCCCGAGATGTGTTCTCCTGGCGCCGTGCATCAACAAATTTCAGAAAAAAACTGTTTTTTGTACGCTTATGCTTAGGTTCATTATTACGCTCAATAGATGTTAAGACCTCAACTTTTGAAACTGCGAGACAAGCTTACGTTAATCCCAACCAAGCTTCGCCGCAAACAATGAATTCACTCTTCTTGAACATTGCTTTTTTAACCGATAGCTCTTCTTGTGCAGTGTTTTTGGCGCTTTCCGGTATAATGTGAGAGCTTGTGAGTGTAGGTTCAGTTGTACGTGTCTTCTGCGTGATCGATTGTTCTTAATGCAATGTGGCTAAAGCCAAAGAAATTGCTATTTTAATAGTGATGGGACGGAACAGAACTGTTTTGTCGAGTTTAGAGGGAAACCCGTGCGTTTATGGTGTAACAGTAGTTTCTCCGTTCTCAAGAAAAGTAATTTACAATGTCATTCTTCGACAAATAACACAAACTTTACTAGTAACTTTCCTGTTAATTCCGAATTCCGAATTACCTAGACATAGAAACTAAATAAACATTACAGCAAAGGATGTTTAATACTAGTAACGTGATAATGGCCTTTTATAGAGTTTCTTATGTTTTAGTGGAAGGAAATAAAATTCAGTGACAGTGAAGGAGTTGAACAAGCAATGATCAGTTATGCTTAGCCTCTTTCGATAAATCTGCTCTTGTCTTCTATAAAAGGACTTAAGTTGTCTTAGAAAACTGTTGGTAGACGCGGTAGAAATATGTCTAAAAATCTAGAATCTCTGCTCGATAAATCTGCACTTGTCTTCTATAAAAGGACTTTAGCTGTCTAATGAGCAGACTGTTGGTAGACGTGATGGAAATACACTCCTGGAAATGGAAAAAAGAACACATTGACACCGGTGTGTCAGACCCACCATACTTGCTCCGAACACTGCGAGAGGGCTGTACAAGCAATGATCACACGCACGGCACAGCGGACACACCAGGAACCGCGGTGTTGGCCGTCGAATGGCGCTAGCTGCGCAGCATTTGTGCACCGCCGCCGTCAGTGTCAGCCAGTTTGCCGTGACATACGGAGCTCCATCGCAGTCTTTAACACTGGTAGCATGCCGCGACAGCGTGGACGTGAACCGTATGTGCAGTTGACGGACTTTGAGCGAGGGCGTATAGTGGGCATGCGGGAGGCCGGGTGGACGTACCGCCGAATTGCTCAACACGTGGGGCGTGAGGTCTCCACAGTACATCGATGTTGTCGCCAGTGGTCGGCGGAAGGTGCACGTGCCCGTCGACCTGGGACCGGACCGCAGCGACGCACGGATGCACGCCAAGACCGTAGGATCCTACGCAGTGCCGTAGGGGACCGCACCGCCACTTCCCAGCAAATTAAGGACACTGTTGCTCCTGGGGTATCGGCGAGGACCATTCGCAACCGTCTCCATGAAGCTGGGCTACGGTCCCGCACACCGTTAGGCCGTCTTCCGCTCACGCCCCAACATCGTGCAGCCCGCCTCCAGTGGTGTCGCGACAGGCGTGAATGGAGGGACGAATGGAGACGTGTCGTCTTCAGCGATGAGAGTCGCTTCTGCCTTGGTGCCAATGATGGTCGTATGCGTGTTTGGCGCCGTGCAGGTGAGCGCCACAATCAGGACTGCATACGACCGAGACACACAGGGCCAACACCCGGCATCATGGTGTGGGGAGCGATCTCCTACACTGGCCGTACACCACTGGTGATCGTCGAGGGGACACTGAATAGTGCACGGTACATCCAAACCGTCATCGAACCCATCGTTCTACCATTCCTAGACCGGCAAGGGAACTTGCTGTTCCAACAGGACAATGCACGTCCGCATGTATCCCGTGCCACCCAACGTGCTCTAGAAGGTGTAAGTCAACTACCCTGGCCAGCAAGATCTCCGGATCTGTCCCCCATTGAGCATGTTTGGGACTGGATGAAGCGTCGTCTCACGCGGTCTGCACGTCCAGCACGAACGCTGGTCCAACTGAGGCGCCAGGTGGAAATGGCATGGCAAGCCGTTCCACAGGACTACATCCAGCATCTCTACGATCGTCTCCATGGGCGAATAGCAGCCTGCATTGCTGCGAAAGGTGGATATACACTGTACTAGTGCCGACATTGTGCATGCTCTGTTGCCTGTGTCTATGTGCCTGTGGTTCTGTCAGTGTGATCATGTGATGCATCTGACCCCAGGAATGTGTCAATAAAGTTTCCCCTTCCTGGGACAATGAATTCACGGTGTTCTTATTTCAATTTCCAGGAGTGTATTTCTAAAAATATAGAATCTCAGACACATCAAGACCTGCAATAATATGAATACTTTTCGCTTTAGTTTGATGAAAGTACTGATATTTCTCACATTGGACAGTTGTGTTTATTTATTAGAATTGTCTTTCATGATTTTACGGTTAAGGAGAAGTTTGCAAATGTGCTGCCACTTCATGGATGTACTAGAGGTGAAGACATACTTAATGGATTCTCGAAATTTTCCCACTCTCTAAACTTGTTATTATAACAACAAATGGGATGACTTCAATAACTGGAAACTATAATGAGTTTCTTCCTTTTTGTGCTAAAGATGATTCATTTCAAAAATTTCTTTCTTATCACTGTATCAACCACCAGGCTGCCTTGTGTGCAAAGGTTTTCATGTTTGACCATATTATGAATGCTGGTAACTCGTGTAAAAAATTACATTCGATCATATTCTGCACGTCACCGATTGCTTGGAAACCTTTCGAATATATCAGATTCTGAGTATGGTGCAGTAATTCATCATGCAGACGTAAGGTGGCGTGGTTGGGGGGAAAACTCTGACACGATTCTGCTATCTTCTGGGTGAGATAAAAGAATATCTGAAATCATCTTGTGGGGAATGTTGTCAAGAACTTGACGAGATGCCATGGTTCCTAGGGTTTGGGGTCTTGGCAGATATGACCTCATAACTGAATGAGCTACACGTCCCATTCCAAAGGAAAAATCACAACATTTCAGCCATGATAAGTACTATAAATGCATTTCAGACGAAACTAAAATTATGGATGGCGACTTTATGTCGCATAAGGACACCCGTAGGAGAAACTGATGATTTTAAGGTGTACACTGGACTGAAACAAGGGGATGCCATTTCACCTGTTTTATTTAACATTGTCCTAGAGAAGATCGATAGAGAATTTTCTAAAATCAGTCCACAAGGGATCCAGCTACAGGATGTGAACATTACAAGACTTGCCTATGCAGATGATGTAGCACTAATAAGTAGTACCAAAAGAGAATTAATCAGAATGATGCAAAATTACTACAAAATTGCTGAGAAAACAGGAGTACATGTTAATGAAGAAAAGACAGAATACCTGCCCATAAGTAAGAAAACCAGAAAAGATGCACCTCTGACTGTAGATGGATTCAATTTCAAGGCTGTTGACCACTTCAAGTACCTAGGAAGTCTTTTCAGTAATAACAACAGAGCATATATAGAAATACATGCCCGTTTATCAACAGCAAACAAGACACTTTTTAGTTTCATCAAAATTCTAAGAAAAAGATCATTTAGCAGTAACTTCAAAATCCGCTTATATCAAACGACCATTATACCTGTGATGTTATATGGATGTGGAACATTAATATTTAGAAAGAAAGATGAAGAAAAAAATATTCGAAAGAAAAGTACTAAGGAAAATTTTTGGACCTGTATACGACGAAAATAACATGGAATGGAGAATAAGAAGAAATGAAGAATTAAGAGGGCTGTACAAACACCGTTAACATCGTCGAAGTGCTCAAGAGGAGAAGGTTGAATTGGACAGGCCATATAGCAAGAATGACAGCGAATAGACTAACAAGAATGGCATTCAGCAGAACAATAGATGGAACGAGAGGAAGAGGGAGACCCAGAATCAGATGGCGGGATAACATTCGGGAGGACACAACTAGGATGAACAGCAACAGCAACTGGACAAACAGCGCATTGGACAGGCAGATGTGGAAGAGGCTTATAGAGCAGGCGTATCATCGATAAGGCTCTTGCCACATGTACAGTAAAGTAAAGTAATATTTAAAAAGAAATTCTGAATCACACTTTCCAGCTCTGAAATCCAAGTCACAGAATTTAGTAATAAGTTTAATCAGTTTCCAACTCTTAGACCAGTGTTTATGGTTCTTAATAATCCATTTGTTTCAGTTGACATTACTGAACTTGGAGGTATGATATGTGAGCTCTTCGGAAATTATAAGTTTGTGAATTAAAAATGGAAATTCTAAAGCTTCAAGAAGATATATCTTTCAAATCATGTTTTGCAACTTCAAGTCATTTCTGGCCTCTGATGAGCAGGAATAAGTATCCCATGAACGTTAGTGTTGCTCTGAAAACTTATTCTTGTTTTTCCTCGACACATGTTTGCGAGATCACATTTTCATCTATGAACACTATCAAGAATAAATACCCGTCCAGCCTGACAGACATCTAGATGAAGCATTAATAATGTCTTGTTCCAGCCAAACCAGATTTTTATAAACTTAACATTAATTATGTAAGCCGTAAATCTAAGGAACTTTAATGATAATTCTTTGAAATACTTTTACAGCATTACAGGTTTGTAGCAGCAGCAGTAGTAGTAGCAGTAGTATAGTCCGCTCCACGAACGATGCAGTTCGTGCAGGTCGATATAAGGACGAGGATTGCATTGTTGGCCGTCCCAAGCGACAGCTGCGGAATCCGCATGCACGAGCTTTGCGCTTGGTGAAAACATGTATGCCGCAAATTATGCCTCTCACTTGCTCGTACAGAATTTGTCGTTCACCACCACCACCATCTGCCATGACAAGTCGCAGCAAATGGAATAGAAACTCACTAAATAAATCGCTACGTTCGCATATAACGCTCGCGGTGTGTGTGTGTGTGGTTTGAGGTTTTCGGGCGCTAAACAGCGTGGTCATCAGCGCCCAAACGCATAGAAACACGAACACATGCAGTGAAAGGACAAAGACGGACAGCGAACAAGGAGAACGGCTAAAAGACACAGACCTGACGCAGTTACAAATCCTCACATACAGAGGCAAAACAAGAGGAGAAGAAACGCACTAAAAGAGGAAAGGAAACACAAGGAAAAGAGAACAGAAATCGAAGTGAAACAAGTAGGTAATCGTGACCGGCGGACCTCTTACCTAAAGCCTGGGTGAGCCAGTCACCCAGCAGCACATTAAAATCCTCTCCCTAAAATCCGAGGCAACAAATTGGACAGGACACAAAACCGTAAGACCTTAACCACAGTCGTTGCGTCGTCTTGCAAAATAGTGGGCAAATCCGGTGGCAAGGAAACCACCGCCCTCTGGTCAGAGAATAAAGGACAGTCAAGTAAAATGTGGCGGACCGTAATCTGGACGCCACAAGCACTGCAGATTGGGGGCTCCTCCCGCCGGAGTAAAAAACCGTGCGTTAAGGGACTGTGCCCGATGCGGAGGCGAGTGAGGAGAACCTCATCCCGCCTGCATGACTGCTAGGACGTACGCCATGGCCGCGTGGTGGCCTTGACCAGACGCAGCTTATTTTCACCGACTGCCAGCCATTCCTCTTCCCATTGACGCATAACACGAAAACGCAAAAGGGAGGTAGCAGCATGGTAGCGTACAACACTGGCAACAGTGCGCTCAGAACACTTGTGAACACTCATTGGCTGTGAGAGAACGCGTGACTTAGGTGCGCAAAGCACGCCTAAATTCGACCGCCATCGTTCGTGACTCCAACAATAGTAGTAGTAACACTTAAACAATAATTGTGATGGCGGCAGTGCCTGTACCACATTAGGCATGAGTTAAATGTTCCTCGAGCACATAAGAAAGTTGGGCGGCGCTGACACAGAGAATGCGAGAGAACTGGCCCCTCTTCTAGCAGAAGTTTACTGTAGATTGCTGGAGGAGCGAAAAGTTCCTAGTGATGGGGGAAAAAGCGCATGTCACTTTAGTCTTCAAGAAAGATAGTCTAACGACATAGGAAACTGAAGACCACTTTCTCTGACTTTGGTGTATTGTACAATGTTTTGCAACACGTTTGATGCTCGTCTAATATGACGGTTCTGCAAACCGGAAATCTCTGCTGTAGGAACCAACGTGGGTTGTGAAAACAACGATCTCGTGAAACCCATCTGGCTCTGATCGTCCACGAAACCCAGATAGTAATAGATACTGGCGCCTAGGTTAGTGCCGTGTTCCTTGCCTTCCAGAAAGCGTTCGACACGGTTCCACACTGCCTCCTAACGAACAAAATACGAACATATGGAATATGAGACCAATTGCGTGATCGTATTGATGAGTTTCTAGCATACAGACCACAGCATGTCATCTTCAATGGAAAGAAATATTCAGACGTAACAGTAACTTTGGACGTGTCCCAAGGCAGTGTTACAGGACCATTACAGCTCACGATATATGTAAATGACCTAGTAGATCACTATTTTTTTCAGTTTCAACATTTTGTATACAGGAAACCAGCATCTTATTTAATATTTCATGAAACGTTTGTTAACAGTTGCAGTACATATGTTTGGCGACTAGTTGTGAACCAGCTGATTCATTTTCAAGCCTGGCCTACTGAGGCTGCACTGAAAGTGCGTGATCTTAATAATAAACTTCAAAATGGCAACACATGAACACATGCCTTATAAGCGTTCGCAGAATGACTGTCACAATCCACACGTGCCTCTTAGCAAGTGAGAATCAGAGTCAAATTTTGACTTGCTAAGGAGCACATGTGGATTGTGGTAGTCGTTCTGCGAACTTTTTATCAAACATTTGTTGACATTTTGACGTTTATTTCGAAAATGAAGCAGCTGGTTCGAAATTAGTCGCCACAATTGTGTACAGATTCGTTAATGAACGCTAGTAGACAACATCGGACGTTCGATGAGGCTTTTCGTGGAAAATGCTGTTGTATAAAGAGAAGTTGCGACGCTAGGAAATGGCACAGAAATGTAGGAAGACATGCGAAGGATCGATGCTTGGTCGAGGGAAGGGCAGTTCAACTCAACAAAAGGAGATGTAACACATTGCGAATAAATAGACAAAAATAAACTTCATTGTATGATTACACGACTGCAGAACAATCACTAGAAGCAGTTACTTCCACAAAATATCTAGGAGTGTGCGTACGGCCGGCCGGAGTAGTCGAGCGGTTCTAGGCGCTACAGTCTGGAACCGCGCGACCACTACGGTTGCAAGTTCGAATCCTGCCTCGGGCATGGATGTGTGTGATGTCCTTAGGTTAGTTAGGTTTAAGTAGTTCTAAGTTCTAGGGCACTGATGACCTCAGAAGTTAAGTCCTTTAGTGCTCAGAACCATTTGAACCAAGTGTGCGTACGGAGGGATTTAAAGTTGAACGACCTCATAAAACGTAACGCCGGTACGGCAGATATCAGACTGAGATTCATTGGAAGAATCCTCAGAAAGTATAGGCCACCCATGAGGCTTGCAACATCTTCGTCTGAGCAGTGTCTGAACATTGCTCGTCAGTCTGGGATCCTTATCAGGAAATACAGAGGATTCAACGCAGAGCAGCGCGGTTCGTTGCTGGTTCATTTAGTAAGGTGAGGTGCGCCCCGAAAAAGTTCGACGCATAGTTTGTGAATTTCTTGAAGTTTTATTGTTACACGCGGGCAGACCGTAGAGGCCCAGCCCGGCCGTTGTGCCACTGGACGATTTTGTTGACGTTATGACAAAACAATTTGGGCAAACAGGAGTTTGCGAGACTGGTCAGTGGTCAAGCGCATGGAACAGCTAACACAATGCGATCAAGAGCGAAGTACAATAATATTTTGTAATTCGTGCACTTGCGTGCTGCCACAGAGTGAGCTAGGAAAAGCCGATATGACAAGGAAGCAAACTTGCTCATCCCCATCCCGTAGGATTGCATCAGAAGGATATAAATAATCGAGCTTCGGGGTTCAATGCAGTCAGTCGTGCCGCCATTCTGTCTGCCTCTTGAAGCGGAGAGAATGATGGTCTTTTGAGTTCCAGAGAAACCCCGATTCGCCCTTGGTGATGGAAATCGGCTGGGAACTTGCCGCTGGTTAACTCATCGAGCTGCGGCACGCGGCACGCCGTACCTGCGGCTGCGGCACTCTGGGGGAAGTTTCACCGATGCGTGGAGTTGCGATCCAGCCAGGCTCCGCCCTCTGAGCGACATCGACCGAGGGATTGCGAGCCGTCTACGATCCGGCTGAGGGGGGGTCCGCCCTCGCAGCCTCCTAAACACCTACATGTCTTCAGGTTCCGTCTTGTCCTAACACCGGGGGTGACCGGAGCACTGCTGCACGGCGTCAACACATCCAGCATCGGCTACGCACCCAGGCGCACGACATGCTGTCAACGAGTAGTGTACGAGGTGCATTCAAGTTCTAAGGCCTCCGATTTTTTTTCTCCGAACTGGAGAGAGATAGAAACATGCACATTGTTTTAAAATGAGGCCGCGTTCATTGTCAATACGTCCCAGAGATGGCAGCACCGTACAGCAGATGGAATTTTACCGCCAGCGGTGAGAATGAGAACTGTTTTAAATACTTAAAATGGCGACGTTTTCCTTACTTGAACAGCGTGCAATCATTCGTTTTCTGAATTTGCGTGGTGTGAAACCAGCTGAAATTCATCGACAGTTGAAGGAGACATGTGGTGATGGAGTTATGGATGTGTCGAAAGTGCGTTCGTGGGTGCGACAGTTTAATGAAGGCAGAACATCGTGTGACAACAAACCGAAACAACCTCAGGCTCACACAAGCCGGTCTGACGACATGATCGAGAAAGTGGAGAGAATTGTTTTGGGGGATCGCCGAATGACTGTTGAACAGATCGCCTCCAGAGTTGGCATTTCTGTGGGTTCTGTGCACACAATCCTGCATGACGACCTGAAAATGCGAAAAGTGTCATCCAGGTGGGTGCCACGAATGCTGACGGACGACCACGCGGCTGCCCGTGTGGCATGTTGCCGAGCAATGTTGACGCGCAACGACAGCACGAATGGGACTTACTTTTCGTCGGTTGTGACAATGGATGAGACATGGATGCCATTTTTCAATCCAGAAACAAAACGCCAGTCAACTCAATGGAAGCACACAGATTTACTGCCACCAAAAAAATTTCGGGTAACCGCCAGTGCTGAAAAAATGATGGTGTCCATGTTCTGGGCAGCGAGGGCGTAATCCTTACCCATTGCGTTCCAAAGGGCACTATGGTAACAGGTGCATCCTACGAAAATGTTTTGAAGAACAAATTCCTTCCTGCACTGCAACAAAAACGTCCGGGAAGGGCTGTGCATGTGCTGTTTCACCAAGACAACGCACCCGCACATCGAGCTAACGTTACGCAACAGTTTCTTCGTGATAACAACTTTGAAGTGATTCCTCATGCTCCCTACTCACCTGACCTGGCTCCTAGTGACTTTTGACTTTTTCCAACAATGAAAGACACTCTCCGCGGCCGCACATTCACCAGCCGTGCTGTTATTGCCTCAGCGATTTTCCAGTTGTCAAAACAGACTCCTAAAGAAGCCTTCGCCGCTGCCATGGAATCATGGCGTCAGCGTTGTGAAAAATGTGTACGTCTGCAGGGCGATTACGTCGAGAAGTAACGCCAGTTTCATCGAATTCGGGTGAATAGTTAATTAGAAATAAATCGGAGGCCTTAGAACTTGAATGCACGTCGTACAAGCAGGATACCGTGACGGTGTGCAGTCACTAGTGTCTGTCCAAAGCGCTCAGTGGGTTCATTCGTTCGTTCGGAAAGGGGACAGCTACACTGTCTGCCGCCGTTCAGCCGGTCGGGGATGACAGAATCTAGGCCAACGTTCAGCAATCTTTCTCAAAAGATTTTACAGCAACTATTCGGTCTATATCTACATCTACATCTGCATGACAGAGGGTTCATCGAAACACCTTGATAATTCTCTATTATTCCAATCTCGTATTGCGCGCGGAAAGAATGAACACCTACATATTTCCGTACGAGCTCTGATTTCCCTTATTTTGTCGTGGTGATCGTTCCGCCCTATGTAGGTCGGTGTCAACAAAATATTTTCGCATTCGGAGGAGTAAGCTGGTGATTGGAATTTCGTGAGAAGATTCCTGAACTAGTTGTTCAAAATAATTTTCTGAGAAGGCATTCAGTACGATTTCGGACAACGTTTTAGACCTACCACCGACTTTAAAAACGTTATATCGAGGGTAGATTGAAGTCACCACCAACTATAATTGTATGAGTGGAGTACCTGTTGGAAATGACAATAAAGTTTTCTTTGAAACGCTCAGCAACTGTATCATCTGAGTCGGGGGTTATTTATTTATTCCGGTTGTCAAATATAACGTCTACCCATACTAACTCACAGGAACTATCTACTTCAGTTTCACTACAATGTGAACTACTTCTGACAGCAATAAACACTCCACCACCAACTTTATTTAATCTACCCTTTCTTAACATTGTTAGGTCAATTGTAAAAAATTCGACTGAACTTATTTCTCACTTTAGCCAGCTTTCTGTGTGTGTAACGATTTGAGCTTCAGAGCTTTCTATTGGCGCTTAGAGCTCTGGTTCTTTCCCAACACAGTTACGACAGTTCACAACTACAGTACTGACTGTTCCTATGTCTACCCTTTTCCTAGGGTTCGTCCTGCATTATTTCAGAGTGACGCCCTTTCTGCACTTTCCAGAGTCCCTCTTAACTAAAAAACCGCCCAGTCCTCTCTACACAGCCCCTGCAGCTCGTGTAGCCGCTTCCTGCATGTAGTGGACTCCTGACCTATTTAGCAGAACTCGGAAACCCACGATCCTATGGCGAAAGACGAGGAAGCTGCAACCCGCACGGTCGTAGAACCGTCAGAGCCTCTGATTCAGACCCTCTAGTCGGCTCTGTAGCAAAGGAACACACTCGGTTCTGTCGACAACGCTACAGATGTTGAGCTCCGCCTTCATTTCGCAAGCAAGACTGGCAGTCTTTACTACTTCAGTTAGCCCCCAAAAACCATAGAAGATTTCCTCCAGTCCAAAGCGACACGCATCATTGGCCCCAGCTTGAGCCAACACACGCAGTTGGCTGCACGCTGTGCTCTTTATGGCATCCGGAAGCATCGTCTCCTCATCTGGAACAACTACTCACAGTAGGCACACTGGATTCCTTCCCCTCCTTTGCATCCATATTCCTAAGAGACCCCATTACACGCCTAATGTCGGAGCTCCCAACTACCAGTAAATTAACCCTTCGTGAATGCCCAGGTCCTGCAGACTGAGAGAGTTCCTCTGGAACTGAGCGATTTCATCTGGCTCATGGACTTCGTCAGCCACAGATAGCGTCCGAAAGCCGTTCGTCCAACGAACTGGGGATGCCCTCCGACCAACCCTTGGGAAGTCTCTCACTGATGGCCACACTTGGAATGACCTGCCACTCGACCACAGGTGAGGGGTCAACCTCAGTGAGGGCAGTACCTGGGGCAGCCACAGTGCTGGACAGATTGGGTGACATGTGGGTAGTGCTGGATGTCCCACGGACCGTCTCATGCACCTCCCCACAGCGATGGCCACTAGTAATTGTCTCAAGCAGTGTGACCAACGCCAACACTCCCTGGACCTGTGAGCAAAGGGACCCGAGCTCAGGTCCCATGTGAACGCAGCAGTCACAGTTGATGTCCACATTAAGATGCTCTGATAAATACAGAGACACACACGAAATGTAGAAACTGAAACTAAAGAGCACTGACGAAATGTAAAGTAAGGCGCTTTTTATGAGAAGCTGTGCCATTACACAGGACCCTCATGAGCCGCTGCTGCTAAAAGAACCATCACTCGACTGGGGAAACTAACTACTAGAAGTGGCTCTTGAAACACAAAACAAATGTCTGGCGCGATGCAAACAGTGGTTCTATGCACTGCACAGGGCATAGCATACCCTTGGACAGGGCTTATGTGAAGGACCCACTGACTACTAAAGACTATTATCGGCCTGAAGCAGATGGTCAGTATATCAACACAGTAATCGGATTTCTGAAGGTCAAGCGACACAAAAATAGTCTGCTAGTGGCCATTGAACTAATGAGTTAGAAGGAAGATGAGGTGCAGAAGTGAATGATACGACAGAGGAGGCTGGACAAAAGTCACGCCTTCTAACAGAATGTTGTAGGTGCTTGAGGATGCGTTGAGCGAGGATAGATTCAAGGATCTATCTGAACACCAGTTTGAGCTGATAATTATGTATACAGGCGTTACAAGGGTGGAGTGCTGTCAGGCTTAAGGAAAACAAGACTTTGCCAGAAGACGATGAGTAACACATTTTTCGAAGCGTCGCGGGTGTGAACACGATACCTTTTCATCATCAAGGTTCTAACAGTTCCCCACAGCTCAGGAAACTAACTGGTATACAATAAAGGATAGTGTTTTAGTGGGTGAAAGCGATTATTGAGAAGGAAGGGAATATTCTTCATCGTATCTACAAATAATGCAATAAAGATCAGATGCAACGTTGCATTTTCCGCCCAGTATCTTTACACTGCCATCTGTCACTACCAGTGGTAAGTATGATTTGTCTTCAATAGTGACGTCAATTAAATATCTGGGCGTAACATTGCAGAGCGATATGAAGTGGCACAAGCATGTAATGGCAGTTGTGGGGAAGGCGGATAGTCGTCTTCGGTTCATTGGTAGAATTTTGGGAAGATGTGCTTCATCTGTAAAGGAGACCCCTTATAAAACACTAATACGACCTATCATTGAGTAATGCTCGAGCGTTTGGGATCCCTATCAGGTCGGATTGAGGGAGGACATAGAAGCAGTTCAGAGGCGGGCTGCTAGATTTGTTACTGGTAGATTTGATCATCACGCGAGTGTTACGGAAATGCTTCAGAAATTTGGGTGGGAGTTTCTAGAGGAAAGGAGGCGTTCTTTTCGTGAATCGCGACTGAGGAAATTTAGAGAACCAGCATTTGAGGCTGACTGCAGTACAATTTTACTGCCGCCAACTTACATTTCGCGGAAAGACCACAAAGATAAGATAAGAGAGATTAGGGCTCGTACAGAGGCATATGGGCAGTCATTTTTCCCTCGTTCTGTTTGGGAGTGGAACAGGGAGAGAAGATGCTAGTTGTGGTACGAGGTACCCTCCGCCACGTACCGTATGGCGGATTGCGGAGTATGTATGTAGATGTAGTAACTTCGCTGTAAATGACTGGTAGGTTAAAACTGTTTGTGTCTACCAAGGGCATCATTGCATGTCATTTTCCTAACGGGAAACCAACCAGGAAGTAGAAATGGAAGGGAAAGCCTGCAGCGTCCCTCGCAGAGTGAGTGCGAGCTAGGCGGGGTCCCAGCAGTCTGCAAAAGGCGGTGTCGCGCTCACCCACGCTGTGGTACAGCGAGTCGAGTCGCGCTGCCTCTACTGTGACGCAAGCCCAGCTGCTCACCCTGCCAAACAGGGCAGACGCGGAGGCGGCGGTGCATCTCGGGAGCACCAGCAGTCGCGTGGCAGCATCGCTACAGTCGTTCGTATCCCAGGCCAGGCAATTAGCGAGCATGGCGTGGAGTGCACGCCTGGAGTGCTTCTTCAGCATAAATTAAGCTATCATCTAAGCACTACACTGGCTAGCCAATAAAATTGCAACACCGTGAAGACGACTCGCAACAAATGTCAAAATGGCACGACTTGTCTCCTCTCACACCCACTAGAATGCCTCGTCAGGAACTCTGACTTATTTCCTCATAAAGCCGTCAGGCCACTATCCCATGTGATATGCAACTGGTGTATCTGAGATTAGTAAATTAATCGATAAAAATCTGTAGTAAGCGATACTGGTACATACGCAAATCTACTCGGCTTTCTCTGACTTACACTACTGGCCATTAAAATTGCTACACCAAGAACAAAATGCAGATGATAAACAAGTATTCATTGGACAAATACATTATACTAGGACTGACAGATGATAATATTTTCACGCATTGAGAAATCAGTACCCAAAACAACCACCTCTGGCCGTAATAACGGCCTTGATACGCCTGGGCATTGAGTCAAACAGAGCTTCAATGGCGTGTACAGGTACATCTTCCTATGCAGCTTCAACACGATACCGCAGTTCATCAAGAGTGGTGACGCCTATTGTGACGAGCCAGTTGCTCGGCCACCATTGACCAGACGTTTTCAATTGGTGAGAGATCTGGAGAATGTGCTGGCCAGAGCAGCAGTCGAACATTCTCTGTATCCAGAAAGCCTCGTACAGGACCTGCAACATGCGGTTGCGCATTATCCTGCTGAAATGTAGGATTTCGCAGGGATCGAATGAAGGGTAGAGCCACGGGTCGTAACACATCTGAAATGTAACGTCCACTGTTCAAAGTGCCGTCAATGCGAACAAGAGGTGACCGAGACGTGTAACCAATGGCACCCCATACCATCACGCCGGGTGATACGCCAGTACGGCGATGACGAATACACGCTTCCAATGTGCGTTCACCGCGATGTCGCCAAACACGGATGCGGCCATCATGATGCTGTAAACAGAACCTGGATTCATCCGAAAAAATGACGTTTTGCCATTTGTGCTCCCAGGTTCGTCGTTGAGTACACCATCGCTGGCGCTCCTGTCTGTGATGCAGCGTCGAGGGTAACCGCAGCCATGGTCTCCGAGCTGACAGTCCATGCTGCTGCAAACGTCGTCGAACTGTTCGTGCAGTTGGTTGTAGTCTTGCAAACGTCCCCATCTGTTGACTCAGGGATCGAGACGTGGCTGCAAGATCCGTTACAGCCGTGCGGATAAGATGCCTGTTATTTCGACTGCTAGTGATACGATCCAGCACGGCGTTCCGTATTACCCTCCTGAACCCACCGATTTCATATTCTGCTAACAGTCATTGGATCTCGACCAACGCGAGCAGTAATATAGCGATACGATATACCGCCATCGCGATAGGCTACAATCCGACCTTTATCAGAGTCGGAAACGTGATGGCATGCATTTCTCCTCCTTACACGAGGCATCACAACAACGTTTCACCAGGCAACGCCGGTCAACTGCTGTCTGTGTATGAGAAATCGGTTGGAAACTTTCCTCATGTCAGCACGTTGTAGGTGTCGTCACAGGCGGCAACCTTGTGTGAATGCTCTGAAAAGCAAATCATTTGCATATCACAGCATCTTCTTCCTGTCGGTTAAATTTCGCGTCTGTAGCACTTCATCTTCGTGGTGTAGCTATTTTAATGGCCAGTAGTGTATTAAGTGAAGCACAGAAATAATTATGCGTCTAATTACTAAACAGTTAATGTGTATCAGTCTGGTTTTAGGCAAGAGAACTTATTTTTCGAATTGTAATTATCTGGCTAAAGACATTGTACAAATAATTTATGAACCATTGCTAGAAAACAAATGTTCAGATGTGTGTGAAATCTTATGGGACTTAACTGCTAAGGTCATTAGTCCCTAGGCTTACACACTACTTAACCTAAATTATCCTAATGACCCATGCCCGAGGGAGGACTCGAACCTCCGCCGGGACCAGCCGCACAGTCCATGACTGCAGCGCCAAGACCGCTCGGCTAATCCCGCGCGGCGCTAGGAAACAATGTTACCCTATTTTAACGAAAACACTTCTTATGAACAACAACTGTATTTATGGTTAAACAGTGTCAAACATTATACACAGGGTGAGTCACTAACTATTGCCACATAGAATAACTCTGAAAGTATGATATTAGCTAAAAAGTATATGGGACAAATGTTGCGTGGGACAAGGGGGGCCACAAAGTGACATTGGATTTCTGTTGCTAAGTGGGGTCGCGTCAGAGATATGAAGGTCAACTTTGTTTTTTTTTTAGATTGGATGCTATAGTTTGGTACTTATTTTCTGATAGCGGCTATCGAGACGAATCCAGTGATGTGTAAAAGTAAGGTCTTTGAAGGTCAACGAAGTTCAAAATGTGGCATGAACATCCATTTACAGAAGGTGTTCGAAGTGATGACCATTGGTATCAATGTAGTGCTGCAATCTTCTTATCATGGAGTGAGTGGTATTCTTTAACACTGCGACACTTATCGAAGCACATGCATGGACAATTCTCTCTCGTATATCGTGCAAATAGGAAATATTCGCCGAATACGGCGTATCCATCTAATGTGCCATTGACATGTAAACATCATTCAACGGTTTCGCAATACAACGCTAATAAGAACCGTAAGACTAGTATCGTCGAATCCAGCGAATTTGAATGATGTACTCCTTCGAAGGACAAGTCGATATGCTGCTCATTTACGGAGAATGCCAACGAAGTTCAGTGAGAGCTAGAGGCTTATATCCTGCAAGATATTCTCAACGTACTCACCCTACACGTCGTACACTTAAATATGTGTATGATAAGTTGAGAACAACTGGATCTTTGACGCATTGAAACATATCCGGCAAAGGAAAGTTATTAACGAGGAAATGGAAATTGGTACTCTTGCCACTGTGGTTCGAGATCCTTGTGTTAGTTCGTGTCAAATCGCAAGGGAATCTGGCATGAGCTAGAGTAGTTTTGTTCGTGTTCTGCATCGCCATAAATATCATCCTTACCATATCAGTCTCCACCAAGAATTAACTGGTGCGGATTGTATGCGTCGCATTGAATTCTGCCGATGGGCTCAACTTCAGATTCAGAGGGATGACAGATTTATTATTTTGATTTTATTTACTGACGAGGTTGCATTCACGAACCATGGAAATGTTAATTTGCATAATATGCATTATTGGGCAACTGAAAATCCATGTTGCGGCAAGTTGCACACCAAAAACCGTGGTCGGCGAATGTATTGTGTGGGATTCTGGAGGACAGAATTATAGGCCCCTGTTTCATCGAAGGAAATGTTAATCGTAGGAAGTACACCACATTCCTGTAAGAAACATTAGGTCTGTTATTGGAAGAAATACCTTTACGAACAAGGAACAGATTGTGGTAGCAACACGATGGATGGCCGGCACATTTTTCGCTGGTGGCTAGAAGTAAGTTGCAGAGACAGTCCCCAAATCGTTGGAAGGGACGCGGAGGAGATGTGTCGTGGCCGGCTCGTTCGCCACACTTGACGCCTCTGGATTTTTTCTTGTGGGAATTCGTAAAAAACATTGTTTATAAAGACATTCCAACTACACCTGAAGATAAGCGGGAGAGAATTGTTAGAGCATTTGTTTCGATAAGTGCCGATGTGATAAGGAATACCACTCAGTCCATGATAAGAAGATTGCAGCACTGCATCGATATCAATGGTCATCACTTCGAACACCTTCTGTAAATGGACGTTCATGCCACCTTTTTGACCGTCGTTGACCTTCAAAGACCTTACTGTCACACATCACTGGATTCGTCTCGATAGCCGCTATCAGAAAATAAGTACCAAACTATAGCATCCCATGTAGAAAAACAAAGCTGACCTTCATATCTCTGAAGCGACCCCACCTAGTAACTAAAAACCAGCGTCATATCATGGTCCCCATTGTCCCATGCAACTTATGTCCCACAAACTTCTCAGCTCCTATCATACTTTCGGAGCTATTCTTGGTGGCAATAGCTAGTGACTCACCCTGTATTGTGGGCAAGGGTAAACCAGTGTAAAAGAAAATCTAAATGTACAAAATCCATAAGCTGACGAATGTAAAAATATCGATTTACGACGATAAATGTACAAATTTTAACGATTATTAAGGTGGCCAGACGTCCCGTATTAGTCAGGACAATCGCTTTTCTTTTTTTTCTTTTTGTTTTGCGTCTCTGTCCCACTTTTTAAGATACGATGTGTCGCCAAAATGTCCCTTTTGTGGCAATGACTTATCGGATTAAAACGCCGCTAACTGTAGTTCTCAAAAATTCAAAATGTCATGTTTTGCATCAGTTTGATGAAAAATTTAAAGATACTAACAACTGACACAGCAAAGCGCAGTTTATGTCGTGGGTCTATTATAGAGACCTGTATATACCTGAAACTGTGTGGAGGATTCGCTTGGAAAGGTACAGCTTCGGACGACAATTGAATTGTGCCGATTGCGCTGGTGTTTGACGTGAATGCCGCCACCATTAAAGAAAACTTTAAACGCATATGTTTGAGTCCGAGTAAAAAACAACTCATTACCGTTGTGACTGCGTTCTGTATTGGATCTGAAATCTTTGGCTGGAGAAACAGAAAAAGCACTCGCTCTTTGTGCAGGTAATGAGAACTGCAGTTTTGGTAGTGTCTCTAGAACGGGCTTCAACAACATATTCAAAAAACTAGAAGGAAATTTAGGTCATAACTTACTTGGGGTTGAGTGTTCTGTTCATATAGTTTACAAGACTACGCAGATAGCCTTCCTATTGATAATTAAGGCATTGATTCTAAAATATATTTCTATTTCTAAGAGTGGACTATAAGAGGTGACAATCTTAAAGAATTTTGTAAATTTGTAGACCTGGATTACAAACAAGTTATAGGCTGTATCAAAACAAGGTGGCCTGCACTACGTCCTACAGTCGAAAGTCTCCTGACTAAGTTTGTTCCTCTGAAAATGTATGTCGAATCTTAAAATAAATGACCATGTATTACCATAGCATTCTATGAAAATCCTTTATCAGTAGCTTGACTGTACTTTCTTCATAACCAAGCATTAGCTTTTCACATCCCAGTTCAAAAAGTAGAGGGGAAACAATTACAGATTTTAAAGTAATTACTGTGTTAAACGATTTAAAAGCTAATTTTGTTTCCAAAGGTGAAGAGTTTTTCATAACATCAACTGTCAAATCAGTTCTTGGTAAAATGGAAAATGAGGGATTATCATCAGAGTCTGCAAAATTTGAGAAGTATGTCCGTACACTTTATTAAGCTGCAGAGAGGAGGAGGAGGTAGAGAGAGAGATAGGGGGGGGGTATGAGATGGACAGGGAGAGGAGGTAGGAGGAGGTGGACAGAGAGAGACAGACAGATAGGAGGAGGAGATGAACAAAGAGAGAGCGAAGAGAAGATAGAAATTGGGGGAGGAGGGAATATAGGACGTATGTCCAATTCTCATACATTATTTAGAAATTGCAAAACATTGTCAGGTTTGCTAGTGATGGTTATAAAACCGTTAATCGTTGCATTAATGCTCATTACGTCTTTCTGTTGACAGAGTACGTCTGACGACGCATATGCATCATGACCGCAGTTCATTTTCACTACATGCCACTACATATTCATGCTATATAATGGCTTTCTCCAAAAATTTCGCACATTAAGGTCTTTAGTTTATTTTGTAATGTCATCTATACGTCCTCGCAGTCTTTTGTGGCGGCATGCCTCAATAATAATATTCTCGGTTTTCAAGCTCCGACACTTCAAATACAATACTCAAATTTTCGACAGCTGTCTCTACTATCGTCATCGGGAGTAAAACACCATTGACTTTCGGGGCTGGCACGTTGTTCCGCTCAAACCAATGTCGTCTTTAACAGGCACAGAATATCTTGTACCTTAGATGCGGGTCAAAGCACTGGTCTTAGATGCGATAGCAGCGTCTGGAACCTTCCAGGGAGGGCCACTATGACGCTTGCGCAGGAAGAAGGTGAGGTGGGCAGCCCAGCCGCTCCTGCCCGTTGGGGGAGTGAGTGGCATCAAGTGGCACGTGGAGCTGGAGCCATGTTTGGCACTGAAGGTCCCACCTCCCTACAAGCGTCGAGCATTGTGAAAGAGTGGCGGTTATTCTAATCTCGGCATCTTCCTTTATAACGGAATCGCGATATGACGATACATGAACCAAAACTCTCGTCTTTTCAGATTATATTTTGTGCACGTTCTCGAAGCAATATTCTGCCACAACCGATTCCTCAGTTCTCGTTGTTCAATGTGTCGCCGTGCCCAGCACAACGCTCATCAACAACATGAACAGTCTGGCCTGTGTATATGCTCCTGAATTCACAAGGGTACCATAACACACGGGCACTCCAAGACCGATGTCGTCTTTAACAGGCGCAGAATATCTTGTACCTTAGATGCGGGTCAAAACACTGGTCTTAGTCTATGTCTCTACAGCACTCATCTTATCTTGATGGTCTTTGCCCGACAGTTGGAAGGAATACAGCTGACTTGCACCTGCTGGCGTTCGCAATGCCTCCCTTGCTGTAACCATTTTCTCTGCACATGCCGTCTCAAATGCTGCAATTCGGACTGTAGATGATCGTTTTCAAAAATAGTCTTTGCTCTGTGCACTAACAGTCTGAGGCCCACTTTCTGCATTCATGGCGCTGGAAACTATTAGTGTTCAAGTATCAATCTGTGTATGTTGGTATCTTGCTCAATGAATGGCCAACCCAGTTTCCTATCTTCAGCACAATTAAAAAATCCAAGAATGGAAGCTTACCATCCTTCTCCATCTCGGCTGTAAATTTAAGACTGAGGTGGGCATCATTCGTGTTATTGACGAACTGATGCAGTGCATGTTCAGCGTGAGGCAATATCGGGAAGGTGTTGTCAATGTACTATAGGAAGCAAGGTGCATGCAGAGTGGCAGAATTCGGAGCTTTCTCCTCAGAGTGCTTCATGAAGAAGTTCTCGACGACAGAGACAGTGCGGATCCCGTCACTTGCCATCCGTCATCTCATAGTATTCGTCACTGTACAAGGAGTATGTTGTCGACAGGACGTGGCAGAACAACTTGAAGATCTCCCTTAGAAATTGTTGGGCCAGAAGTTCCAACGTATTTTATATCAGCACTCTCGTAAAACAACTATGTCCAGACTAACCATTATGTCATTATGACCTATCTTCATTTTCTTGAATGTCTCAACAGAATTCTGAGCGATAACACTGTGGTGTTTTCAAAGTCCCAATTTTGGTGCTAATAAACTTTCCAGGTGTTTCAACGGCCTGTAGACAGGCGATCTGATTGCGTTAAGAATGGGCCTAAGAGGAACTTCATCCTTGTGCATCTTCGGCAACCCATGAAGCCATGGAAGTCTGGCAGCATGTGGACTTTATTTCTTCACCGATTCATCTAGCAGATGAGAATCCATCAACAACTTCCCTATATTTCTGACGACAGCCTGTACCAAATAGTGACTAAGCTTACGGTATGTATCATCCTCTAATAAATGCAGTACCTTCTGGTGGTGGTCTTAAGTGTTCAGAACCACTGTGGCATTTACATTATCAGCTAAAAAGACAACGACGTCTTCGTTTTCAACTAATAAGCATAAACCACGTCGTTCCTCCTGGCTAATACTGGATTTTGGTGACTTTACATTCGCTAGGATACAGCTGGTAGCTAGTCTGACGTCTTCAATTGCGTCATGTGAGAGATACCTAATGCACTGCTGTGTTCTACTAACAGTGAACAGTTTTGGCAGACGTCACTGTAAAGGAAAGTTACGTGTCCTTGGAGTCTTTCACAATGGCATGCCTCAATAAAATCTTCTGTTTTCAGGTTGCGTCACTATGAACTAAACATTTGGTGAGTATTGTGTGGAGCACAAGTGACACATTAAACAACCGGAATTTCGGAAGTCAGCTGTGGCTGAACAGTACCTCAAGAATAGGCTTTATGCCTTCAGTCTCAAAAGACGAGATTCTTTGCTCATGCAACACCATATTAGGAATCCATTATAAAGTAAATGGGCAAGATTAGAATAAACCATAGCAATTTCGAGAGCCGCGCAGGATTAGCCGAGCGGTCTCAGGCGTCGCAGTCATGGACTGTGCGGCTGGTCCCGGCAGAGGTTCGAGTCCTCCCTCGGGCATGGGTGTGTGTGTGTTTGTCCTTAGGATAATTTAGGTTAAATAGTGTGTAAGCTTAGGGACTGATGACCTTAGCAGTTAAGTCCCATAAGATTTCACACACAAAAAACAATTTCAAGAGCCCAGAGGTACGCACTTAGTACGGCATGAGGGTGGACTTTGGATATCGAGTAAAAGCCAACGCAGATACTGACCCTGATGGAAGGCGGGAGCGCCAGTTTCAGCTGCTGTTGAAAGTTCAGATGCCTTATTCGAAGTGACACAGCATCAAAACCGGTAAGATTATTTTCATCTATACATGCTCTGTTAGGTTATAATCTCAGACTTCTCTTATTTCTCGGAAACCAGCGATTAACTTCCTTGGTTTATGTACCATCCATTCATCTGTCCACTTCGATTCAGTTTTTAGTACAGTCGTAATTACTTCTTCAATTCCAGTCTGTTTCCCGATTCGTTTGGTTGTTTTTAATCTCTCCTAATAACTCCCTACGCTCATCTCTATTAGTCACTGAGAAACCCTCAGGTTGTGTATGGTACGCATTACAAGTCCATGTTTCGCTGACATAAGCCAACACTGGTAGTACACACTGATAGTAAGATTTTCCTTTCTGACAAATCGTTAACTTAACTTTGAAAATCGTAGTTGCTTTGCCAAGAGTACTTGAAGCCACTTTCCCTCTTCTGTTTATCGCTTTTGTGTTCATGCTGTCAATCATCTCAAATGTCCTAAACAGAAAAACTCGTAAGCTGGTTCTGTGACTTCGTTGTCAATTTGCAATTTTACTTTTCGATATGTTGGTTATACAGTATTTTGTGTTGCGCCTCAACTCTGCTGGGTCAATGAGCAGTCCTGTATCAAAAGCACATAGTGAGGGGAACGGTCGTCATCCTGAATTTCAGGCAGTATACGCAATAAGGTGTATTCAGGATGCAAGAACACTCATTCAGGACGCTGACAAAGATGAAGACGGCCAGCCAGCTGCTCTGAAAGGCAAAGCTGAGAAATTTTACAGCTTCGGCAGGGCTAGGAGGAGATGACCGAACAAAAACCCAAACCAACATTCGAGGGCGACACATTGTCACTACAGTGCTATGAATGCCAGGATGGAAGTGCTGCCTTTGAAGAAATACACTCTAAAACACACACAAAAACACACATACACACACACCACAAAAAACTGACGCATCATGAACGAATTATCCGAATGGGACAGGAATCGATAGATGTCATGTGCACGTCCAGATAAACAAACGACGATAAGATTTTCAGAAAAAATTGGATGATTTATTCAAGAGAAAATTGAGCAAATCAGTAACATGTTGGTCAACCGCTGGCCCTTATGGCAGGAGTTATTCAGCTTGGCATTGATTAGCCGGCCGCGGTGGTCGTGCGGTTCTAGGCGCTGCAGTCCGGAACCGCGGGACTGCTACGGTCGCAGGTTCGAATCCTGCCTCGGGCATGGATGTGTGTGATGTCCTTAGGTTAGTTAGGTTTAAGTAGTTCTAAGTTCTAGGGGACTGATGACCTAAGATGTTAAGTCCCATAATGCTCAGAGCCATTTGAACCATTTGGCATTGATTGATAGAGTTTTTGGATATCCTCCTGAGAGATATCGAGCCAAATTCTGTTCAATTGGGGCATTAGATAATCAAAATCCCGAGCTGGTTGAAAGACCCTGTCTGGCGACCTTGCTGGCCAAGTTGGGGTTTCGCAATCACAAAAACAAGCAGTAGAAACTCACGCTGTGTGTGAATGAGCATTATCTTGCTGAAATGTAAGCCGAGGGTGGCTTGCCATGAAGGAAAACTAAATGTGGTGTAGAATGTCGTCGACATGCTGCTGTGCTGTTAACAGTGCTGTGGATGAAAACCAAAATGGTCAAACCTTCTATGAAATGCAATGGCAACCCAGACCATCACTCCCAGATGTCAGGCGGTACAGCAGGTGACAGTCAGTTTGGCACCCACCACTATCTTGGTCGTCTCCACACACGTCTTTGATGGTCACTGGAGCTCAGTTCGAAGCGGGACTCATCACTGAAGGCAATTCCACTCCAGTCAATGAGATTTGAGGCCCCAGAGACCAGTGAAGAAGTGTCTGGAGATGCCCCAGACAGGAGTGGGATAGCATCCTGACTGTCACGGGCCATACGAGCCCCCAGCGAAGAGCGAAGGACTAGGGTGGCATTTCATTTCATAGAAGGACTTCTTTGGTTGTAATCCAAGGCACCCTTACAGCACAACAATAGGTCGACGATTTTCTATGCCCCATTTTGTTGCCCTTCATGGCAAACCATCCTGGGCTTGCATTTCAGCAAGATAATGACTGCCGTGCGGTGGGAGTTTCTACTGCTTGCTTTCGTTCTTGCCGAACTTTACCTTGGTCAGAAAGGTCGACAGATCTCTCCCCGATTGAGAATGTTTGGAGGATTGTGGACAGGGTCCTCCAAAAAGTTCGGGTTTTGACGACCAACTGCCTCAATTGGACAGAATCTGGTATGCCTCTAAGGAGGACATCAAATGACTATCAATCAATGCCACACACTGCTACTTCAGCCTGCTGTGAGGGCCAGGATGGAAGGCTGCCTGCATGAGTGCCAGAGGTGGATCAATGCTTTATTGTCTAGCCCAATTTGTGTAACTCTTTCTCTTGAAAAAATCATCCAGTTTTTCTGCAATTGTTATCATCGTTTGTTTGTCTGTGCCTGTACATCACATCTACCAGTTTCATCCGATTGGGATAATTCCTGCATGGTGCATCGTTTTTCTTTTCATTTTTTTTCTTTTTTCTTTTTTTTTTTTTTTTTTATTGTATTAACCCGCCAGCTCACATATATAGCCACAAAATCGAACCTTCACTCGTTATATCCAACAGTATCCAAATGTGTACAGTATGTTGTGTGACACAGTCGTTGCCAGCTGTTCACCACGAAACAGAGAACACTGGCAGAACAAGATGACACAGCACACATCTGTCAGTACCCACAGGCTGAGCTGAGGCCTTCATGCAGTCAAGTTGGTGCCTCTGCCCTGCTGGGTCACTAGCTGCTGTTGCCAGCCATCTCTCTGGTGAGCTGAGAGTTCAAGGTTGGGCCAGCTTGCTGCCCATCTACACTGTCGCTGTCATATGGGATGTACGGGCCTACACTGTTGCTGAGTGTCACCCAGGACAGGCTCGCACCACCATCTTCAGTCATGCCTTGCATCACAGTTTAAGCACCGTGTATCCTGGTGGGCTGTTGCTGCAGCAGTGGAGCAGCCAAGCCACAAGCAGCAGCCACAGTGCGGCACTTGCATCAGGATTCCCTGATTGCATGTTTGTCAGCAGCTGCAGCTCCCTACATGCATTGCCTGCTGGATGGGCGAAACGCTGACACTGAGATGCTACATGCTCACGGCCACCTAAGTTACCGAGGCCAGTAATCTTCCCTGCAACTTTAACCCCATCCTTGGAACTAACATGAATAAGGAACTATTATAACGACAGATTATATATATATATATATATATATATATATATATATATATATATATATATATATATATATATATATATATATATATATACAGGGTGTTTAAAAAATGACCGGTATATTTGAAACGGCAATAAAAACTAAACGAGCAGCGATAGAAATACACCGTTTGTTGCAATATGCTTGGGACAACAGTACATTTTCAGGGAGACAAACTTTCGAAATTACAGTAGTTACAATTTTCAACAACAGATGGCGCTGCGGTCTGGGAAACTCGATAGTACGATATTTTCCACATATCCACCATGCGTAGCAATAATATGGCGTAGTCTCTGAATGAAATTACCCGAAACCTTTGACAACGTGTCTGGCGGAATGGCTTCACATGCAGATGAGATGTACTGCTTCAGCTGTTCAATTGTTTCTGGATTCTGGCGGTACACCTGGTCTTTCAAGTGTCCCCACAGAAAGAAGTCACAGGGGTTCATGTCTGGCGAATAGGGAGGCCAATCCACGCCGCCTCCTGTATGTTTCGGATAGCCCAAAGCAATCACACGATCATCGAAATATTCATTCAGGAAATTAAAGACGTCGGCCGTGGCACCATCTTGCATAAACCACGAGGTGTTCGCAGTGTCGTCTAAGGCAGTTTGTACCGCCACAAATTCACGAAGAATGTCCAGATAGCGTGATGCAGTAATCGTTTCGGATCTGAAAAATGGGCCAATGATTCCTTTGGAAGAAATGGCGGCCCAGACCAGTACTTTTTGAGGATGCAGGGACGATGGGACTGCAACATGGGGCTTTTCGGTTCCCCATATGCGCCACTTCTGTTTATTGACGAAGCCGTCCAGGTAAAAATAAGCTTCGTCAGTAAACCAAATGCTGCCCACATGCATATCGCCGTCATCGATCCTGTGCACTATATCGTTAGCGAATGTCTCTCGTGCAGCAATGGTAGCGGTGCTGAGGGGTTGCCGCGTTTGAATTTTGTATGGATAGAGGTGTAAACTCTGGCGCATGAGACGATACGCGGACGTTGGCGTCATTTGGACCGCAGCTGCAACACGGCGAACGGAAACCCGAGGCCGCTGTTGGATCACCTGCTGCACTAGCTGCGCGTTGCCCTCTGTGGTTGCCGTACGCGGTCGCCCTACCTTTCCAGCACGTTCATCCGTCACGTTCCCAGTCCGTTGAAATTTTTCAAACAGATCCTTTATTGTATCGCTTTTCGGTCCTTTGGTTACATTAAACCTCCGTTGAAAACTTCGTCTTGTTGCAACAACACTGTGTTCTAGGCGGTGGAATTCCAACACCAGAAAAATCCTCTGTTCTAAGGAATAAACCATGTTGTCTACAGCACACTTGCACGTTGTGAACAGCACACGCTTACAGCAGAAAGACGACGTACAGAATGGCGCACCCACAGACTGCGTTGTCTTCTATATCTTTCATATCACTTGCAGCGCCATCTGTTGTTGAAAATTGTAACTACTGTCATTTCGAAAGTTTGTCCGCCTGAAAATGTACTGTTGTCCCAAGCACATTGCAACAAACGGTGTATTTCTATCGCTGCTCGTTTAGTTTTTATTGCCGTTTCAAATATACCAGTCATTTTTGAAACACCCTGTATATATACACTCCTGGAAATGGAAAAAAGAACACATTGACACCGGTGTGTCAGACCCACCATACTTGCTCCGAACACTGCGAGAGGGCTGTACAAGCAATGATCACACGCACGGCACAGCGGACACACCAGGAACCGCGGTGTTGGCCGTCGAATGGCGCTAGCTGCGCAGCATTTGTGCACCGCTGCCGTCAGTGTCAGCCAGTTTGCCGTGGCATACGGAGCTTCATCGCAGTCTTTAACACTGGTAGCATGCCGCGACAGCGTGGACGTGAACCGTATGTGCAGTTGACGGACTTTGATCGAGGGCTTATAGTGGGCATGCGGGAGGCCGGGTGGACGTACCGCCGAATTGCTCAACACGTGAGGCGTGAGGTCTCCACAGTACATCGATGTTGTCGCCAGTAGTCGGCGGAAGGTGCACGTGCCCGTCGACCTGGGACCGGACCGCAGCGACGCACGGATGCACGCCAAGACCGTAGGATCCTACGCAGTGCCGTAGGGGACCGCACCGCCACTTCCCAGCAAATTAGGGACACTGTTGCTCCTGGGGTATCGGCGAGGACCATTCGCAACCGTCTCCATGAAGCTGGGCTACGGTCCCGCACACCGTTAGGCCGTCTTCCGCTCACGCCCCAACATCGTGCAGCCCGCCTCCAGTGGTGTCGCGACAGGTGTGAATGGAGGGACGAATGGAGACGTGTCGTCTTCAGCGATGAGAGTCGCTTCTGCCTTGGTGCCAATGATGGTCGTATGCGTGTTTGGCGCCGTGCAGGTGAGCGCCACAATCAGGACTGCATACGACCGAGGCACACAGGGCCAACACCCGGCATCATGGTGTGGGGAGCGATCTCCTACACTGGCCGTACACCACTGGTGATCGTCTAGGGGACACTGAATAGTGCACGGTACATCCAAACCGTCATCGAACCCATCGTTCTACCATTCCTAGACCGGCAAGGGAACTTGCTGTTCCAACAGGACAATGCACGTCCACATGTATCCCGTGCCACCCAACGTGCTCTAGAAGGTGTAAGTCAACTACCCTGGCCAGCAAGATCTCCGGATCTGTCCCCCATTGAGCATGTTTGGGACTGGATGAAGCATCGTCTCACGCGGTCTGCACGTCCAGCACGAACGCTGGTCCAACTGAGGCGCCAGGTGGAAATGGCATGGCAAGCCGTTCCACAGGACTACATCCAGCATCTCTACGATCGTCTCCATGGGAGAATAGCAGCCTGCATTGCTGCGAAAGGTGGATATACACTGTACTAGTGCCGACATTGTGCATGCTCTGTTGCCTGTGTCTATGTGCCTGTGGTTCTGTCAGTGTGATCATGTGATGTATCTGACCCCAGGAATGTGTCAATAAAGTTTCCCCTTCCTGGGACAATGAATTCACGGTGTTCTTATTTCAATTTCCAGGAGTATATATATATATATATATATATATATATATATATATATATATATATATATATATATATATATATATATATATTCTCGAATCAGAAACATACAAATTTACAGTAGTCATACACATCAATAAATATGTGCATATATATATATATACACAAATTGTATTTTTATTACATGTGCCCAGTACTTTGCAACCTCCAAGGCGCCGGCCGCGGTGGTCTAGCGGTTCTAGGCGCTCAGTCCGGAACCACGCGACGGCTACGATCGTAGGTTCGAATCCTGCCACGGGCATGGATGTGTGTGATGTCCTTAGGGTAGTTAAGTTTAAGTAGTTCTAAGTTCTAGGGGACTGATGACCACAGATGTTAAGTCCCATAGTGCTCAGAGGCATCTGAACCATTTGAACCTCCAAGGCGCTTGGAGTGGCTTGCAGGAGATCAATCTTCGAGCAGGATCCAGGACACAAAAGGCACTGGAGCATGTGACTTGTGGTTTGTCCTTGTCCACAATCACAGGACGTATCTTCTGGTATGAAGCCCCATCTCTTCAGGTTGTCTCTGGATCGTCCAAGTCCTAATCGTAATCTGTTTAAAGATTTCCACACCAGCCAGCTCTCGTTGTGTCCAGGTGGTAGTTCTTCAGCTTCTGGCGTCTGCAGGTGAGGCGTCGACTTCTTCCATAACTCCAGCCTTGCCTTCTCTGGTGAAATGGTGAGCTTCTCGGATGTTCTCAGGAAGCTTTTTCGCGATCTCAGCCGTTGCTGTGGTGGATTATGTCCGTGCAGTGGATGGGCACTGTCCTGCTCCACTTTCAGTCTCTCTTTGTTGGCAGCCACTGTTCTGCGTATCCGTGGTGGCGCTATTCCAGCCAGGCAGTAGAGCTTATCAGTTGGGGTAGGTCTTAAGCAACCTGTGATCAACCTGCAGGTTTCGTTGAGAGCAATGTCTACTTGTCTGGCATGAGATGACCTGTACCAGACTGGAGAAGCATATCCAGCAGTAGAAAAGCACAGTGCCATTGCAGAACAGCGAATAGTTTGTGGATGTGATCCCCACTGTGTCCCCGCTAGTTTGCGAATTAGGTTGTTTCGAGCGGAGATTTTCATTTTGGTGTTCTTGCAGTGAGTTTTGAATGTCAGAGTTCTATCGAGAGTGACTCCCAAGTATTTAGGTGCGTGATGATGCTGGAGTTGGATGCCTGACCATGCAATATGTAGCCCACGATTAGCTTCCCTGTTCCTTAAATGAAAGGCACACACTTGTGTCTTCGAAGGGTTTGGTCTGAGTTGGTTCCGATTGTAGTAGCTTGACAGTGTTCTAAGTGCTGTTGTCAGGTTTCTTTCCACTCTTTCAAAGCATGAGCTCTGCGTAGCAAGGGCTAGATCATCTCCATATAAGAATCTCCTTGTGCTTAGGGTCAATGGCTGGTCGTTGGTATAGATGTTGAAAAGAAGTGGGGCCAAGACGCTTCCCTGAGGTAGACCATTTTTCTGCGCTCTCCAGCGACTGCGTACCCTGGGCGTCAGGTTTCTCTGCCGGCTGATCCTTTCACACCAGAAACATCATCTTAGTCCTTTCCAGGACCACAGTTGACCATCATATCGATAACGACAGGTGTTTTACTGACAATTTACCGTACAATACCAGTCACCACCACATCTGCAGCCCACGCCCACACTGGGAGACAGCACTTCATTCTGATTTGCTATCAGTTGATTCACCCATCACCGTCGGGATCACTTCATGATCCTGACAACTGTTTCTTCTTTTTTTATTACTGAATATCATTGGGAATAGATGGGCATTGTAAATATGGCCTTTAACTTTCTGTGGCGTAGTGGTACCTGCAATTCCTCATAATAGCCCATGATACAACCCACGAGTTGTATCCAGCTGTAGTTTTCTTTTACGTCTGCGTGGTATTTTCGATTCCGAAATCTACAGTAAATGCTTGATGATGTTCAAGTCTGGTGTTGAAGTTCAGACGCTTGTTGGTAAAGCCAATTGCTGGACAGAGGAAACTGGGATACACTTGTTATCACTGGAGAGCATCGTGTACAGTATTGGACGTATATAGTCACAGAAATATTCACCTATGCCTTGGTGCCGGTGTTATTCCTTTGAAAAGGTCACAGTCATCTTCTGTCCCTATCCTTCTGCACCCCGAGCAAGTGCTCCATCGTTAATGACGTCGCCATCGACAGGAAGTACACATTAATCTTCCGCCTTTCCTGTTTATGCCTTGGTCATAATTCCTCGCTTAAGAATAGCAATAAACCAGTGGGAAATCATACAGCTGCCACACAAACCACCACAAAGATATCTGTGCCTTTAAGAGTAGGAAGCAGCCACTTCGACGCGTTGACTTTGTATAGGCGTCTGCCATAAACACACTCGGCTTGTTGCTGGGAACAAGGTAAGCGATGAGTCATCAAACCACATTAATCTCTTCCAGCAAGCGTCGCTTACGTGTCTGTAGTCTCACCACTGTCCATGTAACGCTAATGTATTCTCGATGCGTGAAAAGGCTTGGAAACTTTAATGTCGTTCCCAACATTATAAAAAGCATAATACGGCCGAAACCAGTGGGGAGTGTGTGACTAGTATCGAACTAATTCTGTCAAGTTCGTCCATTCGGCGTTGAAATTTATCTGCTCTAGAGGTGAATAGTACAATGTCATCAACAAAACGAAGGCGTTTAAGATAGTTCTCTTCCCGGTTTATGGATCTAAATTTTCTTCTAGGGTTTCGAACAGTATTTTTAATGATATGGAAGCTCCTCAGCTGACTTCTCTGTCAGTTTTGAGTTTCTCACTATCCAAATGAAGTCTACTGGCGGCGCGGGATTACCTGAGCGGTCTTGGGCGCTGCAGTCATGGCCTGTGCGGCTGGTCCCGGTGGAGGTTCGAGTTCTCCTTCGGGCATGGGTGTGTGTGTTTGTCCTTAGGACAGTTTAGGTTAAGTAGTGCGTAAGCTTAGGGACTGATGACCTTAGCAGTTAAGTCCCATAAGGTTTCACACACATTTGAACATCTGAAGTCTACTGGTAGCTGTAGCACTGAAGTAAAATGTGTATTTTGAACAGATTCATCAGATTTCAGAAGGCTACATCCTGCTCATGAATGAAGATATAAACTTGGGGGAATTTTAATTTACGCATCAAAATTAAATAAAACTGTACATTGGCGCCAGTTGTGAACTGCTGGTTCACGTGGTTTCCAATAGGGGCGCCTGCCTCACACAGCGAGATCTCCAGTCGTTCGTTACCCTACAAGTGTCGAGTGGAGATGGTATTAACACAGCAAACAAAGGCTGCTTTCCGTTATCTGTCTCAATAGGTACATCATCAACGGCCTCGCATCGTTAAATTCACTGATTCTCTCAGATCCACGAAGCTAAGCAAAGATGGGTGTGGCTAGTACTTGGATGGGTAAAATGGTTCAAATGGCTCTGAGCACAATGGGACTTAACATCTGTGGTCATCAGTCCCCTAGAACTTAGAACTACTTAAACCTAAGGACATCACAAACATCCATGCCCGAGGCAGGATTCGAACCTGCGACCGTAGCAGTCGCGCGGTTCCGGACTGAGCGCCTAGAACCGCTAGACCACCGCGGCCGGCCTTGGATGGGTATGTTCCTGGGTACGAACCTCTCCGCAGTGTCTCATGAAGTGAGGGGACGTGATACTGCTAATGGTAATCTGGTAATCCGTCCGTCGGATGGTGACGTTAAACACGGCAACCCGGTCTCCTTGATGCTATTCGACAGGCGTAGGCTTGCGTGGCCAACGTGTTTCTCCTTCTCCCTTCTCTCATTATCATCATACAACTCAAACATTATATCACACTACACACACACGACACACACGTCCTCAAGGGGGTATAGAGGGGGACCAGGGTGCAAGACGAGCCACTTTCCCCTCCTGGAATCTGGAATTTGTGGTTCAAACTTGGCCTCTCAATATATGTATTCCTTACTGTCATTTCTTGTTAACAATATTAGCTTACTCCCAAGAATAAGCAGCTTTCACTCAGTTAATTCTCGGCAGAAATCAAACCCGCATTTGGATCGGACTTCCTTAACTCTTGTGCAGAAAGGTGTGCAATATACTGCTGCATCCATTTTGAATAAGCTACCGCTCGAATTCAAAAATCTTAGCAGTAATCCACACGCTTTCAAATCGAGACTGAAGAGTTTCCTCATGGGTCACTCCTATTCTGTCGAGGAGTTCCTTGAAAAATTAAGCTGACTCTTTATATATTGTTAACTGCTTTTACTTAAACTTATGGACTGACATTTTTCGGGTTCATAAGCATTTTATTTTTATCTGTTATTACTTTTATGTTGTAATTTCATATACTAACATGTTCCATGACCTTGGAAATTTGATCCTCAATTTGGTCCTACGGAACTAGACGTGTAAGTAAAAAAATAAAAAGTGGCAGAAGTGCAACCATTCCGCAAACTGCTCCATATGCTGGGCCATCAACAAGTGTCAGCGTGCGAACCATTCAACAAAAAATCATCGATATGGGCTTTCGGAGCCGAAGGCCCACTCTTGTACCCTTGATGACTGTGCGACACAAAGGTTTACACCTCGCCTGGGCTCGTCAACACCGGCATTGGACTGTCGATGACTGGAAACATGTTGCGTGGTCGGACGACTCTCGTTTCAAGTTGTATCGAGCGGATGGACGTGTACAGGTATGGAGACAACCTCATGAATCCACGAACCCTGGATGTCAACAGGGGACTGCTGAAGCTGGTGGAGGCTCTGTAATGGTGTAATGGTGTGGGCGTGTGCAGTTGGAGTGATATGGGACCCCTGATACGTGTAGATACGACCCTGACAGGTGACACGCACGTAAGCATCCTGTATGATCACCTACATCCATGTCCACTGTGCATTGCAGGACAATTCGACACCCCATACCTCCAGAATTGCTACAGAGTGGCTCCAGGAACACTATTCTGAGTTTAAACGCTTCCGCTGGCCACCAAACTCCCCAGACACGAACATTATTGAGGGTATATGGGATGCCTTGCAACGTGCTGATCAGACGAGATCTTCACCCCCTTGTGCTCTTACCGATTTACGGACAGCCCTGCAGGATTCATGGTGTCAGTTCCCTCCAGCACTACTTCAGACATTATTCGAGTCCATGCCACGCGTGCTACGGCCCTTCTGCGTGCCCGCGGGGGCCCTACACGATATTAGGCAGGTGTACCAGTTTCTTTGGCTTTTCAGTGTATATCTTGAGACACCGCAACACATCATGCGCAGCCACCGAGACTATATTCTTGTACTATTTGAGAATGAAAGCACTCAGTCACTTGCAATAAACTTTACACGTAATCTCAAACCTCTGCGAAACTTTTCTCGTTGGCACCCTCCACAAAAAAATGAAAGGAAAATGTTTATCGCTCACTACATTTGAACTGTTCATGCAGTAGAACTTCCGCATTAGGGGTGGTATTTAATTTATTTCTGCTTTAAATTAACTCTATTTGTAAACACGTTTTGGAGACAATATCCACATACACCTCTCAGTGTCCCTGCAAAATTATATCAGCGTACGACACATGATTCGGGAGGTATGACGTCATAGACATTTAGATGCGTGAAAAATATTTTTTCGTATCCATTTACTGTACCGCAAACTAGTTTTGCCTAAAATAAACAATGGATAAGAAAAATAGAGGCAGATCTAGGGAGAGTAGGAAAGCTATCCATGTTGAAAGTCTGACTGAATAGGAACGGAATAATTAGAACGAAACTAGTGTAAGCGGAACAGATGTGACGCTTTGCAGCGCAATTTTTGGAGCAATGGGGGACTTTCCACCGTGGATGAAAATGATGTTAGATAAGGCAGAAGAAAGAGATAGGAAAGTTGAGGAAGGCAGGCTGAAAGCAGAGGAGGATCAAGAGGAGGCCGAAGCCGATAGACATAAAGCATCTCGGCCTTCATTCGCTTCCTCAGGGCACTACTCCAGCCTTGAACTATCGCCTGCAGTTTCCCGGCATTCGCACGGAACTTCGCGATAGTACCTTCGTGTTCACCGATGGCTCTCGGACTGACCGTGGTATCGGGTGTGCCTTCGTCACTGGCACAGACGTTTTTCGGTATCGGCTTCCAGAACACTGCTCAGTATTTACAGCAGAGCTTTGCGCCCTGTATCAAGCCACCCAGTACATCCGGCGACACAGGTTTTTCAGTTGCGACATCTACTCCGACTTTCTCGGTGCCCTTCAAAGCCTCCGTGTGCTGTACACCGTCCATCCCTAAGTGCAACGGGTCCAGGAAAGCCGTCACTAGCTCACTCTTGAAGGAGCCACTGTGGTGTTTATTTGGGTTCCTGGTCACGTCCCTGCTTTTAGCTGTCTTCTCTTCCATCGATTGGGATTAACGTGTAGTCGTTTTTAACTCTTCTCTTTGTCTTCGTATTCTACAGCTCTGACATGGGTGCGTGTGACCCTCGTTGTTTATGCGCACTGAAACAAAAGAAAACAAAAAAATGGCTCTGAGCACTATGGGACCTAACATCTACGGTCATCAGTCCCCTAGAAGCTAGAACTACTTAAACCTAACTAACCTAAGGACAGCACACAACACCCAGTTATCACGAGGGAGGGAAAATCCCTGACCCCTCCTGGAATCGAACCCGGGCGTGGGAAGCGAGAACGCTACCGCGCGACCACGAGTTGCGGACAAAAGAAAACAAAACAACAGGATGCAAGGGACGAAAGGGAAGCAGGTAAGGAGGAGAAGAAACAGGTTATACAAAAATTGACTGGTTAAAAAAAATTAGCGCTTTCAAGTCTTTTGATGCACAGATCGGAGATCTTCCAAAAAGAGTTGATTACAAATGGTGGAAGACGAAATAGGAAAACTAGAGGAAAGCGGCACCTCTCTTGTTAAGAAAGTAAACAAGATTGAGAGCGAAAACGAAGAGTTAGCACACAGAGAGCAAACGCCTGAGGAAAACCACTTTCTGAAGTGACTGAGGCTGTTCAGCTCACTGAGACTGAAGAATTTGTTTCACTGAAACGGTGTAGAAAAGTTAATAAGTGAAGATGTGCACACTGCATGTGGAAGTTTACGACTAAGCGTCACAGTATCAACCACTGCGGAGAGGCGTGTGAAACAATTACTTGAACCACATCAATTGCAGAAGTCGCCACTTAATGATTTCACAGAATCGAGAGGTGTGAAACAAATTCTGAGAACAGTCCAAATGCAGAAATCACCAGCTGACGATTTAACACATTTTGGGGGAGTGAAGCATCTGTTTAGCTCAACAAGGAACTGGGTGTCGCCTGCAAATGATCTCGCAGACGTGCGAGTGGTGAAGCAGCTTCGGCACTCTCCAATGCAGCAGAAATCGCCATATAAAGACTTACGGGATGTGAGGGGTGTGAAAAGCCTCTTCAGTTATTCAAAAAAATTAAAATCCCCAGATAATGTTTGATCGACAGGTTATCGAGCAGGCCATTGCGACTATCAAAAGAGCGGCAGATAATGGCGGAGAAGGAGCGAGAGAAATACCAAGCAATGGTTCTCCTTCGCAGGGCAAAAGGTCATAGTATGAAATCACAGGCTATCATGCGAAGCGAAAAATAAAATTCAGAAGTTTTTCTCTCCGTATGTTAGACCATGCTGCATTAAACGTTTGGTTTTCGCCAACACATTGTATCGAAACATTGCATTGATCCAAACATTGCATACAAAGAAAGTCATTAGCACTCACCGCTTCTTCAACCTCAAGCCTTTTGTTCAATAGATTTCAGTTTTTTAACTTTAAGTTTCTCATGATCCATAGTTTTTTAGACATGTTAGTGATTGTTTCTTTCCTATAAGTCATAGTTTAAGTTAGATACAGTTTTAGACTTTTTGTATGTATCCAGTGTTTGAGTTTTATGTATGTCAAACCAGTTTCACATTTCACTAGTTCTGGTGTACAGGTTGACCTTCGCTAGTACTTTTCGAGTTTGTGTCTGACTATGAGTATCAGTATTATTTCCACTTTTGCTTAAGTGTGGACACTTGTGTTAGCAGTACGCTTGTTTTATATCAATAAACACACAGTTTCTCTTCTTATACGGGCTCTTTTTCACACTATGGATAACAGTATTATCTGTGTTTCTAACACGTTATTACCAACTGTTTTAAATTATCCTACGGCGAAGTAAAGTGCAGGAATGGAAAGACGTTTCAATTTATCTTGTTTTATTTCAGGAACGTCAACGACGAGATCGAGGTAAAAACATTCTGTTTCGTCTCCTTTCAGTATTACTCTGTTTTACATTTTCATTTGGTACTTGATTCATGTATCGTATTTTCAAACCCATTTTTGAATTGCCGTTTTCTTTTGTTTGAGAAGTATGTAATGTTTCTGTGGTAGAAGACAGTTTGGTCTCTACCGGTATTTTTGCTTTCAGAATGGTATTAGCCGCATGCGATTCTCGACGTGAGAGTGTTTTAGTATTCAGACAATGATAGTGAAGACCCAACCAGGGGAGACTTTGAGCTCTACCGGAAAATTACCGCTTGCTTTTTCTGGCAAGAGTTTTTCTTGTAAGTTTCCTTTAATTTACGTCTATGGTCACAAACGTTTTGTTAACAGATTACTGGTTTCGGTCTTTAATGACCATCATCAGATCTGTTTCATAAAAACAAAGTCCTAATGTACTGCAGCCATTAGGACTTTGTTTTTATGAAACAGATCTGATGATGGTCATTAAAGACCGAAACCGGTAATCTGTTAACAAAACGTTTGTGACCATAGGCGTAAATTAAAGGTAACTTATTACATATATGGGTCACTGTTTTTTCGCGACAATGTCGCAGCTTGCGAAAGTTTTTGTTGTATTGTTTTGTGGGCAGCCAGTTTAAGTCACTGATGCACAGAGATAGCCAGACGGGGGTTATCTTTTTGTTTTTGTTGTGTGGTGTGCGTAACTAGTGATGCGATTCCCCCACTGAAGCGTACTTCTCACAAACGCCAATTAAATGGGCTAATTTTAAACGAAAGAATTCTTTTTAATTTAGCTGTTCTTGGGGAAGTTAATAGTATTGGATTGTTCCTCAAATTATACACTGATCAGCCAGATCATTATGACCACCTGCCTAGTAGCCGGTATGTCCACATTTTGGCACGGATAATAGCGGCGACACATAGTGGCATGGAAGCGATGAGTCTTGGTCGGTCGCTGGCTGGACACATGAGTCATCTAATTCCCGTAAATTCCGGGGAGGGGGGCGATGAGCTCTGACACCACGTTCAGTCATATCCCAGATGTGTTCGGACGGCCGGGGTGGCCGAGCGGTTCTAGGCGCTACAGTCTGGAACCGCGCGACCACTACGGTCGCAGGTTCGAATCCTGCCTCGGGCATGGATGTGTGTGATGTCCTTAGGTTAGTTGGGTTTAAGTAATTCTAAGTTCTAGGGGACTGATGACCTCAGAAGTTAAGTCCCATAGTGCTCAAAGCCATTTGAACCAGAAGTGTTCGATCGAATCCAGCTCTGTCGAGTTGGGGGGCCCAGCATATCAACTGGAACTCGCCACTGTATTCCTTGATCCAGTCCATCACACTCCTGGCCCTGTGACATGGCGCGTTATCTTGTTGAAAAATGGCACTGCCGTCAGAAAACAGGATTGTCATGAAGGGGTGTGCAATGGTCATGTTGTCTTGCACGAGCTCCATTGGACCCATGGATGCCCACGTGAATGTTCCCCAGAGCATAATGGAACCGCCGCCAGCTTGTCTCCATCCCACAGTACAGGTGTCAAGGTCATGTTATACACGAAAACGACAGATCGCGCCCTCCCATCGGCATGATGAAGAAGGTATCGGGACTCATCAGACTCTCTGGCGCTCTGCCACCGCGCCAACGTCCAGTGCCGATGATCACCCTTAGTTGCCGATTTGTTGGTGTTAACATTGGCATGGGTCTTCGGCTGCAGGGGCCCGTTGTTAGGAGCATTCAGTGTACTGTGTGTTCAGACACATTTGTACTCTGCCCAGCTTTAAAATCTGACGTTAGTTCCCCTAGAGATAGCGACCTGTCCTGTTTTACCAGTCTGCACAGCCTACGACGTCCGACGACAGATGGCCACCCAAACGCATGACGTCTAGACTTAGTTTCTCCTCGGTTTCGCTATGTGCTGAAGACACTCACCACAGCACTCCCCAAAAACCTGACAAGCCGTGCAGTTTGCGAAATGCTTGTGCCGAGCCATTGGACCATCACAATCTGCCCTCGGTCAAACTCGGACAGATAGCATGCCTTCCCTGATACTACATGCAGCATGTGTGTGTCTGATTAGCAGCTATTCCTCGCCAGGTGATGCTGCTACCACCTGGACGGGTTTATATCGACAGGGGGTCAGTGATCACAGCGTTCTGGCTAATCAGTGTAATTCCAGTTGTTATCTTATGATAGCATTGCTCTATATTTCTATTAAGTTTCTATAATCAGTCGTGAATACTGTGAATAATTTTCAGATTTGAAATGGAATATTTTTTTAAAAAAAGATACTTAAATTTCTTTCCACAGTTTCTGTATTTCAATAAAATTACTGTAAGGTGGCGTGGTCTCCTGACCTTCATTTCTTACATATTCTGACCTCACCATCATATTCTGTGTATCAAGACGTTTCATTCGAGCCCAAACTCTATAGGTTAGAGTCAATTTTACATATTTCCGTTTAATCGATATGCAAATCTAATAAATAAATCACAAGTGCGCACAGAGATTAAAAAGTCGAGGCTGGCATGCACAAACATTCAAGACACGATGTTTGTTTGGCGGAGGCAACCAGCCTGCTGGAAAGTTCGTAGGAGGGTGAGTTAGCGTGTAGCTGTGCCAGCCGGCCGACCGCCCACAGACCAAAACAGTTTTTGCCAGAGAAAAGGGATAATGGCCTGCGTGTTCACCTTAGAAGCAAAACCTGCTGTATTGTTTGGGAGAGCCCCAGTATACGCATTTTTTGACGGACCTAGAGTGCAGTTTCAGAGTTCTCACAGGTGGACAGTAAACGCCTAACGCAGATGCTATATATTTCCGGATTGGTCGGCTTAAACGGAGCACCATTCTCCCGTTTGTAGGAGTAACGCTGATTGGCGGACTATCTCTGGCGCAATGAGCCGGAGGAGTGAGGGAAAGACAGTGGATGATATACCCTTTCGCTTTTTGCGTGGAGAGGGGTCGTTCCAGTGAGGCTCTTGAAGCGTAAACACACAGCGGGAGCGAGTGCGCTCATGCGTGTATGCAGAGAGTGAGGAACAGTCTCTACTCAGTACTGCACTGGGAGAGCACCTCTGTCTCTAGCAAATCGGAGTGATACTCAACATCGAGTCACTCGTGATTAAGCGTTTGTTCACTGTGTTGGCTGTGACACTTAATGTGCGGTGTGAACACAAGAGTATTAATTACTGCCTGCAAGCGAACATTGAGTGGCATCGCGGTGGACTGGTTATCTGACTGGTGTACGACGCCAATAGTTAGACTACGGGCAGATAGGAGTCCTTGACTTCATCAAGGCGTAGTGAGAGTTCGATTGGCGAAGATCAATCCCGATAGAAAGAGATAGTTTGTTATTTTTCAGCAGCGAACGATGCAGGCAGCAGTCATTGCGGCTCACGGTATTGTGCGCTACAGCGTAGGTGAGCCCCATCTTTCCTCCATTAGAAATAACATACTTCATTCACGTCACTCCATTACATTTCTCACGTGACAACCTCGGCTGTACTTAGAAAAATTCAATCAGATAATTATTCAAGTTGAGTAGGTGCGTCTCTCAGCCATTCTGCCTACTAAATAACATTCTTAAAGAAAAGGGATAAAAAAGCTTTCCCACACTTTGTATATAAGTGTCATTAACAGGATTCCTATCCAGAAGAGGTAACCTCCTATGCCGAAAAGAACCTGGAAATTTGTGTATCAGTTATAAATAAAAGTTTCATTTGATTTTTCTTAAATTTCGCAATAAATAATATTTTCCGTTCGTTTGATGTTTTTCTTACACTAACTAGCAATACTCCAGTACCCAAGTATCCAACTAATTACGTAAGAAAATAGAATATTTTTGTGTCTTTTCCTTACAGCGGACGACTCCAGAAGATATTTATTGCTGAACGTTTTTCAGGCATTTCTTTTTGGTACGTTAAGAGCGGTTGTCTGACTTCTGTAGTGGTGTGGGGTGGAAACTGCTTGTTGCAGGAGCCAAAGGGTACTTGTCAGATCAATCCGATGAGCAACTCGTCAACATAACACCCACACACTGACATTACTAATAGCAGACTCTAAAAATAAACTGATGCTTAGGAATTTGCACGAATTTTTTGTGTATTTGTGAAGAAGATAAGGCAGGGGAGACGCTTTCGGTGTTTCAGTGTCGCCTGCACCCGCTTTCAACTAGAATCGCGATGGGGTGACAGCCGCGTGAACGGCGTCGAGCAGGTAGCTGGCTGGCGTTCCCAGAAATCCGTCCGACAGCCTCAGACAACGCTAAAGGCCTGTAATGCGAGCTCCGTCTGGCGGCTGCTTCTTTCAGCGGTGCCGTCAGCCTTTTAACTGAAAGGCTTCAGCAGCTGTCAACACCTGTGACGGACAGGGTCGGAACGCGACTCTCAGGGCAGCGAGAAGCCACACTACCGACCTAGTAAACGCCGGTACGCGTGTACTCAAACCCATGACACACACAACACTCGACACGGAAACATGATTCACTGAATACATAAAATGTAGAGACTTTTCACTGTATGTTTTACCAAATGAGGTAGCCACTTTTCCTTATGTTTCCATATAACTATTTCAAAGAATTCTTATACATTTTTGCTATGTGCATTTTTGATAAGTCATCATAGACAGTATCAGATCATTATGTATATAGAATAAGGTGGCGAGTGAAAATTTGCATCAAGGCTGAGAATAGAACCTGTGTTTCCTGCTTGCTAGGAAGGTGTGTTAACCAATAAGCCACCTTGGCATAGCAGTTCACCCAAATGCACGGAAATTCCGCCTTATGCACGAACAGAGGGCCTTAAACTACACTCCTGGAAATTGAAATAAGAACACCGTGAATTCATTGTCCCAGGAAGGGGAAACTTTATTGACACATTCCTGGGGTCAGATACATCACATGATCACACTGACAGAACCACAGGCACATACACACAGGCAACAGAGCATGCACAATGTCGGCACTAGTACAGTGTATATCCACCTTTCGCAGCAATGCAGGCTGCTATTCTCCCATGGAGACGATCTTAGAGATGCTGGATGTAGTCCTGTGGAACGGCTTGCCATGCCATTTGCACCTGGCGCCTCAGTTGGACCAGCGTTCGTGCTGGACGTGCAGACCGCGTGAGACGACGCTTCATCCAGTCCCAAACATGCTCAATGGGGGACAGATCCGGAGATCTTGCTGGCCAGGGTGGTTGACTTACACCTTCTAGAGCACGTTGGGTGGCACGGGATACATGCGGACGTGCATTGTCCTGTGGGAACAGCAAGTGCAGACCGCGTGAGACGACGCTTCATCCAGTCCCAAACATGCTCAATGGGGGACAGATCCGGAGATCTTGCTGGCCAGGGTAGTTGACTTACACCTTCTAGAGCACGTTGGGTGGCACGGGATACATGCGGACGTGCATTGTCCTGTTGGAACAGCAAGTGCAGACCGCGTGAGACGACGCTTCATCCAGTCTCAAACATGCTCAATGGGGGACAGATCCGGAGATCTTGCTGGCCAGGGTAGTTGACTTACACCTTCTAGAGCACGTTGGGTGGCACGGTATACATGCGGACGTGCATTGTCCTGTTGGAACAGCAAGTTCCCTTGCCGGTCTAGGAATGATAGAACGATGGGTTCGATGACGGTTTGGATGTACCGTGCACTATTCAGTGTCCCCTCGAAGATCACCAGTGGTGTACGGCCAGTGTAGGAGATCGCTCCCCACACCATGATGCCGGGTGTTGGACCTGTGTGCCTCGGTAGTATGCAGTCCTGATTGTGGCGCTCACCTGCACGGCGCGAAACACGCATACGACCATCATTGGCACCAAGGCAGAAGCGACTCTCATCGCTGAAGACGACACGTCTCCATTCGTTCCTCCATTCACGCCTGTCGCGACACCACTGGAGGCGGGCTGCACGATGTTGGGGCGTGAGCGGAAGACGGCCTAACGGTGTGCGGGACCGTAGCCCAGCTTCATGGAGACGGTTGCGAATGGTCCTCGCCGATACCCCAGGAGCAACAGTGTCCCTAATTTGCTGGGAAGTGACGGTGCGGTCCCCTACGGCACTGCGTAGGATCCTACGGGCTTGGCGTGCATCCGTGCGTCGCTGCGGTCCGGTCCCAGGTCGACGGGCACGTGCACCTTCCGCCGACCACTGGCGACAACATCGATGTACTGTGGAGACCTCACGCCCCACGTGTTGAGCAATTCGGCGGTACGTCCACCCGGCCTCCCGCATGCCCACTATACGCCCTCGCTCAAAGTCCGTCAACTGCACATACGGTTCACGTCCACGCTGTCGCGGCATGCTACCAGTGTTAAAGACTGCGATGGAGCTCCGTATGCCACGGCAAACTGGCTGACACTGACGGCGGCGGTGCACAAATGCTGCGCAGCTAGCGCCATTCGACGGCCAACACCGCGGTTCCTGGTGTGTCCGCTGTGCCGTGCGTGTGATCATTGCTTGTACAGCCCTCTCGCAGTGTCCGGAGCAAGTATGGTGGGTCTGACACACCGGTGTCAATGTGTTCTTTTTTCCATTTCCAGGAGTGTAGATTGCGGTGGCAGTGAGAACTTGTATCGAGGAGGGAGGCGTGCCAGGGTAATCTGTTCAGTCGTGTAAACCTCTGAGCCAAGGTGGCTTAGTGGCTATGGCGCCTGCCTAGTAAGCAGGAGACCTGGGTTTGAGTCCCGACCGGCCGGGGTGGCCAAGCGGTTAAAAGTGCTACAGCCTGGAACCGCGCATCCGCTACAGTCGCAGGTTCGAATCCTGCCTCGGGCATGGATGTGTGTGATGTCCTTAGCTTAGTTAGGTTTAATTAGTTCTAAGTTCTAGGCGAGTGACGACCTCAGAAGTTAAGTCCCATAGTGCTCAGAGCCATTTTTTTTTAGTCCCGGCTTTGGTACGAATTTTCACTCGTCGCTTCAGTTTATGTGCGTAAAATCATATCCGTATGACACCAGTAAGGTCTACGAAATTGTGTCATTTCTTTATTATTTCAATAAGTACTTTACATCAATATAAACGTAGGCTTCCGCAGCCATTGTCACAGTCAATAAAATTTTTCTGGGTTTGTGACCGCATTGTCAATATGTAAAACTACCGACGTTTCGGTCACTGTTGCAAGTGACCTTCAGTCTGGAACCGCGTGACCGCTACGGTCGCAGGTTCGAATCCTGCCTCGGGCATGGATGTGTGTGATGTCCTTAGGTTAGTTAGGTTTAAGTAGTTCTAAGTTCTAGGGGACTGATGACCTGAGAAGTTAAGTCCCATAGTGCTGAGAGCCATTTGAACTATTTTTTTGCAAGTGACCTTCTTCAGGGCGTGTTTGTAAATAAACACACCCTGAAGAAGGTCACTTGCAACAGTGATCTAAACGTCGGTAGTTTTACACACTGACAATGTAATCACAAACCCAGAAAAATTTTATTGACTGCTTTACATCAAGTTTCCTTTAATTTACTTTTATGGTTACAAACTTTTTTTTAACAGATTACCGGTATCAGTCTATAATGACCATTATCAGATCTGCAGCAAAAAATGGGAAAAACAAATACACTCTCAGATTGCCTACAGCTTAAAAACAATACACAGACCATAATGAAAAACACTCCTGACAATATATGCATTTATGCGCTTTAACTATGCGCTTTAACTGTTATGTAAAAACAAAGTCCTAATGTACCGCAGCCATAGTGGCATCGTCAAATGTTAAATGCAGCAGCAGCATCAGCATCGTCAAAATATATATAAATAACATCACATGCACGAGTCATGTTGTCAGTAGTACTACTGTTTAAAACAAGCTGCCGTACAGTAGCCACAAAATGTTTGTGTTGTAGGTTAATCAGTTGTCGCTAATGTCGGCATAAACTAGTTTTCAATAATTAATTGAAAAGCGAAAATAAAGGGGGATACAATAGTTGAAGACTGTAATGAGGTTATAACGTATAAGAGGCATTACAGTAATAAAAAGCAATAAAAAGAACACGACAAAAGTAAGATTGTTAAAAAGAGGTAGAGTTAAGAAACAGTAGTTGACATATGCTTCAGTACCAACATTATAGATAATGGCATAGATATTAAACACCTATGATAGTGCACCGGATAATATTAGACAACCATAAAACAAATCTCTAAAGAAGCCACAAATGAAAGAAAACATAGTGCTGCACATAATCAGCGACCTCTGTTATCGCTAACGCCAGAATTCCGCACAGGCGGGAAGTGGTTGGAGGAACGTGACCGGCACAGGGCCCCTCCTACCCTGCGGCACTCCGATGCAAGAAAAGAATGAGAAAATTCCGTAACAGTGCATGACCTACATTATCTGGTTAATGCAGTCTATGAAATGAACAGAGAAGGAACAAGACCATACTAGTCAGTCAATACTAGGCGAAATTGTCAACAAACTATAACAGAGGCGTGCAGTGCGCAAAGGAGGCATTGGGCACAAAGTCACTCTTCCGTTAAGTCAGGGCCGGCCAGAAATTCTGCACGCGTGCTGTGCTCCTGCACATGTGCAACTTCCGGGTCACAGCGTGCACACCGCAGCCGTCAGCGTTCATGTAGTGCATGTTTCTACGCATAGATGTCGCTCCTCTATTACACGAAGTGCGTTATCGACACCTCGTATGTATATCACAACCTGGGCTGTATCTGTAAGGTCTGTTGCTTCATCGAGCGCAACAGAGAAAGCAACAAAGTATTTAGCCTTATTTATAGCTGCCTGTGCAGATCGCTGGACATAGCACTGATACGTCTTGTCACTGTTTGTTTGGATAGACTGATTTCTTGAAACCTGCTAATGTTCGTGGGACACACAAGTTCTGCAGCATCAATCAGACACCCTTTCACAAACTCCCCTTCGGAAAAGGGTTTCCCAGATTGTGCAATTCTTAATGCGATTTTAAAACTTGCTCGCAGTGAAGATTTAGCGTGGTTGTCATTCTGGAAAATTGAAAACAGTACATTGTACAGCGTACAGTAAAACAGGCATAAATGTAACACAAGAAACTAAGAGTTCAAGAAGTATCAGTTACTTTGACGTACAGTAAAATCGAGTTGATGTGTCTCATCCATTTTCTGAAGGACATTTAATTTTGATTGCCGTTCTTCACTGTTGAGTACACTACACTCGTCTTTGTGATAGGTATTGTAATGTCTTTCAATTGAAAACTTACACTGGACGCCTATTATTCGGCGGCACAGAAAACACTGTGAGTTTTCACCAACGGCAACAAAAAAGAATTGCAGTTGCCAGACATTTTTAAACGACTGAGAACATAGATCTCCTGTCCTTTACTTTTTCACCGTATTTGCCATTTCTCAGTACTTCTCTGTTAAGGTTACGGTCACCAGGGGTAAACGAGACTGGATATGATGCGCTCTTGCTTGTACCACAGGGAAATGGAGCCGCCGCCGTTCACTTAGGACACATGTCTAGTAACAGATGTCGCTGTCGCACACGTGCGCACATGTGCAGCACTTCCGCATGTCTGCACACTGTGCAGCGTTTGGCCGGCCCTGCGTTAAGTAATTTTGTTGTTTCTTTATTTTTTGCTCTATAAATCTCAAGCTCCTCTAACAAATTAAGACCACGGCTCCTCCCCACTCTGTGAAGAATACGCATACAATTCTCAATGCTTCCTATGGAATGACCAGTTTCAGAAAAATGCTGCCACAAAGTTTTATAAACGCTTCTTAAATATTAATGCGATGTTAGTATTTGCTCGGAAGCAAGCCTGCAATGTCATACCCAGGCTCACCAATATGTAATTCTTTGTTATTAAGTCAGTTTACGACCTGCACTTGTGAGCCATCGCGAAGGGAGGTGCTCAGTATGATCTACGCCGTTGTTGGAGCTACGGAACCAGAGACTGCAAGTAGCTGAAGAGGACAGCTGAACAATCGCGCTCATAGTACCCTGCACTCTGGATATTTTTCAGCATGGAGGGCACGGACCCGACGGTTGCTTCCATTTTCCAGATCGTGTAGGAAGAATATGTCTGTCATTCCCCGTGTGGAATAACAGGCTTCCTGTACGCTGGCCAGTGCTATACTATAAAAGCATTTCACTAATGTATCGAAACACAAACTGGTTCTATTAACACTAATGTATGCGCTACACTTACAGAACTGTGAATACGTTTTACAGTAACAACACTGACATATATTTACGGCACGCTGTATCCACGGACAATAACAAAGGAATTTGTCCTCATTTGCTTACTCCATTCTAGAGATCGTTCGTAATAGCAAAGGGCTTGAGCAGAAGAAATGTGTTTCACAGTAGCGAAGATGAACAAGTGCTCATAGCACTTAAGGTGTGCATTTTAGTGCCTACATTAACTGGACATTTTTGCCTTGTTTTGGTCCATACTACCACCACCCAAAATGTGAAATACTTTTTTTTAACACCCTGCATTTAGTTCTGGATATATTTGGGGTGGTCTGTCTTAGTTGCATTATACTGTTTTTAGTGATAAAAATTAATTACACTACTGGCCATTAAAATAGCTACACCACGAAGATGACATGCTACAGACGCTAAATTTAACCGACAGGAAGAAGATGCTGTTATATGCAAATGATTAGCTTTTCAAACCATTCACACAAGGTTGGCGCCGGTGGCGGCACCTACAACGTGCTGACATGAGGAAAGTTTCCAACCGATTTCTCATACACAAACAGCAGTTGACCGGCGTTGCCTGGTGAAACGTTGTTGTGATGCCTCGTGTAAGGAGGAGAAATGCGTACCACCACGTTTCCGACTCCGATAAAGGTCGGATTGTAGCCTATAGCGATTGCGGTTTATCGTATCACGGCATTGCTGCTCGCATTGGTCGAGATCCAATGACTGTTAGCAGAATATGGAATCGGTGGGTTCAGGAGGGTAATACGGAACGCCGTGCTTGATCCCAACGGCTTCGTAGAACTAGCAGTCGAGATGACAGGCATCTTATCCGCATGGCTGTAACGGATCGTGCAGCCACGTCTCGATCCCTGAGTCAACAGATGGGGAGGGATGTTTGCAAGACAACAACCACCTGCACGAACAGTTCGACGATATTTGCAGCAGCATGGACTGTCAACTCGGAAACCATGGATGCGGTTACTCTTGACGCTGCATCACAGACAGGAACGCCTGCGATGGCGTACCCAACGACGAACCTGGGCGCACGAATGACAAAACGTCATTTTTTTCGGATGAATCCAGGTCCTGTTTACAGCATCATGGTGGTCGCATCCGTGTTTGGCGACATCGCAGTGAACGCACATTCGGAGCGTGTATTCGTCATCACCATACTGGCGTATCACCCGGCGTGATGGTATGGGGTGCCATTGGTTACACGTCTCGATGACCTCTTGTTCGCGTTGACGGCACTTTGAACAGTGGACGTTACATTTCAGATGTGGCCCTACCCTTCATTCGATCCCTGCGAAACCCTACATTTCAGCAGGATAATGCACGACCGCATGTTGCAGGTCCTGTACGGGCCTTTCTGGACACAGAAGATGTTCGCCTGCTGCCCTGGCCAGCACATTCTCCAGATCTCTCACCAACAGAAAACGTCTGGTCAATGGTGGCCGTGCAACTGGTTCGTCACAATACGCCAGTCACTACTCTTGATGATATGTGGTATCGTGTTGAAGCTGCATGGGCAGCTGTACCTGTACACGCCATCCAAGCTCTGTTTGACTCAATGCCCAGGCGTATCAAGCCCGTTATTATGGCCAGAGGTGGTTGTTCTGGGTACTGATTTCTCAGAATGTATGCACTCAGATTGCGTGAAACTGTAATCACATGTCAGTTCTAGTATAATATATTTGTCCAATGAATACCCGTTTATCATCTGCATTTCTTCTTGGTGTAGCAATTTTAATGGCCAGTAGTGTTTTTTTGTAAGTCAGTACACACGTTCAGTCATAGTGACATATCAGATTGATGCGAAGAACATGATAGTATTTAAGAAACATGTGTCTCTGTTGAAGCAGTGATATTGTCAGGTACGATTGCAGTAGACACAGACACATCGTGAGTTGGCGCTGTAGCAGTCTAGACGACTCAGAAGACTCAAATGGCTGGCACCGGCTTGGAAGTCACAAATCGTTACCTCCAGTAAATGCGCTATCCATGTGTGGACGCCCGGTGGCTTCCACTAGGACCACGTACCGAGGGCTCCGAAAGTAAAACACCTGCACTTCGTTATGTTATGGATATTACAACAATGGAACAAAGTGCTGTAAGATCGCAATTTTCTGTCCGATCACTGTATGCCATCCAGCGGGCTTTCTTTTGAGGAAGGAAGTTACTTCACATTTCGTTATTGTTGTCTGAGATTATACTACCTTGTTCCACCTATCATTATCTATGACATCATACTTCCTACCCATTTCTCATGTCTGAATATGGCTCTAGAACTGGCAGAAAAAGGACTTCACAGAATATATCCAACAGACTGCATTCTACCCACCGCTTATCCTGCAGAACTGCATTTACGTGACCGCCCACTTCCTATAGTCTCGCGAGTTTCGATTTACTATGTTAGCAAAGAGGTTACTACAAGTGGCGGGTTGGTCCTTTGCTGTACCAAGGGCAAACTACATCAGTGTGTTTTACGATCAATGGAATCCGGTAGCTCTTATAATATATGGAAATTGGTGAGCTGTACTTGTACATTAGCTGATAGAGCCAATAACAGTCCTCCAAAAAGCGCATAGTTTTGTTATGCTGTCTTTATATACCCGGTGATGTCTGCACAACTAATAAATGAGCCGACCAAACTCCAAGACCGTTCATTCAAATTGCTAAGGTTGATTTCCACCCCTATACCTCTTCAGCTAAGCTGGTGTTCCGTCTCTAATGACCTAGACATCAGTGGGAGATGAAGTCTATTTTTTACTGTTTTCCTTCAAAATAAATCAATCACAAAAACTTTTACGGTCCCTATAAGCTAAGATCTATGAAAGAGAAATAGAAGAAAGGGTTTGTGAACAGTAGTACCAAAACGTCAGTGATCACCTTAGTTCGACAACAGTAACTTTAGCTCCCGTTAAACACAACATGTCAGGAAACTCATCAAGACCTTGGCGTGACGACACTTTCGCGAATGTTTCTGAATGTCCTGCAACAGCCGCAAGCCGGTATCGAAGCTCAGGGCCGCAGCGCCAATGACGTCACCAGCAGACTGGCGTAATACTCGCAAAGAATGGACGGCGAGACCATATAACGGCTTACTCGTGAGCTTGTGAAGCCTACAATGTCGTAGTAGGCTATAAACGTCCCTTGGTAATCAAGAGAAAGGGACTGAGGGTGGGTGTGAATCTAGAGCGTAGAAATCAAGATTGCACGAAACGAAAAACATGACATTCAAGGTATCTTACATCACGTCTTCGATTTAGTGAGTTGCAGTCAATAACGGGAAGGAATATTACAACGCAAGACTTCCGCGAAGCGGAAAACCTGTAAACTTTGTGAATAACTGCACAGGAATACTAAGCAACTTGAAACATTAAAAAAGGAAAATTACCATCACCAGCCTTCGCGAAGCTTAATATTTGGGAACCGACCGTCATCCAGCCAAAACTTATTTTGTAGCTCTAGGTTTCAGGACGTCAGCTAGGCATCTGCATAGACATGTGGAATGAAAAATCGCCGTAATCTGCGGCATATACAGAAGTAACCTCGGATCGGAATTGAAGTATAAGGAATCTCAACAGAGAGTTGTGCGTTTTTATTTAAGCAACTAACAGTGCGTTTTTATTTGAGCACCTAACACCAGGATATCACGTGCTACCGGTATCCATGTTGAAAGTACTAAAGAAGCAAACGTGGAAGGAAGGACGTCAACGCCACAAGTGATTCTAGCGCGCTTCATAGACTATTCAGAGCTTCGAACTGCACTACATTTCAGCTGGAAGAGTAGTGAGTGCGAAAGACGAAAACATGGATTTAGAAGTCAGTCTCAGTAACGCCGCGCCACTAGAGAAGATCGCGGTGAATTTCTGCAACCGAATAAGGAATTTCATTTTTTTATCTGATTGTAAAGCTTATAACTCATGGGAAATTCGTAATTCTTCAGATTAAGATAAATTTCTTGTGTATTGGACATTTAATTAAATAATTCTAGAAATTAGAATAATTTTGTAAGGGTGGTAAGATTCCATCTCACGTTGGTACAGCCTTTACATGTCCAGTGCCACGTCACAGCAAGTTCGAACACAGGGTATGTGGTGCACTGCCGCAGTTCATACAATGTCTGAAGACGGCATCGAAGTAAAGTCAGTCTGACTGCAGTATCTGGCTGTATGAGATACCAGTTCGATTTTACACAGAGTACGCGAAGGAACTAGCCCCCCTTCTTGCAGCGGTGTACCGTAGGTCTCTAGAAGAGCGTAGCGTTCCAAAGGATTGGAATAGGGCACAGGTCATCCCCGTTTTCAAGAAGGGACGTCGAACAGATGTGCAGGACTATAGACCTATATCTCTAACGTCGATCAGTTGTAGAATTTTGGAACATGTATTATGTTCGAGTATAATGACTTTTCTGGAGACTAGAAATCTACTCTGTAGGAATCAGCATGCGTTTCGAAAAATACGGTCGTGTGAAACCCAGCTAGCGCTATTCGTCCACGAGACTCAGAGGGTCATAGACACGGGTTCCCAGGTAGATGCCGTGTTTCTTGACTTCCGGAAGGCGTTCGATACAGTTCCCCACAGTCGTTTAATGAACAAAGAAAGAGCATATGGACTATCAGACCAATTGTATGATTGGATTGAAGAGTTCCTAGATAACAGAACGCAGCATGTCATTCTCAATGGAGAGAAGTCTTCCAAAGTAAGAGTGATTTCAGGTGTGCCGCAGGGGAGTGCCGTAGGACCGTTGCTATTCACAATATATATAAATGACCTTGTGGATAACATCGGAAGTTCACTGAGGCTTTTTGCGGATGATGATGTAGTATATCGAGAGTTTGTAACAATGGAAAATTGTACTGAAATGCAGGAGGATCTGCAACGTATTGACGCATGGTACAGGGAATGGCAATTGAATCTCAATGTAGACAAGTGTAATGTACTGCGAATACATAGAAAGAAAGATCCTTTATCATTTAGCTGCAATATAGCAGGTCAGCAACTGGAAGCAGTTAATTCGATAAATTATCTGGGAGTAGGCATTAGGAGTGACTTAAAATGGAATGATCATATAAAATTAATCGTCGGTAAAGCAGATGCCAGACTGAGATTCATTGAAAGAATCCTAAGGAAATGCAGTCCGAAAACAAAGGATGTAGGTTACAGTACACTTGTTCGCCCAATGCTTGAATATTGCTCAGCAGTGTGGGACCCGTACCAGATAGGGTTGATAGAAGAGATAGAGAAGATCCAACGGAGAGCAGCGCGCTTCGTTACAGGATCATTTAGTAATCGCGAAAGCGTTACGGAGATGACAGATAAACTCCAGTGGAAGACTCTGCAAGAGAGACGCTCAGTAGCTCGGTACGGGCTTTTGTCAAAGTTTCGAGAACATACCTTCACCAAGAAGTCAAGCAGTATATTGCTCCCTCCTACGTATATCTCGCGAAGAGACCATGAGGATAAAATCAGAGAGATTAGAGCCCACACAGAGGCAAACCGACAATCTTTCTTTCCACGAGCAATACGAGACTGGAATAGAAGGGAAAACCGATAGATGTACTCAAGGTACCCTCCGCCACACATCGTCCGGTGGCTTGCGGAGTATGGATGTAGATGGAGATGTATAGTAGTACCTGGCTGTCAATTAGACACGATTTCAATAAATAGTATACCATTTCCAAGTTACAGGCTAATTTAAACTTTCAGAATTTCACAGTCACGTCCATGCTGTAACGCGCGTTGCAAACATCCTTTTGGGTGCAGCGAATTTCCCCCCCCCCCCCCCCCCCCTCCTCCCTAAGTTTCAGTTTCACTGCCACCACAGGGCTGAAGTAGGCGCATTGCGTGAGCGTTTACAAGGGCAAAGCTGCATCTGGACGGGGCAAGTTTTCAAGACCGTAATATTCACAGAGCTGCAGAGTTCATGGTTGTCGACTAACAGAAGACACATCGAAAGAGCAAAATCAGAGTGATCACGCTCTGGAAAAATTAGCTAGGGTGTACTACATCAAGAGAAGAGTACTTTTGGCCTCCAACTACTTTCCGCGTTCTTTAAAAGTGCCACTTAAAACCAGGTGTATAGACGTTTTACATTACGTTAAAATATTTAGTCAAGCACGGAAAAGTTGCCCTTACGAGTAATCTGCGCCAATTCAATTAATACATCATGATAACCAGTTTGCATGCTCGGCTACTAGCTAATCCTTATAAATTTAATGCCATCTATAAATCAACAAAACATCACAAAAGTAGCTGTAAAAAAAATAGCACTTGCTGATTCTGAAGGAACTCGTCCATAGGGCTAAACACGTGGCATCGCTTGTATAAAATACGGTATGTATCTAAAAGAATCATACGATTTGGCACGTCTATATTTCTGAAAGTAATAAACATATACCATGAATTTTTTTTTGATGAACGGGAAACATAAAAAGTTTTTTTCATATCTTTTCATAGGTGTTCAACATAGGCAACGGCCTTGCCGCAGTAGATACGCCGGTTCCCGTGACATCACCGAAGTTAAGCGCTGTCGGGCGTGCTCGACACTGGATGGGTGACCATCCAGGCCGCCATGCGCTGTTGCTATTTTCGGGGTGCACTCAACCTCGTGATGCCAATTCAGGAGTTACTCGACCGAATAGTAGTGGCTTAGGTCAAGAATACCATCATAACGACCGGGAGAGCGGTGTGCTGACCCCACGCCCCTCCTATCCGCATCCTCCCCTGAGGATGACACGGCGGTCGGATGGTTCCAGTAGGCCATTCGTCGCCTGAAGACGGAGGTGTTCAATATGCCCCCTTGAGATACACGGCATCAATCAATGCGATATTCAAATTGTTCACATCCTGCAGCGAGCATGTCTCGAGTTACACCATCCACAGCAGCTATTATGCGATATCTCAGTTCATTCATTCATTGTTGCTGATAACGGAGGCACATAAACAGAGTCTTTTATAAACCCCACACGGTATAATCATATACAGTCAGGTCCGGTGACCTTGGAGGCCAATAATGTAAGGCTGAATCATTTCGTCCAGTGCGACCAATCCGTCGTGCAGAAATCCATTGATTTAACAATTACCGCACTTCCAGATGCCAGTGTGGCAGTTCTCCATCTTGTTGTTAAATGAAATCGTTCGAATCAGTCTCCAGCTGTGGGAAAAGAAAGTTCTGAAGCATATCGAGATATGTGCTTCCTGTAACAGGAGTGTCGGCAAAGAAAAATGGACCATACACTTTTTCCCACGAAACTGCACAAAACAGATTAAATTTTGGAGAGTCCTTCTCATGTTGCACAATTTCATGTGGTTGTTCCGTACCCCACATTCTCACATCACAACAGTTCACCTTTCCATTTAAATTGTAATGCTGCCTCGTCACTAAATACTAAGCGTGGAAGAGAACTGTCATCCTCATCTTGTCAAGAACGAAGTTACAGAACTCCTCTCTTTCAAGGAGAGATTGCAGTAGCTGAATTTTGTACGGTTTCATGTGCGAACGTCGACGCAACACACGCGAGACGGACATTGGGGTTATGATGAGCTGTCGAGCTCCACGGCGAACGGAATTCTGCGGACTCCTTGTGAAGCTACGGCGGATGCGTTTGAAGTCTATGTCAGACACTTTTTTTTTGTTTTATTGAATTTCCATTTCTCCCAGAGGGGGGGGGGGGGGGAAGGCTGCCAGCAGCGTCACATGCCGCTCTGCAGCCAACAGAAGGTAACATCATAATGAGGAGATAAAACAATAAAAACAGGTGATAAAACGGTGACTGATTAAAACTGCGACATGGCGAAAAGTTGCGAAGTGAAAATAAAAAAATAAAGTGTTGGTAATGCTGAGTAAAATACATAGTTGTTAGACAGGCACAATTAAAAAAATTGGCGATAGTCTGGTTTCTGCTCGTAAGAATTAAAACAAACCTATCGACAGTATGGTGGCTGTTCGCAACACTGGAAGGGGACGCACAACACTGAACACTCACTTAAAACTGCGCCATCGAGGAGACACGACGGCAGATGGGGAGGGGGGGGGGACTAGGACCGATGAAGGAGGGGGGGGGGGAAAGGGGGGAAGGGGAGAGAGGAACCGGACACTCGGGGATGGCCAGAAGATTTACCTTTACGCCCGTTTCACACTGGGACACTGGTGACGGTCACCAGCGACGGTCACCGACAGAGATACATTCGTTTGAACTGGAACGTACACACCGGGGCACTACACCGCCTCCCCGATCCACTGTGACCCAGCAGTGACTCACCCTCGCCACATGTGACGGACGCTATCGCTGTGTTCACAGCAGTCACCGCCGGACATGCATTAGTTTTAATAGGAGTGTTCGCTTTGGGACACAGATCACATACACAGCGCTGCAGTTTTACCAACCGACAGGCAGCCATTTCTGAGACAGTGATGCCAAATATTCATTGTACATTATACTGTTCTCACTTTACCCATGAGTTTAGATTTGCTTAACACGGAAGATTTTGTAAGTGAAGTAGAAGGCCGTCCTGCTATTTGGGATGTGAAAAGCAATGACTATAGCAACAAAGTGATGAAAACGAATGCATGGCAAGAAATTATAACGAAGTTTGTGCCTGATTTCAATGAGAAGAGCATGGATAAGAAAAACAAAATTGGTAAGTTGTACGTTCTTTTTTCAAATTTAATACCTTATTTTTCGGACCTTAAAAGGCCAGCGAAATTTAGTTGCTACCTCTGAACGAGTACATTTCACTAACTAATCATTTGGCTATACCTACGGTGTCGGACACCAGGGATCCGAGAGTGTTCAGCACAGTCACCAGTGTCCCAGTGTGAAACGAGCCTACACACACACAACCCGTTTCTCGGAATTGTTCATGCCATCGTCTAATGTTCTGTGCTATTGGAAGATCCACGCCATACCTAGTACGAAAGTCACGCTGAACAGTTATTACTGACCCGCACTGCGCAAAATGTAGAACACAAAACGCTGTCTGTTGTCTCGCCGCCGTTTTTACTAGAACTGAAGTGGGCGTATACTGCTGCTACCTAGCGGGAACCATGTAAAACTCGAAAGTTTGCTCTTTCCAACAGTAGGTTGTTCAGACACCTGTCTCAAATAACATAATAGTTATGATTTTTTTAAAGATCAGATGACTTTGCTGATACACCCTGTATAATGACTGCATGTGGCTCAACGGCCGAGTGCAAGTCTTTCAATTGCACACCACTTTGGCAACCTATGTGTCCATTATCTACCTAAGTTATCCAATCGGGGAAAGAGGACCTGCAGTTTATCGTGAGATCCGAGCCATATGTCGCCCCTGGCGACTTGTCACATTTTTGAGAGATGAAGGCAGGGTAGAAATTTCCGTGCTCCGACCGGGATTCGATTCCGCGACCTCTCAATGCAAACAATGTCGGAAGAGTAGAAAATTTTAGTGACTGGGGCGATGTCACAATGGGAGTCTCACAGGGTTCAATTTTGAGTCCACTCCTAATCCTCATATACACAGACGGAAAAAATTGCAACACAAAAAAAAACTAAAGTAGAGTAATGAAATTTTGGGAATACTTTAGTGTAGGTAAGATATTTGATTAATACTGCAAGATAACAGGTTAATGTAAGCGCGAGATAAGCCATTGCAAATGTGGAATGCTGGTACATAAAAAAAACAGTGTAACTGCTAGATTGCTGAATGCAAGCATACAACCGCGCATGCATTGTGTTGTACAGGTGCCGGATGTCAGTTTTCTGGGATGGAATTCCATGCTGTTGCTCTTGGTTAGTCAATCCAGGGACGGTTAATGCTGTTTGTAGAACCCGCTTGAGTTGTCGTCCGATGATGTCCCGTATGTGCTCAACTGAGGGGGTGGGGGGGGGGGGGGTGCTGCCTGTTATCCTCGACAGAAAGTTACCCATAGGGGTAGAAATAGTTTCAGATGTACCCTAGGCAAGTCTTTTGGGACCGTTGCTGTTCATATTGAGTGTTAACCCTAGAATACTAACGGAGGGAAAATGTTAAACTGCCACTAAACCACCGAAAATTTACTACTCCATATTTTATTCAAAGGAAGTCTCCAATGGTATTTAGATTCCAAATAAAGTCCAAAATACCCTTTTTTATCCTAATGCAATGGTAAATTTTAGCAGGGTTTAGTTCAAATGGTTCAAATGGCTCTGAGCACTATGGGACTTAACATCTATGGTCATCAGTCCCCTAGAACTTAGAACTACTTAAACCTAACTAACCTAAGGACATCACACAACACCCAGTCATCACAAGGCAGAGAAAATCCCTGACCCCGCCGGGAATCGAACTCGGGAACCCGGGCGTGGGAAGCGAGAACGCTACCGCACGACCACGAGTTGCGGACAGCAGGTTTTAGTAATCTATGTTAATGATCTGGCAGACAATATACAGTTACCCATAATGAAGTACACTTCTGGCCATTAAAATTGCTACACCACGAAGATGACGTGCAACAGACGTGAAATTTAACAGACAGGAAGAAGATGCTGTGATATGCAAATGATTAGCTCTTCAGACCATTCACACAAGGTTGGCGCCGGTGGCGACATCTACAACGTGCTACAATGCGGATAGTTTCCAACCGATTTCTCATACACAAACAGCAGTTGACCGGCGTTACCTAGTGAAACGTTATTGTGATGCCTCGTCTAAGGAGGAGAAATGCGTACCATCACGTTTCCGAGTTTCATAATGGTCGGATTGTAGCCTATCACGATTGCGGTTTATCGTATCGCGACATTGCTGCTCGCGTTGGTCGAGATCCAATGACTGTTAGCAGAATATGGAATCGGTCGGTTCAGAAGGGTAATGGGGAACGCCGTGCTGGATCCCAACGGCCTCGTACCATTAGCAGTCGAGATGACAGGCATCTTTTCCACATGGCTGTAACGGATCGTGCAGCCACGTCTCGATCCCCGAATCAACAGATGGGGACGTTTGCAAGACAGCAACCATCTGCACGAACAGTTCGACGACGTTTGCAGCAGCATGAACTATCAGGTCGCAGACAATGGCTGCTGTTATCCTTGACGCTGCATCACAGACAGGAGCGCCTGAGATGGTGTACTCAACGACGAACCTGGGTGCACGAATAGCAAAACGTCATTTTTTCGGATGAATCCAGGTTCTGTTTACAGCATCATGATGGTCGCATCCGTGTTTGGTGACATCGCAGTGAACGCACGTTGGAAGCGTGTATTCGTCATCGCCATACTGGCGTATCACCCGGCGTGATGGTATGGGGTGCCATTGGTTACACGTCTCGGTCACCTCTTGTTCGCATTGACGGCACTTTCAACAGTGGACGCTGCATTTCAGATGTGTTACGACCCGTGGCTCTCCCCTTCATTCGATCCCTGGTTGATCCTACATTTCACCAAAATAATGCACGACCGCATGTTGCAGGTCCTGTATCGGCCTTTCTGGGTACAGAAAATGTTCGACTGCTGCCCTGGCCAGCACATTCTTCAGATCTCTCACCAATTGAAAACGTCTGGTCAATGGTGGCCGAGGAACTGGCTCGTCACAATACGCCAATCGCTACTCTTGATGAACTGTGGTATCGTGTTGAATCAGCATGGGCAGCTGTGCCCGTGTACACGCCATCTGAGTCTGACTGAATGCCCAGGCGTATGAAGGCCGTTATTACAGCCAGAGGTGGTTGTTCTGGATACTGATTTCTCAGGATCTCTGCACCCAAATTGCTTGAAAATGTAATCACATTTCAGTTCTAGTATAATATATTTGTCCAATGAATACACGTTTATCATCTGCATTTCTTCTTGGTCTAGCAATTTTAGTGGCCACTAGTGTATTAATCGAAAAAAGCTGCATAAATATCCAGTCAGGGCTAGATAGAATTTCAAAGTGGTGGAAAAATTGGTAACCTGCTCGAAGTGTACAGAAATGTACTGTTGTGCTCCTCACAAAACGCAGGAAACTAGTGTCCTATGACTAACACATCAGTGAGTCACAGTTGGACTCACAAGAGAACAGTGTCTACTCGTCATCAGTGATTTCGTCCACAATTGTGGTACATACAGGGTTTGGACAGAAATGAAAGTGATAGAATTGGGAGCTCCAGATGTCCAAGCATTTAGAAAAAATAGCATTTTTGGCTTGAGTCGGTCTAGGCATGGGCCATTGAAGTAACGGTCGTTTCTAGGCAGCAGAAAGACTTCAGAGACGTAATGCGGGGGTCTTGGGATAGAGTCTTTTTAAATTTTTTACTGTCAATTTTTACGTTACACTGCAAATAACCCGAAGTAGTGCTGAATATTTTGTATCTTCATAAATGGCATGAAAAGGAAAGGCAAAAGCAAATTTGCAATTGCAAATAATTTCCAAGAAAGGACTGCACTTACGGCGTCCAAGATGGCTCTGAAAATAACTTTCAAAGAAGGGATTGTAATTAACGAGGACGTAACTTCGTATTCCGTTAGTTACTTTTTGACCTTCAAGCAGCTCTTGGCAAGTGGACAGGAACAATAAGTTTTACTGTTTGAATAGCACCCAACACGTGTAAATTGTCAACTGTACAATAGTAAATCGAGTCTAATTTATATGCGAAGTTCTCGTGTGAGCCTTACAATCCTTTCCAGGAAGTTTATTTTTAATCTGTTTTTTTTTTCACATCTACATCTACATCAGACTCCGCAAGCCACCTAATGGTGTGTGGCGGAGGATACTTTCGGTACCACTATCTGATCTCTCCAACCCTGTTCCACTCGCGACTGGTGAGAGGGAAGAATGATTGTCGGTAATCCTCTGTATTGGCTCTAATTTCTCGAATTTTCTCTTCGTGGTCAATACGCGAGATGTCTAGATGTACGTGGGGGGAGGGGGGGGGGGATAATATGTTGTCCGACTCCACCTGAAAAGTGCTGTCCCGAAATTTCAATAGTAAATCTCTCTGAAATGCACAACGCCTCTCTTGTAACGTCTGCCAGTGGAGTTTGTTTAGCATCTCCGTAACGCTCTCTCGCCAGCTAAACGATCCCGTGACGAAACGCGCAGCTCTTCGTTGGATCTTCTCTATCTCCTCTATCAGTCCTACCTGATAGGAATCCCAGATAGATGAACAATACTCAAGAATCGGTTGAACAATTGCCTTATAAGCCACTTCTTTCGTGGATCAGCTATATTTTCTTAAGATTTTTCCGATGAATCTGAGTATTTTATCTGCTCTTCCCATTATCTGTTTTATATGGTCATTCCCCTTAAGGTTGCTCTGGATAGTTACGCCTAGATATTTTACGGCAGACGCTGTTTGTCATCAATAGTGTAACTGTACAGTAGCGGATTTTATTTTCCTATGTATGCGCAATAAGTTATATTTATTTACGTTCGGGGTCAACTGCCAGAGCCTGCACCATCCATCAATTCTCTGCAGGTCTTTCTGCAAATTCTTACTATCTTCTGGTGTTGTTACTTTGGTATAGACAACTGCCCATCTGTGAATAGCCTTAAAGAGCATCCGACACTGTCTAATAAATCATTTATATATATAGCAAACAGCAAGGGTCCTATCACACTTCCCTGTGGTACTCCGGATACTGTCTTTACGTGTGTCGATTTTGTTCCGTGAAGAGCGACGTATTGAGTTCTATCTGCAAGAAAGTCTTGAATCCAATCGCAAGTCTGCTCCGATACTCCGTAAGCTCGTACTTTTTTCATTGAACGGTAATGAAGGACGGTGTCAAATGCCTTACTGAAGTCAAGGAACCCGGCATCAACCTGAACGCCGTTGTCCACTGCTCTGTGTATCTCATCGAGGAACAGAGCGAACTGAGTTTCGCAAAATCTCTGTTTGCGAAATCCATGTTGATTTTTATACACGAAATTTTCATTTTCCAAAAAACGTCATAATTCTTGAGCATAAAACATGTTCCATAATTCTACAACAGGTTGACATCAACGATACAGGTCTATAATGGTGTGGATCTGTCTCACGGCCTCTAATGAAAATACTAATCATTACAATATACTGAATATTCTTGCGGTTTATTTGCAGTACAATTAACGTAAAAATTGAAAATAGAAGAAAGGAAAAAAGTTTCCGCGTAGGGACTCGACCCCACGACCATCGGATTACCGCCGCTTACTATCTCCACTGCACCAACCGCTACCTAGAAATTAAGCTAAGGTGAATGGCTCTTTCCTCGATCGGCCCGCACCAAAAATGCTATTTTATCTAAAGCTCGACCATCCGGAGTTGCCACTTCTGTCACATTCATTTCATTTCTGGCCAAGACCTGCATATACCATAAATTTGGACGAAATCAGTGAAGACGAGAAGGCGCAGTCCTATTGTCAGTGAAATAACGCTAATACCTACGTGTAAAACAGTCTATGGAGACATTAAATGGAATGATCACTTAGGCTCAACCGTACGAAAAGCCGATGGCATTCTTTGTTTCATTGGCAGGATACTGGGAATATGCAGTCAGTCTGCAAAAGGTGGTGCTTACAAAACTCCCATGCGACCAATTCTAGAATATTACTGAAGTGTGTGGGACCCATACCAGATACGACTAACACATGGTATTGAAGGTATTCAAAGAAAGGCGGCACGAATTGTCACATGGTTGTTTGACCCAGGGAAGGGCGCCACAGAAACGCTAGAAAAAAAACTTGAATTGGCAAACACTTGAAGAAAGACATTATCTACTCCGCGGTAGGCCGCTTACGAAGTTCCAGGAAACCTTAAGTAGTGACGAACGTAGGAATACACACTGAGGTGACAAAAGTCATGGGATAGCGATAGGCACATATATGGGTGGCGGTAGTACCGCGTACGTAACGTATTAAAGGGCAATTGGCGGAGCTGTCATTTGTATTGAGGTGATTCGTGTGAAAATGCTTCCGACGTGATTATGGCCGCACAAAGGGAATTAAAAGAATGGTAGCTGGAGCTAGTCGCATGAGACATTCCATTTCGGAAATCGCCAGGGTATTCAATATCCCAAGATCCATAGTTTCAATTTCGGAAATCGTTAGGGAATTCAATATCCCAAGATCCATAGTGAGATGCGACGAGAATACCAAATTTCAGGTATTACCTCTCACCACGGACAACGCAATGGCTGATGGATTTCACTTAACGACCGAGAACAGTGGCGTTTGCGTAGAGTCGTCAGTTCAAAGGGACAAGCAACACTGCCTGAAATAACCGCAGAGATCAATGTGGGATGTACGACGAACGTATCCGTTAGGACAGTGCGGCGAAATTTGGGTATTAATGAGCTATGGCAGCAGACGAACAAGGCGAGTGCCTTTGCTAACACCAGGTTTTCGCCTCTCCTGGGCTCGTGACCACATCAGCTGGAACCTAGACGTCTGGAAAACCGTGGCCTGGTCATATGAATTCCGCTTTCAGTTGGTGAGAGGTGATGGTAGGGTTCGAGTGTGCCACAGAACCCATGAAGCCATGGACTCATGACTCGAAATGGTTATGTTCGGCTAATTGGAGCCAGTCATGGACTTAATGTTCCCAAACAACGATGGAATTTTTAATGGATGACGATGCGCCATGTCACCGGGCCACAATCATTCGCGACTGCTTTGAAGAGCATTCTGGACAGTTCGAGAGATTGATTTGGCCACGCAGATCGCCCGAAATGAATCCCATCGAACATTTATGGGACAAAATCGAAAGGTCAGTTCCTGCAGAAAATCTTGCACCGGCAACTTATTCGCAATCATGGACGGCTATAGAGGCAGCACGGCTCAAGTATTTCTGCAGGGGACTTCCAACGACCTGTTGACTCCATGTCACGTCGAGTTGCTTCCCTAACCCGGTCAGGAGGAGCTCCGACACGATGTCGGGAAGTAGTCCACATCTTTTTGTCACCTCAGTGTACTTCAGTTTCCAGCCCATCTCTCTCGTAGGGACAGCGAAGTCAGAGGGAGTACGATGCGGGCAGAGACGTTTAAGACTATGTTCAGAGAGGCACCGACAACGGCCAGCAGACATGGACGCCAGAGGCCACCCGGTAACATCAGCTGACAGCTTCGTCACAATGCGTCCGATCTCCCTCGTTAGTTTTTGGCAGGGATCAAGGACGTTAGGTTAGGATAGAATCTGATTTGTCGAGAAGGTCATAACCTACTTTAACTTCCTTGGGCGGGATTGGTATCACGAAAAACAAAAAAATGCGTGTGAATGAGCTACATCTGTCTCGAGAATAATGTGGCCGGTACTGTATCCACTTTCCGCAGATTATTGGAGTAACGAAACAAGTTTTACGAACGTATGAGATGAACAGAGAAACGTTCTATTACACAGGCGAGATGGTTGGTGGTGACGCTCAAAAGCAAAATTACAGACACTGCGCAAAACCTCAGCAAAATTCAGTAAAACAGACACATGTCAGTTAACCTTCAACTACTGTCATTCGGCATTCGTGTGAAAGACAAACATAAATATGTTGCTCTGAATACTGAAACTTCTTTATTTAAATCTGTACTTAAATTGCTGAATGACTGAGGAGATGAAACTTCTACGTTATTTGATTCTGAAACAGCTGAGTAAAACTGAACGTACTGAGCCTACTTTCTCTTTACTTTTCCTTATCATGTCAACACTGACCCACAATATTCTAGCGCAACGCAATCTCACTGTTCAAAAAAAATTGCAACCTAACTTCAAATAATTAATACAAAAGATGGCCCTGAATTAGAAGCAACCGTGACAATAACTTATACATTTCATTAAGCTGTTACCTCACAAAAATCTTAATTAAGCGAACTACTGCAATACAACGAGCGTCAGTACTGCCAGCTAAATAAAAGATTCTAACTACTAAAGCCATTCACTACTAATAGGTATGTGGTTAGCAAAGGAAAGATTTTGTTGCAAACCAAATAATATATTTTTTACCTTAATAATGTGACATCCATTTCAAACACGAATATAAATCGTCATTGACATCCAGTACAAAGATATATAATCATGAAGAATTTTCAATCTCCAAGTCGGATACTACCAGATCGTTAGCCTACGCTAACACTTCAGACCTCCACCCTCCATCAATGCTAATTTCTCACAATTAACATCCATCACTGCTGGCTGTTCACCTCCAACTGCCCAACAGTACTTCCAACACAACTGGCGACTAACTTCCAACGAGTCAAACCATCCACAGAGTCTCTTACAAAGAAAGAGCAGTCAGAGATCCAATGCAAAGCGCTACACAGCGCTGCCAACACAGAAGCAGTCCACTTACAATACCTAAAGCACTGGAAAGTGGAAACATACGCACCACATTTGCAAACCATTTCATATAACATAATCACCATCCTACTACCATAAATACCCTAGTAACGAGTAAAAATGGGTCTAGTGAAGCAGGGGATACAACCCGTCGGCTTTGACCAATGACGTCATACATTAGTCATAGGTAGTAATGTCTTGACTTCGAGGCATAGATAGTAAAACAGTTCTGTGTTCCGGATAAGCGCCATAATTGTACATTAAAATAATTATTCGTAATGATATTGAGGTAATTTGGAGTATTTGTTATTGTAGAACAATTTTTAGTGACTTATTTTCGTTTATAGGAATGGATTTGTCTGTTTGTAGCTATGTAATTTTCGTTACTGTCGGTCTAGGCGAGCTTCGGTTATTCCTCGATATTCCGTGTGGGAAGCTCACTTTTCCATTTGCTTCTTTCACTGTTTTGATATATTTCACTGTTATATTCCACCAAAATGTGTATTTTCGTGTTGCGAAGTACGTAACAGAAATTTCTCAGCTGTCGATCTTCTTTCGTTTCTCAGCACTAGTATGAGTACGACATTTTCGAATGTGTACTTGCTATATTACAGGCGAAACCCCCGACACAACTAAAATTTGTATCCCGTCCTTCACTTCGCCTTTACACTGACGACACAACTAAAATTTGTATCCCGTCCTTCACTTCGCCTTTACACTGACACTATATATGTCAATTGGCGAGCAAGATACAAATGTTGCGTACAGCTATATAGCTCAAGTAACGAATGGGATACTATTAGCGTCCAAGGCAACAAGAAAACTGTACCCCATAGTGAAGTACGGGATACAAATTGTATATGTGTCGTCTTCTTGTCTCCGTGTAGTTCAATTGAGGTGCAAGTTGCAAATGTAACGTACGTCTATTTCCAACTTCTCGTTATCAGTGTACATATATAGAGGTCAACGGAAGTCTGGTATACATACATGACATACGTAGGTCCTTCTGTCATCAATAGCACTGATATGTACGTAAGAAAAGACTGTTAGTAACAGCTGAGACGAAATAAGCAACACCTACAATTTGTATCCCGTGTTTCATTTAGGGTTTACTGAAGCGGAGGATACATCGTTCAAGTGAAGAACAGGACAGTAATGCTAGTGAAAACGAAGAAATCGACTTACGACAAACTAGTATTCCGTACTGTACCTAAGCAACACACTTCGAATGAGCTTTTAATTTGTATCCGGTGTTTCATTTACGGTTTAGTGAAGCAGGGGATACATAGTTCAAGTGAACAACAGGACAGCATTGCTAGTTGAAACTAAGAAATCGACGTACGCTGAACTTGTATCCCGTACTGCACTTAAGCAATACAGTTCGAAAAGAGTTTCGAGATACAACTGACATACATGTAACGTGATACATGTCTTTCCATTGTATTTTACGGAGAAATACTAAGATACAAACACGCGATATCGTCAACATGAAAATACTACTGGCCCTTATATATGTGAAATACAGTTTTTCTCTCTTCTATTCCTTTGTTTCTGAACCTTCTTCTCAGCTCTTTCATCTTTGTAATACATGCTCTCTGGCCAATTCTGACGTCATTGGTCAAAGCCGACGGGTTGTATCCCCTGCTAAACTAGACCTGTAAAAATAATACACTGTCTGAAAAAAATCACAACCCCGAAAATAATTAATGTGGAACAGTGAAATTTAGGAAATACATTAGACTAGATAGCATATGTAAGTGATCAATATAGCAAGATCACAGGCTAATGTAAGAGGGAGATAAGCCATTGCAAACGTGAACTGCTGCTACTTTAATAACTGGCGTAACAGCCAGAATGTTGAATGCATGCACGCAAACATGCATACATTGTGTCACACAGGTGCGGGATGTGAGTTTGTGGGATGGAGTTCCATGCCCGTTGCACTTGGTCTGTCACTACAGGGCCGGTTAATGCTGTTTGTGGATGACGTTGGAGTTGTCATCCGATGATGTCCCATATGTGTTTTACTGGAAACAGATCTGGAGATCGTGCATGCCAAGGTACCATGTCGACACTCTGTAGAGCATGTTGAGTTACAACAACGAAGTGTGAGCAAGCGTTTTCCTGTTGGAAAACTCTCGCTGGAATGCTGTTCACGAATCGCGGTACAACAGGTCGAATCACCAGAGCGACGTGCTGTTTTGCAGTTACGGTGCACGGGATAGCCAAGAGAGTGCCACACGAAATCACTCCCCAGACCATAACTCCAGGTGTAGGTCCAGTGTGTCTAGCACACAGACAGGAGGGTTACAGCCTCTAAACTGGCTTCCTTGTAACCAACACACGACCTACACTGGCACCGTGGCAGAACCAGCTTTCATCAGGAAACACATCAGACCTACACCCAGCTTGCGCTCGCTTGACAACACTGAAGTCGCAGGTGGCGGTGGTTTGGGGTCAGTGGAATGCTCGCTGCAGGGCGTGGGGTTCGGAGCTGTCCTTGAAGTAACCGATTTGAAACAGTTCGTTGTGTCACTGTGATGTCATCTGCTGCTGAGATTGCTTCTGCTAATGCAGTACGATGCGCCAGAGCCATGCGCCATCTACATCTACATTTATACTCCGCAAGCCACCCAACGGTGTGTGGCAGTGGGCACTTTACGTGCCACTGTAATTACCTCCATTTCCTGTTCCAGTCGCGTATGGTTCGCGGGAAGAACGACTGCCGGAAAGCCTCCGTGCGCGCTCGAATCTCTCTGATTTTACATTTGTAATTTCCTCAGGAGGTATAAGTAGGGGGAAGCAATATATTCGATACCTCATCCAGAAACGCACCCTCTCGAAACCTGGACAGCAAGCTACACCGTGATGCAGAGCGCCTCTCTTGCAGAGTCTGCCACTTGAGTTTGCTAAACATCTCCGTAACGCTATCACGCTTACCAAGTAAAGGTCGGTTCCCACTAGGGCTGCCGCGCGTCAAAACCGCGCGTCAGCGGCGTGGTTGCCATGGAAACGGCGTCAGCGGCACGGCGCGGCGGGCTCTGCGTCGCGGTTTGACCATGTCGAACCGCTTCCGCTGCCGCGTGACGCGCCCCAGGTGCGCGCCGCCAATCACAGACCGCGCTGAGCGTGACGTCAGGTACGCAACCCCGGGCCACAAGAACTTTCGCCGAACCGCTGGCGCGGACGCGTCGGCAGCTATGAAATACTTATCATCCGATTCCAAGGAAACTATTCGGTAGAAAAATTTGATTCTTGGGCATGTTACAGCCTGATATCTTCTCTCGATAAAGGGCCGAATTTCTTTTCGATATTCGTCGTGGTTACTTGCTGTATCGCATTTACGTAAACCTTTACACGAAATTTTAATGAGTGTGCAGAGGTAAAAACGCATTGCGTGGACTTTGCGTACAGTTCATTTTAGGTAATACATTATTGCGTATGAAATTTAGGCAACATATCGAAATTGCTTTTCAAGCTGAGAGCAGAACGATAGCTATCACCGTTCTCGAGATATTGAGTGATATGTCGGTGGACGGACTGTGCGGTGACCGCGCGCGGGTCGCTCGCGACGCGACCGATACTTCATCCTGCTCGTTGTAAACCATGTGGTTGTATCAACTGCAAATTTCGTAAACGGTTCAAAAAATCTAAAAGCGTTTTTTTGCAAACGATAACTTGTAAAAAGTCATGTATTTCGTCGCATGATAAATATCCAAAATCTGTTTATCTACCGAGATATGAAAGAAACTACAGTTTTTCAGAAGGGATAGATGATTTTTTTTAAACAGCATTTAATAACGTGTGGAATGAGAAGTTAAACAGAAACTAATTTGCTGGTATGTCATAAGATGTAATTTGCTAAGTATCTAGAGCTATTGATTATTTCCTTTGGTAAGTAACAAACTTTTTTTTTCTTTATCGAGTGTACTTTATTGGTTCAAGACGCGTTTCGCCTTTTACTTTAAGGCATTTTCGGTGGAATCTAGAATGATTCAGTTTTGTTTTAAATGCATAACTGATTACTTACAGTGAATCGAGTTTTTGGCGGACATATACATTTTCCCTCACCTGGTTGAACTAAAACTTAGATTATGGAACATAAGCACATTTTCATGTTCGCTCTTTTTTCTTCTGTCACTAGCTGTAGACATTTTACCGAAAACACTGATTTGAAGTCGTAACTACAGTGTGTTCACCTCATGCCCCTTCCTGTTTGGTTTGTTTATGTACGTGTTACCAACCTAAAGAATTATATGCTGAAATGGTTTGTTTATTTCTGTTCTCCTTATATTTGTATATGTGTGGGGCTAGCCAGTGATGGTTATAGAAAGTTGAAAGTGAATGCAGTAGTTGTCAGACAGTGGTTGAAAGGTTTGGTGTTCAGCTGATTTCAGTTTTGGTTTAAATGTTTTGTGTAGGAGTGCATGGAAGACTAAATTCACTGCTTACATTAACAGATAAAATAGTAGAATAGCGTTTGAACAAATGATTATTATCAGAATACTATCACCCAACCCCTTTGTCCTCACTCTTTGACACCTCATAATATGTCCTGTCAACTTACCCCTCTTGTAGTCAAAGTTGTGCCGTAATTTCCTCTTCCTACTCTATTTAATTCCGTACCTCTTCTTTAGTTACACGATCCTCATATCTAATCTTCAGCATTCTTATTGATCACCACGTTTTGAAAGCGTCCATTGTCTTCTCGACAGAACTGTTCATCGCCCACGTTTCACTTAGAAGGTTGCACTCCACACAAATACCTTCGTAAAATAGTACCCAATCATTACAATTTATATTCCATGTGAACAAATTTTCTTTTTCAGAACGCTTTTATTGCTATTCACAGTCTTCATTTTATATCCTCTCTACTTCTGCCTTCTCAATTACTGCTTCCCTTTCAAGTCATTGAAGTGTTAGAAATGCAGTTTGGTTTCTGTACAAGTTTTAGATAATCTTGTGTCCCAGTGTTTTATCGATGACATCTCCAGAGCTTCAAAGAATGTTTTAATTAAGATTGTCAAAACCTTTCTCTAAACATGCAAATGCTATAAACACAGTTTCGCTGTTCTTCAGTGTGTCTACTTAGTTAAGTGGTAGGATCAGTATTGCCTTGCGTGTTCAGACATCTCACAGGAATCTAACATTGTACTTATGTTAGTTTGTACAACCCCTTCCCCTCTCCTGTCTACATATTCCTTCCACTATCTAGCCTTCTCTTATTTGCTTAGTTCTGGCTTGCCAAATGAGTTCTTGACAGTTGCTCCTCCTTTGAGCAAAGTTTTCTTTGTTCTTTCTCATTTTCATTCCCTTATGTTTTCCAAGTGCAAAATCACGTTGCAATTTTGGACTTTCTGTCAACGTCATGTTTAGACATTTCTATTTCCAATGGCCTACTTTATTTGCTGCATTTTTATATTTTTTCCTCTTGTCAGATTTAATATTTCACATTTTATCTAACGATTTCTACTGTACCTTCTTCCCGTTCTCATACTCTGCTGCATTCACCACTTCTCTCAAAGATATCCATTCATATACTAGTGGATTCCTCCCTCTGTTTCAGTCAGTCGTTGCATTGCGCTAACTTTAAGATTATCGAAAAACTGTGGGTCTTGACTTATTCAAGTTCCATTTCCTTAATTTGCTACCGTTTACTGTCTCTTTAGTTGTAAACTGCAGCTCGTAACTAATAAAGTATTGTAGGTTTGCGTCTGCACCGGGAAATGTCTTATAATTTAAACTCTGGTTTCGAAAACTTTGTTCCAAATATGTATTATTCTTTCATGATTCTTAAGCAATGTGCTAGATAGTGAACAATGATGAACGGTAGTCATGAAATCTGTTTATGGTGAAATGAGAAAACATGCATAATGGAATATGTGAAAGAGTACATTGTACAGAAAATGAAAAATTGGTATGTCTTCACCCAACTTCGTCTTTCCTCCATGTAGGTGTGAGATATAATTTTTCAAACGCACCGGGAGTTTCAGTGGGTCCCGACCCGTACCTCAGTAGCTGTCCATCATTGGCTACCGCTAGCGTCTGCCACTTCCAGATGGGAACGCCAATTCCGCGAGCCGCCGCGTCAACGCGGAAAACGCTTGCCGCTGCCGTTGCCGCACGACGCACTGCCGCGCTCTAGTGGGAACTGGCCTTAACCCTGTGACGAAATGCACCGCTCTTCTTTGGATCTTCTCTATCTCCTCTGTCAACCCGACCTGGTATGGATCCCACACTGATGAGCAATACTCAAGTATAGGTCGAACAAGTGTTTTGTAAGCCACCTCCTTTGTTGATGGACTACATTTTCTAAGGACTCTCCCAATGGATCTGAACCTGGCACCCGCCTTACCAACAATTAATTTTATATGATCATTCCACTTCAAATTGTTCCGCACGCATACTCACAGATATTTTACAGAAGTAACTGCTACCAGTGTTTGTTCCGCTATCATACGATGAAGGATCCTTCTTTCTATGTATTCGCAATACATTACATTTGTCTATGTTAAGGGTCAATTGCCACTCTCTGAACCAAGTGCCTATCCGCTGCAGATCTTCCTGCATTTCTCTGCAATTTTCTAATGCTGCAACTTCTCTGTATACTACAGCATCATTCGCGAAAAGCCGCATGGAACTTCCAACACTATCTACTAGGTCATTTATATATATATATATATATATTGTGAAAAGCAATGGTCCCATAACACTCCCCTGTGGCACGCCAGAGGTTACTTTAACGTCTCTCCATTGAGAACAACATGCTGTGTTCTGTTTGCTAAAAACTCTTCAATCCAGCCGCACAGCTGGTCTGATATTCCGTAGGCTCTTACTTTGTTTATCAGGCGACAGTGCGGAACTGTATCGAACGCCTTCCATGCACGATGATCTTCCCTCTCGGTAGCAATGGCCGTCCGGAGCCCAATTTTCTTGTGACAGAACAATCTCGTGACCACCGCTGTCAGCAATCATGTACGGTGGCTACATTCCTTTCAGTTCTTTAGGCAGTATCGCGGAAGGAATATCCAGGTTCTCATAGCCCCATTACACATCCTCGTTCAAACTCAGTGAGTGCTTGAGCCTCAGGTTTCAGTGATGATAAGGGCGTCTTTGTCGCCCTAAACGCATTCTTGAGTAACATCAACTCACCACATCCAATCTCAAAGATAACTAACGCTCATGGCTGTTACAGCATGTATTTAAAGCAAACCTGATCCGCAACCTCATAATGGCAGTACTAGCGCAACTCTTATGTGACTGGCGCGAAATTTGAATAGACATCATGTTTCAGGTGTAGAAACACGCCAACCTACTTTCGTTTATGTCGCACAATTCCTTCTTGGTGTTGCGAAATTTTTTTCCCGTCAGTGTACGAGGGGCGTTTGAAAAGTCCGTGCGAAGTCCGGGAGGTGGCACCACCGGCGTGTTTCGAGGTCATTTTTAGTTAGCAGCATCTTTGGAAAGAACGCACACCAAGTTTCAGCCATATTGGTCTATTTCTTCGTGTTTAGCATTCGTGTGAATCAAGGAAGTCGAATGATTGTCAAAAAATGGACGAAAATGAATTTCGTGTGCTGATTAAACATTACTTTATGAAAGGCAAAACGCATCATCAGACTAAAGAGAAGCTTGACAAACATTACGGTCACTCTGCACCTTCGATTAGAACAGTTTATAAGTAGTATCAAAATTTTCGGAGTGGCTATATGGGCACAAATGATGCTGAACGTTCTGGACGCCCTGTGGAGGTTACGACTCCAGAAATCATTGACAAAATCCATGATATGGTGATGGGTCACAGAAGAATTAGGGTGCGAGAGATTGCTAGTGCTGTGGGCATTTCGAATGAATGGGTACATAATATTTTGCATAAACTTTTGGACATGAGAAAGCTATCCACAAGATGGGTTCCGCGATTGCTCACGCTCGACCAAAAACGGAATCATGTGAAGTGTTGCATCGATGGTTTGCAGCTCTTCAGGAAGAATCCGCAGGACTTTAAGCGTCGTTTCGTCACAGTAGATGAAACATGGATACATTACTATACTCCTGAGACCAAACAACAATCTAAAAAATGGGTTACCAATGGAGAATCTGCATCAAAAAAGGCGAAGACCATTCCTTCGTCCGGAAAGGTTATGGCGACTGTCTTTTGGGATTCGCAAGGGATGATCCTCATCGACTATCTCGAAAAGGGTAAAACTATTGCAGGTGAATATTATTCATCGTTATTGGACCGTTTGAAAACCGAGCTGCAAGAAAAACGCCGGCGATTGGACCGCAAAAAAGTTGTTTTCGATCACGACAGTGCACACCTCAGCAGCTGTGGTCGCAAAATTAGTGGAAATGAGATTCCAACTCGTTTCACATCCCCCCTATTCTCCAGACTTGGCTCCCTTGGACTACTATTTGTTCCCCAATTTGAAGAAATAACTGGCGGGACAAAGATTTTATTCAAATGCAGCAACTAATAGCTATTTTGCAGACTTGGACAATTCCTATTATTCGGAAGGGATCAACAAATTAGAACAGCATTGGACGAAGTGTATAAGTCTAAAAGAAGACTATGTCGAAAAATAAAAAAGGTTTACCCCAAATACGTAAGTAGATTCTATTTTTGCACGGACTTTTCAAACGCCCCTCGTATATAAAACGGCTAACGCCGATCTACCACAACACAAAACAGCTTGAGGCTGCAGTGGATGGGCGTCACTGTTATGGGCTGTCCATGAGGATCCAACGGACGTCCAGCACGCCTGAGTCCGGCGATCGGCCATCACTGGTGACCAGCCCAGTTACTGCTTGTACTGAGGTGTAGCCCTCACCTGTGGTTGGGTGGGAGTTCGCCTCGAGGCGTGGTAGGCGGCGAAAGACTTCCCAGGGGGCCGCACAGAAGGCCTCCCCGGTTAGTCTGACAAACAGGCTCCAGTTGCTTTCTGTGGCTGACTTTGTCCCTCAGCCAGATGCCGTTGCTTAACCTGCTACAGAGGGAACTTCTCAGCCTGCAAGATCCGGACAATAACAGAGGGTGGGGTTATTGATAGTTGGGAGCTCCAATGTTAGGCGCGTTATGGAGCTCCTTAGGGACGTGGCTGCTAAGTAAGGGAAGAAAGCCGATGTACACCCATGTGAATATCAGGTGGAGTCATTCCAGATGTGGAAAGGTCCTTCCATATGTCATGAAGAGCACAGGGTGCAGCCAACTGCTGGTCGTGGCTCTCGTCGGTACCAATGATGATCAGAAGAGATTCTCTTTGGTTTCAAGCTGCTAACAGAAGTGGTAAAGACTGCCAGTCTTGCCTGCGAGATGAAAGCAGAGCTCACCGTTTGCAACATATTCGACAGAACCTACTGCTGACCTTTGTTACAAAGCCGATTGGAGGGTCTGAATTAGAGATTCAGACGGTTCTGCGACCATGTAGACTGCAGATTCCTTGACTTGCGCCATAGGGTGGTGCGGTTTCGGGTTCCGCTGAATAGGTCAGGAGTCCACTACTGGCAGGACGCTGCTACACGGATAGCAGGGGCTGTGTATCGTGGACTGGGCGGTTTTTTACATTAGAGGGTCTCGAGAAAACAGAGGAAGGGCTTCAGTCACAAAGGGTGCAGGCCGAACATAGGAAGAACGTAGATAAATGAACCATCGGTATAACCGTTGTAAAATATCGTAGCTGTGTTCGGAAAGTACCAGAGCTCCAAGCGCTAACATAAAGCACTGATGCCCAAATCATAATACGCACTGAGAGCTGGCTAAAGCTGGAGATAAGCTCAGCCGAATTTTTTGCGAAAAATCTAACAGTGTTCCGAAAGAATAGACTAAGCACAGCTGGCGGTGGCGTATTTGTTGCTGTTAGAAATAGTTTACTATGCAAACTTGAAGTAGATTGTTCCAGTGAGTTAGTGTGGGCATAGGTCATTTTTGGCAACCGGAATAAAATAATATCTCTACCCTTTTACCAATCTCCCAACTCAGATGATACAACTGCTGAAAGGTTCTTACAAAACTTGAATTTAATTTCAGAAATTTACCTGACTCATACACGTATAGTTGGTGATGACAAATTTACCATCGATACCTTGGCGAAAATACGTGTTTAAATCCGGAGGTTCGCATAAAACATCATCCGAAATTGTGCTAAACATATTCACTGAAAATTATTCTACATCTACATCTACATTTATACTCCGCAAGCCACCCAACGGTGTGTGGCGGAGGGCACTTTACGTGCCACTGTCATTACCTCCCTTTCCTGTTCCAGTCGCGTATGGTTCGCGGGAAGAACGACTGTCTGAAAGCCTCTGTGCGCGCTCTAATCTCTCTAATTTTACATTCGTGATCTCCTCGGGAGGTATAAGTAGGGGGAAGCAATATATTCGATACCTCATCCAGAAACGCACCCTCTCGAAACCTGGCGAGCAAGCTACACCGCGATGCAGAGCGCCTCGCTTGCAGAGTTTGCCACTTGAGTTTGCTAAACATCTCCGTAACGCTATCACGGTTACCAAATAACCCTGTGACGAAACGCGCCGCTCTTCTTTGGATCTTCTCTATCTCCTCCGTCAACCCGATCTGGTACGGATCCCACACTGATGAGCAATACTCAAGTATAGGTCGAACGAGTGTTTTGTAAGCCACCTCCTTTGTTGATGGACTACATTTTCTAAGGACTCTCCCAATGAATCTCAACCTGGTACCCGCCTTACCAACAATTAATTTTATATGATCATTCCACTTCAAATCGTTCCGCACGCATACTCCCAGATATTTTACAGAAGTAACTGCTACCAGTGTTTGTTCCGCTATCATATAATCATACAATAAAGGATCCTTCTTTCTATGTATTCGCAATACATTACATTTGTCTATGTTAAGGGTCAGTTGCCACTCCCTGCACCAAGTGCCTATCCGCTGCAGATCTTCCTGCATTTCGCTACAATTTTCTAATGCTGCAACTTCTCTGTATACTACAGCATCATCCGCGAAAAGCCGCATGGAACTTCTGACATTATCTACTAGGTCGAGCAGTTAGTTCATGAGCCCACACGAATAGTAAATGGTTGTGAGAACACACCTGACCTCTTAGCAACAAATAATCCTGAGCTAATAACGAGCATCAAAACGGATTCAGGGACTATTGAGTACAGGGTCGTTGCGAGATTGAATATTGTAACCCCCAAATCCTCGGAAAATGATAGAAAAATACACCTATTCAAAAAAGCAGATGAAAATTCAGCTGACGCCCTTCAGAGAGACAGCCTACACTCCTTCCAAATTAACAGTGTAAGTGTATATCAGATATGGCTTGGATTCAAAGAAATAGTATCGACAGCAATTGAGAGATTAACAAACGACGGAGCTGATCTCTCTTGGTACACTTAACGGGTTAGAAGACTGTTGCAAAAACAATGAAAAAAGCATACCAAATTTAAACGAACGCAAGATCTCCAAGATTGGCGAGCTTTAACAGGCGCTCTAAATTGAGCGTAGACATCAATGCGAGATGCTTATAATAGTTTCCACAACGATACTTTATCTCGAAACCCGGCAGAAAATCCAAAGAGATTCTGATCGTGTGCAAATTATGGTTCAAATGGCTCTGAACACTATGGGACTTAACTGCTGAGGTTATCAGTCCCCTAGAACTTAGAACTACTTAAACCTAACTAGCCTAAGGACATCACACACATCCATGCCCGAGGCAGGATTCGAACCTGCGACCGTAGCGGTCGCGCGGTTCCAGACTGTAGCGCCTAGAACCGCTCGGCCACTCCGGCCGGTTGCAAATTATGCTAGCGGCAAGACACAGTCAATGCCTTCTCTGCGCGATAGCAATGGAAATACTATCGACGACAGTGCTGTGAAAGCAGAGTTACTAAGTACAGCGTTTCGAAATTCCTTCACCAAAGAAGAAGAAGTAACTATTCCAGAATTCGAATCAAGAGCAGCTGCTAACATGACTAACTTAGAAGTAGATATCCTCGGAAACTTGAAGCAACTTATATCACTTAATAAAAGCAAGTCTTCTGGTCCAGCCTGTGTACCAAATAGGTTCCTTTCAAAGTAGGGTGATGCAATAGATCTATACTTAACAATCATATACAACCGCTCGCTCGACGAAAGATCCGTATCCAAAGACTGGAGAGTTGCACAGGTCACACCAAAATTCGAGAAAGGTACTAGGAGTAATCGAATAAATTACAGGCTCATATAATTAAAGTCGATATGCAGCAGGATTTTGGAGCATATTTGTGTTCGAACATCATGAATTACCTCGAAGAGAACGGTCAAGTGACACAAAGTAAACATGAATTTAGAAAACATAGTTCCTGTGAAACACTACTAACTGTTTACACACACGAAGTGTTGAGTGCTGTTGGCAAGGGAGTTTAGATTGATTCCGTATTTTTATATTTCCGAAAGGCTTTTGACACTATACCACCCCAATCAGGTTGTAGTGAAACTGTGTGCTTATGGAATATCGTCTCAGTTATGTGACTGCGTTCGTGATTTCCTGTCGGAGGGGTCACAGTTCGTAGTAATTGACGGAAAGTCATCAAGTGAAACAGAAGTGATTTCTGGCGTTCCCTAAGGTAGTGTTATAGGCCGTCTGCTGTTCCTTATCTATATAAAAGATTTAGGATACAACCTGAGAAGCCGTCTTAGGTTGTTTGCGGATGATGTTGTCGTTTATCGTCTAGTAAACTCATCAGAGGACAAAAAGAATTGCAAAATGATTTAGAAAAGATATCTGAATAGTGCGAAAATTGGCAATTGACCCTAAGTAATGAAAAGTGTGAGGTCATCCACATCAGTGCTGAATGGAATCCGATAAACTTCGGTTACACGATAAATCAGTTTAATCTAAAGGCCATAAATTGAACTAAATACCTATCAAACAATGGAAAATACAGGATGGAATGTAACAATAGTATGAAAAGAAAAGTTGCTACTCACCATACAGCGGAGAGGGGCAACTCACACACGCATATGACTGCAGTCTCTGGCAGCTGAAGCCACACTGCCATTTGTGAGTTGGATTGCGTGAATGTGTGTGTGTGTGTGTGTGTGTTTTCGACAAAGGCCTTGTTGGCCGAAAGCTTATTTGTGACAGTCTTTTTGTTGTGCCTATGTGCGACTCAACATCTACGCTATATGGTAAGTAGCAACTTCCGTTTTAGAATATTGCAACTAAATACCTAGGAATTACAATTACGAACAATTTAACTTGGAAAGAACACATAGAAAACGTTGTGGGGAAGGCAAACCAAAAAATCTCCTGAAGAGACTGCCTACACTAAGCTCGTCCGTCCTCTTTTGGATTACTGCAGCGCCGTCTGGGATCCATACCAGGTAGGATTAACGGAGTACCTCGAGAAATTTCAACCAAGAGCGGCACGTTTTGTATTATCGCGAGATAGGGGAGAGAGTGTCACGTATATGACACAGGATTTGGAATGCACACCAGTAAAACGAAGAAATTTATCGTTGCGACGGAATCTTCTCACGAAATTTCAATCACCAGCTTTCTCCTCCGATTGCGAAAATATTTTGTTGACGCCCACCTACATAGTGAGAAACGTTCATCATAATACAATTAAGGAAATCAGAGCGCGCACGGAAAGATATAAGAGTTGGTTTTTTTCAGCGCGCTGTTCGAGAGTGGAATAATAGAGAATTATTGTGGAGGTGGTTCGATGAACCCTCTGCCAGGCGCTTAAGTGCGATTAGCAGAGTATCCGTATAGATGTAGATGTAGACTTAGATAGATTCTCTGCAGTAACTTTAAGCATAAGAGACACCCACCCGCCGGCCGAAGTGGCCGTGTGGTTAAAGGCGCTGCAGTCTGGAACCGCAAGACCGCTTCGGTCGCAGGTTCGAATCCTGCCTCGGGCATGGATGTTTGTGATGTCCTTAGGTTAGTAAGGTTTAACTAGTTCTAAGTTCTAGGGGACTAATGACCTCAGCAGTTGAGTCCCATAGTGCTCAGAGCCATTTGAACCAAGACACCCACCCTTCTCAATTGAACCAATTATTTTTTCCTACAAAGACTTTGCCTGTTTGTGGTTTCCGCGATTCCTGTCCATAGATGCCCAGCTACGAGTTACCACGATTATATTTATCATCCTCAGGACGCCACACACTTTCTTCTTTGTTGGACTAAACTTATCAGTTCCTCAGTGTTCATATTTCTTGTACGAGACGTCGATCTATTCGACCGAGAAAACAGTTTTAATTTTCACCGTCTGTCATCTGAAGACTGTACGGTCGGGCGACGAGATCGGCTCCATTGTGTTCTCGAACGCAACGGCGTACTGATTTGAAAAGATCGTCCGTTTTCGGTGCATGTCGGTCGTTGGCGGAACCCACCGACGTCGATGCTGCTGTGAGTGCAGCCTAAGCAGCAGTTCCCGCGCCCCGTACGCGATTGGAAGGGGAAGAAACAGAACAACGCTAAGTATCCTCTGCCATGCACTTCACAGTAGTCTGCAGAGCATGTACAGGGTGGCGCACGAAATGTGCTACCATTTTGTTTTTGAATATAAACTTTATTGTCAATACAATCTGAAAGGAACATATACTACAATGAAGAGCCGTCCCTGGAGATTTGTTCTAACTCAGCACATGCTCAATATGTCCACCATTTCGTTTCGTAACTTCCTTCAAACCAACACTGAAGTTAGTGATTACCCTACGGCACATGTCTTCGGTAATTTCACTGCAAGCTTGAAGAATAAGTCTTCTGAGCTCCATTAAATCACTTGGACTTTCGGGAAAATTTTTTCCTTTTTGTACCCCCCAAAGAAAAAAGTCACATGGATTGAGGTCTGGACTATTGGGGGCCAATTTTGTCCGTCATCGAAGCGACCTGGAAACCTGAGTGAAATGATCCGCATGTCGAAATGCTCGTGTAAAAACTCCAACACGGTGTTTGCAGTATGTGGCCTTGCTCCATCTTGCATGAACCACTGCGTGTTGAAGGGCAAGGCAGTAGCAAGAATCTATGGAATGAAGCTATTGAGAAGCCTGCTCAAATAACGCTGGCTGTTCACAGTTTCTTCAAAGAAAAAGGGTCCAATAAGTCCGTGACTGGAAATTGCTGCCCACGCTGTAATCCTCGGAGCATAATGTTGTCGTTCACGAAGCATTTGTGGGTTTTCAGTGGCCCAAAAGCGTACATTTTGTTTGTTGACCACACCGTCTAAATGAAAATGCGCCTCGTCTGAAAACCAAACGTTGCTGAGAGTTTCTTCCCTATCCTCCGCCCACTGAGCAAACAGTAGTCTCTGCTGCTTGTGTTCTTCAGTGAGCTTCTGTGCACAGGTCGTCTTGTATGGGTACATATGGAGGTCACTTTTAAGAATGCGTTGAACGGAGCGTCTGGATATTCCCAGTTGCACTGCTGCCTTTCTACACGATTTCCCGGGACTTCTCTGTACAGCAACTCGTACCGCTTCAATATTCTCCGGCGAACAAACAGGCTTAGGCCGAGGTCGCTTCGCTTCCAATACTGTTCCTTCCTGTACAAATTTATCGTACAACCTGTGGATGGTCTTCTTGCAAGGGACCCATAGTGTGTTAAATAGAGTGGTGGCGATCCGTGAATGAGTCGTTCATTTGAACGACTCTAAATAAAGAATCGTAAGAATCGAATCGTCATACGGACGAATCGTCGTTCAAAAGAATCGTAAGAACGATTGCGTTTTTTCGAGTCGTGACGGTTCCAAGTTCCAACGATTCATCGATTCTTAGTACGCTATGCTTCGAAGGCAACTTCCGAATCATGCCGAGTCGTGCCAAATGATTACGACCGCCAGATGGCAGTCAAGTGGAGGATGCGTGTGAACAAAGGAAGCTCAGAACGAACAAACGAAGTTCGTCGGCCATAATACAGGGTGATTCAAAAAGAATACCACAACTTTAGGAATTTAAAACTCTGCAACGACAAAAGGCAGAGCTAAGCACTATCTGTCGGCGAATTAAGGGAGCCATAAAGTTTCATTTAGTTGTACATTTGTTCGCTTGAGGCGCTGTTGAGTAGGCGTCAGCATCAGTTGATGCTAAGATGGCGACCGCTCAACAGAAAGCTTTTTGTGTTATTGAGAATTGGCTGTTCCCTCAACTCGAACAAGAAGCACAACAATTCATATTTCAGCAGGATGGAGCGCCACCACATCGGCACTTATCTGTCCGTAACTACCTGAACGTCAACTACCCGAGGCGATGGATCGGCCGCCAGGCAGCCCGTGACAGAGCACTTCATCACTGGCCTCCATGAAGCCCTGATCTTACCCCCTGCGATTTTTTCTTATGGGGGTATGTTAAGGATATGGTGTTTCGGCCACCTCTCCCAGCCACCATTGATGATTTGAAACGAGAAATAACAGCAGCTATCCAAACTGTTACGCCTGATATGCAACAGAGAGTGTGGAACGAGTTGGAGTATCGGGTTGATATTGCTCGAGTGTCTGGAGGGGGCCATATTGAACATCTCTGAACTTGTTTTTGAGTGAAAAAAAACCTTTTTAAATACTCTTTGTAATCATGTATAACAGAAGGTTATATTATGTTTCTTTCATTAAATACACATTTTTAAAGTTGTGGTATTCTTTTTGAATCACCCTGTATTACTCGTGAAAAACAAGCTGACACTTGGCGGTGGCTGACCGGAACGAGCGTAAAGGCATTTCCCATTTACTATCGCTACCATCAGACACCGCGCCGACGTCAGCTTAGTTTGCGCGAGTAATACACGAACTAGTGATGACAGAAACGATATACAGCGAGTACACAGCTCCCAATACACACGATTAAAATCAAGAAATCCAAGTATGATGAATAAATACGTACCTCTTATTTGTTGAAGATGCAATGCAAAACACACACACATCTTCTTTACACACGAGCAATAGCACTTAGATTATGTATATTTTGCGTATCTCGAAAACGGCCCTAACGATTTGGATGAAATTTTGTATTTAGACTGGTTTTTGCTTTTTGAGTTCACCTACATAGTTCCATTCCTTCGTAAAAAGTCAATTTTACTACATAGTTCCATTCGTAAAAGCGCAATTTTATATTATAAAAACGCTATTTCACATATTTTTATTACGCCATCTCGTAAAACTTTGTTAGTACGTATTGACTGTCGTTAAGGTTTTGGTTTTTATGTTTATCTGTATGTAGGTGTCTTTACTTACAGCACGCAAAATTTGCTGTGTGGGAGGGCTGTCAACTGCGTTGTGAATTACAAGGGTGATGTGGACTTGGAAAGACATCTTAGCACAGAAAAACATAGGATGATATGAGCCAAACCACGTCTGCCACACTGCTAGATTTTGTTACTATAAAACAGACGTCTGTAGTTAGATACGTTCAAGCCACACAACCAAACTGGCATACCACGTAATTTTGCACCACCTTTCGCACAAATCGACTCCTCTTTCCTGGCATACTGTAATAAAACAATAGATGCAATCAAATCAAATGTGACCTTTTATCAATTAAGGCATTAGACGTATAAATCGACTTGTAACGTCATATGCATATTTACTCATAAATAAACTATTCCTGGAATATCTTGTCATGACACAGTTCGATTCTAACCCCATTGACAATTTCAGACATCTCCTGCCATCTGTGAGTAAGATGTAGAACTTTTTGCATTCCGTAAGAATCGTGCTATCGCAGACTAGAATGAATCGTGAAAGAATCGTGAACGAATCGTAGGAATCGATTCGCAATGTGAGATCGAATCGTAGGAATCGAATCGGGAAAATGAATCATGTTGCCCAACTCTAGTGTTAAACTGTTGTCGAAAACGCCTCTGAGTCACAACAAGGCTTTTCGTTTCATGAAAAAGTAACACAATTGCCGATCGTTGCTGTGTCGTCAGTCTTCCATTGTGAGCCATTGTTGCTTACTAGTCTCCTAGCGGCAGTATCGTGAATTACACGTCATTTCGTAACTCATTTGTTTTTCCAAGCTCTGCTGGTACTGCTATGGAGATCCCAACAGGATATCTAATGTGCGTCGTAAATTGTGAAACAAACAATTGGTAACACATTTCGTGCGCCACCCTGTATAAGATGTATAAGTAGTTGCACAGCTGTAGGAACGTATGGTACTTACAGCGAGAAAGAATCTGCGAGCGGCTCCAGTGCGAGTGTAGCCCGCGGCGCCGGTGCTGCCAAACTGGCGGGGACGCCGCTGGCGGGCGAGGATGCGCCTCGCATCACATCAGCTCACATCACGGCTGGAACCGGCGCTGGCGCAACAGCTGCTGCAGCGGCGCGTGACCCGGGCCTCGCCTGCCAAGGCTGTTTGCAAACAACACGTACTGTTCTGTAGAACCTCCTGGGCGGCAGTGGTGGTGCCACTCAACAGAGACCCGTGGCTGTCATCTGGCTCCCTGGATTCCCCGAAAGGCTACACCACATTGACGACTGATAACTAAAACAGGCCCTTACGTCGTATTGGTTATGAACTGTAGATTAAAACTGAAGAAACTGCAAAAAGGTGGGAATTTAAGGAGATGGGACCTGGATAAATTGAAAGAACCAGAGGTTTTACAGAGTTACAGGGAGAGCATTAGGGGACGATTGACAAGAATGGGGGAAAGAGATACAGTAGAAGAAGAATGGGTAGCTCTGAGAGACGAAATAGTGAAATCAGCAGAGGATCAAGCATGTAAAAAGACGAGGGCTAATAGAAATCCTTGGGTAACAGATGTGCTATTGAATTTAATTGATGAAAGGAGAAACTACAAAAATGCAGTAAATGAAGCAGACTTATCTTAGAGAATAGATTAAGAAACGGCAAGCCTACGTTTCTAGCATTTGTAGACTTAGAGAAAGCTTTTGACAATGTTGATTTGAATACTCTCATTCATATTCTGAAGGTGGCAGGGGTCAAATACAGAGAACGAAAGGCTATTTACAATTTGTACAGAAACCAGATGGCAGTTATAAAAGTCGAGGGGCATCAAAGGGAAGCAGTGGTCAGGGAGTGAGACAGGGTTGTAGCCTCTCGCCGATGTTATTCAATCTGTATATTGAGCAAGCAGTAAAGGAAACAAAAGAAAAATTCGGAGCAGGAATTAAAATCAATGGAGAAGAAATAAAAACTTTGACATTGTAATTCTGTCAGAGACAGCGAAGGACCTGGAAGAGCAGCTCAACGGAATGGACAATGCTTTGAAAGGAGGATATAAGATGAACATCAACAAAAGCAAAACGAGGATAATGGAATGTACTCGAATTAAATCGGGTGATGCTGCGGGAATTAGATTAGGAAATGAGACGCTGAAAGTAGTAAATGAGTTTTGCTATTTGGGGAGCAAAATAACTCACGATGGTCGTAGTAGAGAGGATATAAAATGTAGACTAGCAATGGCAAGGAAAGCGTTTCTGAAGAAGAGAGATTTGTTAACATCGAGTATAGATTTAAGTGTCAGGAAGTCGTTTCTGAAAGTATTTGTATGGAATGTTTGGAAGTGAAACGTGGGCGATAAATAGTTCGGGCAAGAAGAGAATAGAAGCTTTAGAGATGTGGTGCTACAGAAGAATGCTGAAGATTAGGTGGGTAGATCACATAAGTAATGAGGAGGTATTGAATAGAATTGGGGAGAAGAGGAGTTTGTGGCACAACTTGACCAGAAGAAGGGATCGGTTGGTAGGACATATTCTGAGGCATCAAGGGATCACCAATTTAGTATTGGAGGGCAGCGTGGAAGGTAAAAATCCTAGAGGGAGACCGAGAGATGAATGCACTAAGCAGATTCAGAAGGATGTAGGTTGCAGTAGGTACTGGGAGATGAAGAAGCTTGCACAGGATAGAGTAGCATGGAGAGCTGCATCAGACCAGTCTCAGGACTGAAGACCAGAACAACAACAACGACAACAACAACTAAAACAGGCTCTTATGTCGTATCTTCGCTGATACACAACTGTCACTTTGAACTGCTGAATGCGGTTAAAGGCGCTACAGTCTGGAACCGCGTGACCGCTACGGTCGCAGGTTCGAATCCTGCCTCGGGCATGGATGTGTGTGACGTCCTTAGGTTAGTTAGGTTTAAGTAGTTCTAAGTTCTAGGGGACTGATGACCTTAGAAGTTAAGTCCCATAGTGCTCAGAGCCATTTTTTTTTTGAACTGCTGAATAATACAACTCAGTACGTTATCCTATACGGTGAGGGTTCATCATAAACGAAAATAACATCAAGCGTACCCGTAACCAAGCCTCAGAGGATTATTAATATTCTCAATACATAGAAACAATTCGTAAGATACACTGTCTGACTGCCTGGGAGAAAAAACGAAAGCTAAGCACCGGCAAGGCGAGGAGGAAACGAAATTATACTTCACGGTCTGAGAGGATATATGATGTCATTTCAGCGATTACAGTATCGAGTCAAACTTTCAAAGACATTGGCAATATGGGCCCACTTCCCAGTGTGATGTTAAATCCGTTCTGGCCTGGATACTCGCGCTGAATCGGTTGGGAAGGGTGTCATGAAGCAGTTTTATTCTCTCCTGATGCAAGTTGCTCCACAAGTGTTGTAACTGTTTTTTGCTACCCTTTGTACTGACACTGGGACGGAATTGGCATCCGAGCTGGTCCCACACGTTATACCGGCCTCTGTGGCAGAGCGGTTCTAGGCGCTTCAGTCCGGAACCGCGCTGCTGCTGCGGTCGCAGCTTCGAATCCTGCCTCGGGCATGGATGTGTGTGATGTCCTTAGGTTAGTTAGGTTTAAGTAGTTCTAAGTTCTAGGGGACTGATGACTTCATATGTTAAGTCCCATAGTGCTTTGAACCATTTGAACACATGTTATGTCGAGAACAGATCTGGGGATTGTTAAAAATTCAATGTGAAACCTTCAGCTGTCACAAATTTTGCACAATTCGCTACTAGTTTCGGTCAATGACCATTGTCAAGTTTAGCTGGCATAAAAGGTAGGGAAGTTAAGCCATGATATGAACAATATTAATAATTTACTCTTTTTAGCCCACCATAGTACGCAAAAAATTTCTCACAATAATAACTGTGTACGATTATTCTGGTCAAGAAGCAAGTCCACATCGGCAGTTAGTAAGTGTTAGTAAGTTGCTTCTTGGTGAAAATTTCGTGCACAGTTATTACAGTGAGAATTTTTTTGCGTACTATGGTGGGCTTAATAGAGCAAATTATTACTTTTGTTCAAATTATGGTTTAACTTTCCTACCGTTTATGCCAGCTAAGTTTAATAATGGCCAGTGACCGAATCTAGTAGCGAATTGTGCAAAATATGTGACAGCTGAAGGTTTCAGCAGGAATTTTAACAGTTACTTGGCGGCTGAATATTCCCATCTGCAAACGTACATAAGATATGGGGGACCTTTCTGGCCGCTGGAGTACCTGAACGTCACGCATACAGATCACAGAGATGCGTGTCTGTTTGGACGAGCACTGTCCCGTTGAAAACTAGCATCAAGATACTGTCCCAAGAGAGATAACATGCGAGGACGCAGGCTGTCATGAACTTGCCGTTGCGCCATCAAAGTTCCCTCAGTCACTACTAGCCATGATCTGAAGTCGTACTTCCCAAACCGTGGCGCCACGAGTAACACCGTTGTGCCTCTCCAAAACACAGGAAGAACGGGACCTCTCCGCTGGTCGCCGCATACCCGCCAGCGGTCATCAGGGGTAGCGCAGGACTGCGATTCACAGATGCATACAGTGCGACGTTGTTCATCAGCAGTCCATGCTTCCCGGTCGCGACCCCACTCGAAACGCAGCCATTTGTGTTGTGGTGATGACGGCAGACCGCGCATGGGGGTGGCAATTTGAAAGGTATTTGCTAAGGTCTGAGAGCCGAGCGCGCGAAATAAAAAAACCGGGAGTCGCAGATAGGTGCCCGGAGGAAGCAGATGTGTGGTGACAGCGTAGGTCGCTGCCCCTGACCAAACTTTAGCACGTAAATGAGAGAAGATATATAATGATTTCAAATTGGTTTTGTTATATAATGTTCAGAGTTAAGATTTGTATGTCCAAGGTTTGACACAGTAAGCGTTTGGTAAAATTTTTTGTAAGAGTGATTCGTGCTACAAAAATGTTGGAAATGGTAGGTTTTGTGTATGACTTAAAATTTTAACTATATATATATATATATATATATATATATATATATATATATATATATATATATATATATATATATTGTGTTTAAATCTAACAGCCTGAATCATAATCCACATCCTTTGCTTGTATTGAATATGAAAATGAGTTGTAAAGTAAAGTTACCCACCAATGAAAGAACGTAAAGAAAATGAGGCCTCTATGCAATATACACTCCTGGAAATTGAAATAAGAACACCGTGAATTCATTGTCCCAGGAAGGGGAAACTTTATTGACACATTCCTGGGGTCAGATACATCACATGATCACACTGACAGAACCACAGGCACATAGACACAGGCAACAGAGCATGCACAATGTCGGCACTAGTACAGCGTATATCCACCTTTCGCAGCAATGCAGGCTGCTATTCTCCCATGGAGACGATCGTAGAGATGCTGGATGTAGTCCTGTGGAACGGCTTGCCATGCCATTTCCACCTGGCGCCTCAGTTGGACCAGCGTTCGTGCTGGACGTGCAGACCGCGTGAGACGACGCTTCATCCAGTCCCAAACATGCTCAATGGAGGACAGATCCGGAGATCTTGCTGGCCAGGGTAGTTGACTTACACCTTCTAGAGCACGTTGGGTGGCACGGGATACATGCTGACGTGCATTGTCCTGTTGGAACAGCAAGTTCCCTTGCCGGTTTAGGAATGGTAGAACGATGGGTTCGATGACGGTTTGGATGTACCGTGCACTATTCAGTGTCCCCTCGACGATCACCAGTGGTGTACGGCCAGTGTAGGAAATCGCTCCCCACACCATTATGCCGGGTGTTGGCCCTGTGTGCCTCGGTCGTATGCAGTCCTGATTGTGGCGCTCACCTGCACGGCGCCAAACACGCATACGACCATCATTGGCACCAAGGCAGAAGCGACTCTCATCGCTGAAGACGACACGTCTCCATTCGTCCCTCCATTCACGCCTGTCGCGACACCACTGGAGGCGGGCTGCACGATGTTGGGGCGTGAGCGGAAGACGGCCTAACGGTGTGCGGGACCGTAGCCCAGCTTCATGGAGACGGTTGCGAATGGTCCTCGCCGATACCCCAGGAGCAACAGTGTCCCTAATTTGCTGGGAAGTGGCGGTGCGGTCCCCTACGGCACTGCGTAGGATCCTACGGTCTTGGCGTGCATCCGTGCGTCGCTGCGGTCCGGTCCCAGGTCGACGGGCACGTGCACCTTCCGCCGACCACTGGCGACAACATCGATGTACTGTGGAGACCTCACGCCCCACGTGTTGAGCAATTCGGCGGTACGTCCACCCGGCCTCCCGCATGCCCACTATACGCCCTCGCTCAAAGTCCGTCAACTGCACATACGGTTCACGTCCACGCTGTCGCGGCATGCTACCAGTGTTAAAGACTGCGATGGAGCTCCGCATGCCACGGCAAACTGGCTGACACTGACGGCGGCGGTGCACAAATGCTGCGCAGCTAGCGCCATTCGACGGCCTACACCGCGGTTCCTGGTGTGTCCGCTGTGCCGTGCGTGTGATCATTGCTTGTACAGCCCTCTCGCAGTGTCCGGAGCAAGTATGGTGGGTCTGACACACCGGTGTCAATGTGTTCTTTTTTCCATTTCCAGGAGTGTATATGTGCAGTTCATAGTCTGAAATCGATTTTGGTATAACTAACGTTATCAGAGCAAAGTTATTTCAGATAACTAATTTAATGCCATTGCGCAACTGGCATTATTCAAGTTAAGGTATAATTTCATTAAGTAAACATTAGGGCCAAAAGTTAATTTTCCAGTACCATCTTAATGCCATTGCACAAACGGCATTATTCTCTTAAACTTGACTGCTGACTCAAATACATGTTGCATTTCTGGCAAAATGGAGGAGTGCAAGAAACAAGTTCACAGACGCTGTCAGATGCAGGTTTGTTGAATAATTAATTTAGAACAATCTTATCAATGATACTTTCACAAAAAAGGATACAAGTTTATTTGTCTGTCTGCAGCTAGTCTCCCACCAATGGTGCGGGATGACACAGAATGGTGGCCTTTGGGTGACACGAGCAGATGTGACGGTCTTACGACGTGCTTGGCGCACAGCACGGTGATCATCCCTTGTGGCGGTCAGATGTGGTCGACCGGGACCTTAAAGACAATTATGCCTGCCCTCACGTTCCCATGTAGTCCAAATTCAGGCTGCTGTCACGTCCGAATGCCCCACAGATGTCAATAATGCACGATTCGACCAGCCGACCAGTTAGAGACCCACAATGACGCCCATTTCAAACTCAGTCAGGAGCTGAAAACGCTGTCTTACACCAGTACGAGTCATCGCCGTGTCCTTCATAGTGACCACTCAACATGTAACGCTCTTCACGCCTTTATATACCCTAGCATGCCTGGCAACAACACTGATGCCATCTGCTGCCCGTTTTACTCGCCACAGAGGACTGCAACTCTCATTGTTTACATACTCGCTGATGGTGAGTACTTGTGCAGAGTTACATTGACATTCGACCATCTCTTCTGGGTGCTTCACTTTTGTTGTAGGCAAAGTATCATTCTCTAGCTTCACAATGGCGAAGCACGATTGCGGCAGATACCTTATTATGACAAGAGATCGTGCTTTTCTTTTAAAATAAAGCCGCTTCTCACTGCCTTTTTATTTTTATCCAGTTGCTCCAGATAATTTGCAGAGTACTCGCCAGTTATTGTTTTACTCTTGCAAGGTAATCAATAAGGGATCTCAAGGTCGTTCCTTCGCATTAAACTGAACTTCGCCTTTTTGGGCAGGACGCCCGCATAAGCCAAATCAGTTGGTTACTCCTTCGTTCTTTGGCAGAAGTACTGAGTCGACGTGCCATCCAAAGCTAAAAATCGGAACAACAAAGCGGTTCGATTCTCTGTAAGAACAATCCCGACAATTCCGAGAAGTTAATTTTAGCTTTTCTGCTCTCGGACAGCGTTCAACAAATGCGACGCTTCTACAATGCGTTAGGAGCCTGTTGCCTCATTCACCATTTATTGCCGACCGTTCAGTAACATATTGTACATTTCCAGAAAGTTTTCCTTTGCACTGTAGGTTTTGGACGCCTTTTGTGTGGATCTGCTTCAAGTAAACAACGATCAATTTAAATTCACATGCCCAATTTTTTAATTGCCAAAATAAAGGGGAAGACGGCTAAACTTTCAAAATGGTTAAAATGGCTCTAAGCACTGTGGGACTCAACATCTGAGGTCATCAGTCCCCTAGACTTAGAACTACTTAAACCTAACTAACCTAAGGACATCACACACATCCATGCCCGAGGCAGGATGCGAACCTGCGACCGTAGCAGCAGCGCGGTTCCGGAGTGAAGCGCAACAACGGATATGAACGCTCTACAAAGGGTTGACGGTTCAAGGTTTCCCAAATTAGGTTTGGATTATAAACATTATGGGAGGAGAAACATATCAACACCTAAGAAAACGTATAAATAATTTGTGAAGACGGCAGAATCTCAAAACCTTAACTCATGAAGTTAAGAAAAAGAAGTGAAGAATTCAAAGTAGTTGTTTCGTATTTCGTTCAAACAGATAATTAGAATACCTTGTCGACCAAATTTTTTTCTTCTTTTGTACTGTCAGTCGAGAACGAGAAATCATCGTAAGTTGAAAGTTTAGGAGCCGGCCGCTGTGACTTTCAACTTACGATGATTTCTCGTTCTCGACTGACAGTACAAAAGAAGAAAAAAATTTGGTCGACAAGGTATTCTAATTATCTGTTTGAACGAAATACGAAACAACTCCTTTGAATTCTTCTCTTCTTTTTCTTAACTTCATGAGTTAAGGTTTTGAGATTCTGCCGTCTTCACAAATTATTTATACATTTTCTTAGGTGTTCATATGTTTCTCCTCCAATATTGTTTATAATCCAAACCTAATTTGGGAAACCTTGAACCGTCAACCCTTTGTAGAGCGTTCATATCCGTTGTTGCTGCACTTCATTTTCTAGTTGACAGCCACCGCCTCTTGTTCTTGAGATATGTCTGATTTATTGTATGTTATGTCCTAGGGAAACTTCTCGTTCTAAGAAATTGCACTTCGGCGCTCTGCAGTCGGCTTAATGGTTTTCTTGCTTCCACCCAGCTTGCGATGCCACGTCAAAGGTGTGGAAGGGTCACAGTTATTACAAATGTTTTCTCGTATCTTGTTGTGTTCTGGTTGTGAACGTGTTATGGATACTGCTACATATCTGTTCAAAATCTGGCCAGTTTTGTTTCAACATCTTCAATAGTATCTTGTCAAATTTGACAACGAAAATTCCATAATGATGACACTTGTTGTAACAACATGTCATGTACAGCAATTTTATTTTGGACTGGATCCTTGCCACAGAGCGCCATTACCTTTGGTTTAGATTTACAAATTTTTAAGTCATAGACCTTACAAGAGTTATTTAAAGATAGAGTGAGCACTGCAAAGCATCTTCTGGTTCTATAAATATTGTGGTACCATCAAAAGTATCCGGACGCCTATTAGTGGACATTAATTAATATGGGCTGTGTTCGCCCTTCGTCTTTATGATAGCTTGAGCTCCGCTGGGGATAGTTTCTGTCGGGTTTTTTAATGTCAGGAAAGAAATAGCCGTCCATTCTTCCCCAAGAGTCGAAACCACAGAAGGTAGTGCCGTTGGACATCCATTACTAGACTGGCAAATGTGCATCGTTTAGTGAAGCCTGACGTTTGGTGAGGTAAGATGGCGGCGTTAGCAAGTTTCTGTACGGTACTACTACAATTTTCTGAAAACAAATGACGTTGTAATCTTTACGAGATGGTCTAATCAATTTCTGCAGTCGAGCAAATATTTGCGTACTAGTAGAGGTTAAGACATGTTGTAGAATCGTGTTATGAGAAGAGCATCATGTTACACGTACATACGTTTAAAGCAGACCGTAGTTTTCGTAAGAACACTCAAATGAATAAAGACACTTGTTATCAACGACAAATAGCACCTTCTAATTATAGGAGCACTTTCATAACGAGCATACTATTCCAAGAAAAGCCAAAGTTGATAAAAACTGGATAAGAACACGTCATTAAGCTACGCCTGCTTCTATTAGATTTACAAAACCTCCTAAAATGCATATAAACTATTTAATCACTGCCAGTATTTCAGATAACTGTTATTTAATTGTTTAGGATTATGGGCAGCACAAAAGCAAAAATACGTACGATGTTTCTAGTTATTCTAGCACTGTGATATGTTCCTTTCCTTGTATCTTCCGCCTACTGCACGAGAAATAACAACCAAATACGACGCAAGTATTAAGCATTTTCTCAAAACTCTGAAGGTAGCGTAGTTATATCAGTTTATCGCTATTTCTTACGATTGTTTTATCAGTAAATAAACAGCTGTTTACACGTCCTTTGCGCTCGCTGCCATATTGCCATACTTGGTGCTGGCTTCAGTAACACCAATGATTCTGTATATGGTACTGCCAGTCTAGTAATGTATGTCTGTGGACGCTCGGGTCTGGAGGAAAGTCAACATTCTACTTGAGCCAAAAAGTGTTCCATTGAGTTCAAATCGTGAGTGCGGGCATGAAAATCGGTTTCAGGTATGTTATTGACTACAAACTGTAACAATATTTGTTTATGGTTCACTTAAATTTTATATATACATAAGAACTTCAGCCTCCAGTATAACACACTTCACTTTACATATACAGAAAATTTCAGCACCAGTCTGCGAAAATTATATATATATATATATATATATATATATATATATATATATATATATATATATATATATATATATATATATATATATATATATATAATTTTTTTTTGCTTTAAATTTTTTTCACAGACTGGTACTGAAATTTTCTGTATATGAAAAGTGAAGTGTGTTATACTGGATGATGAAGTTCTTTGTATTGTATATGAGTAATATAAGTTGGTTGGTTGGTTTGGGGGGGATGAAAGGGACCAGACTGCTACGGTCATCGGTCCCTTTTTCCAAATACAAAGAACACCCTCAGAGAATAAAAACGAGGAACAGAATAGATCACAGACGATACAGAACAAGAGAAACTGAGACAAAGACAAGACAAAACGAACTAAAACCACACAGTGTGACAGTGGTTGGCCGACCATAGAAATAAAAAAGGAAAAGCCAACCACTTAGAAACACATTAAAAAATCAGTTTAAAATCATAGGCCAAATGCGAGAATCAGCACAAAACAATAAAATAAAACAGAAACACTCAGATTAAATGATAAAATCCCCCTGCCCGAATAAAACGTAAAACTAAGTCAGCCATAGTGGAGTCGTCTGTTAAAAGGGCAGGGAGCGTATCAGGCAGCGCAAATGTCTGCCTGACCACAGCTAAAACGGGGCAGGCCATCAAAATGTGGGCCACTGTCAAAGCTGCCCCACATCGACATAGAGGAGGGTCCTCCCGGCGCAGTAAATAACTGTGTGTCAGCCGGGAGTGGCCAATGCGGAGCCGGCAAAGAACTACCGAGTCCCTGCGAGTGGCTCGCAGGGATGACCGCCACACAGCCGTCGTCTCCTTGACATCACGGAGTTTATTGCGCGTTGTCAGTTCGCGCCATTCATCGTCCCATAGCGCCATGATTTTGCGGCGGAAGACTGCCCGCAAATCAGTCTCTGGGAGGCCAACGTCCAGAGATGGCTTACTGGTGGCCTCTTTCGCCAGGCAGTCAACATGTTCGTTACCCGGGATACCGACATGACCGGGGGTCCACACAAAGACCACAGAGCGGCCGCAACGGGCAAGAGTATGCAGAGACTCTTGGATAGCCATCACCAGACGAGAACGAGGGAAACACTGGTCGAGGGCTCGTAAACCGCTCAGGGAATCGCTACAGATAACGAAGGACTCACCTGAGCAGGAGCGGATATACTCTAGTGCACGAGAGATGGCGACCAGCTCAGCAGTGTAAACGCTGCAGCCATCCTGCAAGGAACGTTGTTCGGAATGGTCCCCTAGAGTGAGCGCATCCCCGACACGACCAGCAACCATCGAACCGTCAGTGTAAACAATGCCAGAGCCCTGATACGTGGCCAGGATGGAATAAAAGCGGCGGCGGAAGGCCTCTGGAGGGACTGAGTCCTTCGAGCCCTGTGCCAAGTCGAGCCGAAGGCAAGGGCGAGGAACACACCACGGGGGTGTACGCAGAGGTGCCCGGAAAGGAGGTGGAACAGGGAAAAACCCAAGCCCGCAGAGAAGCTCCTTGACGCGTACGGCAATCGGACAACCCGACCGGGGCCGATGGTCTGGCAGATGGACGACTGACTGCGGGAACAGGACACGGTAATTTGGATGCCCGGGCAAGCTAAAAACATGGGCAGCATAAGCAGCCAGTAATTGCTGGCGTCGTAACCGCAGTGGAGGGACACCTGCCTCAACAAGGATGCTGTCCACAGGGCTGGTGCGGAAGGCACCAGTGGCAAGTCGGATCCCGCTGTGTAGTATTGGGTCCAGCACCCGCAACGCAGAGGGGAATGCTGAGCCATAAGCACTGTTCATTACCACCAATATTTACTGAAATACGGTACATAGAATGGCAAATCTACACAGTGTCCTGTTTAGGCCTATACTTTACGCCAGTTAATGTAGTGTTAGCTTTTAATTTGGTACATGATGAAGACAAAGTGAGTTACTCAACACTTCGATTATCGACGATACGTACGTATTATACTGAAACGTGAACTTGAAAACTAAGAATTTAATTCTTTGAATTAACATACCTTTTGCAAATGTTTTGGGTGTGTAGGGAAAACTGATGGACAGCATTTTCTCGGAGCCTTACTGTGAAAGGGAAGTTCGGTCTATGTCCTCTTCTCAGAAATGCTGAGAACATATAGTGCTCCATTTAGACGCACGCCAATTCTTCCTCCTGACGGCATTCTCCCACTGAGCTTTCCGACTTTCATTTTTAGGAAATCTAAAATCATACAGGAGAAAAACACGCTATAGTACAAGTACCGATGTTGCACACGTTCATTCACAATTAAGTTGTAAAATCACACTTAACGAGACACCTTACACATGAAATGTTATTCCCTTCGATTTCGCATCACAATCAGAACGATTCGTACATCCGAACACCACACAAGTCACCATAATAGCGCAAAAATCCTTCCAAAAGCGAGCGACAAACCTATGCACACAAGCTTACAGCAGCAATGTTTTGGTCGGATTGAGATGGCTACCCTCGGCTTCACATAGCTTCACAGCTGTGACGTCACGGCGTCTCCCTCTATTCTTACCTCCATGGTATTGCCAGTCTAGTAATGTATGTCTGTGGACGCTCGGATCTGGAGCAAAGTCAACATTCTAACTGACCCCAAAAGTGTTCCATTGAGTTCAAATCGGGAGTGCGGGCAGGAAAATCGATTTCAGGAATGTTATTGACTACAAACTGTAACAATATTTGTTTATGGTTCACTTAAATTTTTATATATATAATTTTTTTTTGCTTTAAAAATTTTTCGCAGACTGGTGCTAAATTTTCTGTATATGTAAAGTGAAGTGTGTTATAATGGAGGCTGAAGTTCTTTGTATTGTATGTGAGTAATGTAAGTACATTACTATGTAAATTGTTTATTATGTTAAATAATTTTCTGATGACGTTTAGTATTTAATATTATTTGTGTGTATAAATTGTTCATGTTAAAGTAAATTTGATGATTTAAGAAATGGTCACGTTTAGCAACAATATAAGAAACAGGTGTTATGTAAAAGCCGGTGTGCTTTTGTTTAAAACGAAAGTGGTTCGGGCGAGTGGAAAAGGTGGGAAGGGCGAATTGGCGCGCTACTTAGAGCAAGCGCGGAAAGTCACACAGTCTGTAGGCAGCAGTGATTGAAGCAACACTATCGTGGAGAAGGAGAAGCTTTACCTGCAAATTCGTACAAGATGCCTCGGATTGAGACTGCAAACGGCTTACGGCATAGCTGCGAGTTGTTGGGCTACTGTATGTGGATTTGACCAACGCCAAGAAGCGAAATTGAGCCCACACAGCAAGAAACTTGCAGGCCGTACTGTAGGCAGTGTACCCGCCATAATTGTCGCCACATCCAAGCTACAGCTACCAGATAAGATTCTTATAGTAAATTTACTTTTGTACAGCGTGAACCATTAATTTAAACTGTGTTTTAATAATCATTCTTGAACTTAAAGAAAGTGGTTCAGCCTGTTATTTCATCCTAATCATACATCTATATAAGGTTCCTTCCTAGTGTTTGATGAATCCCAGTATCCTATTTTACAGACCTATGAAGTGCCAAGTTAATACAAAGAGGTACCATTAAAATAGTTTTTGTGTTTTCTTAACAATTGCAAAGTGTTGTAGTAAAAGTTTGCGTACGTAAAATTCAATCAGAGTGTAGCCAAGTTATTAGAATCTGGTAAATGACTATACAGAGTTAGTTCAAAGGAGAGTAGGTTTTGAAAGCAAATTCCAGTAAGAAAGATGTTTTTTTTAAGTGAAATGTTCAGTATAAAAAGTGTATGTTTTAGTACTTAAGTATTTAAGTTTGTTTATTATAGAAAATGCTTTCCTATACGTCCCCCCTGGCCAAATTTTTTTTAGCTTCCTTGAATTATCTACTGGGCGTTTTCTCTTTTAAAAACGTAATTATAAAGGTGTAGTAGTCAAAACGAAATTCCAATGTCTGCACCAACATAGTTTAAGTGGAGTAATATTTAATTTGAAGAATCAAATTAAACAGTAACAAGAAAGTAGGCAAAATTCATACTTCTCCTTTTTCAATACTTCACTGTTTCATTGCCTGGATAGGCTGGCGACCATTAGTACATGTTTGAAACCAGTAAATGAACTTGGAACTGAGTTGTCCTAGCTTCAGTATAATATTATTCATATTGCGTTTCTATTTAGCCGCTGGATATAATCTTAGGAAAAAAAACTCAATTGTCTGATTTTCTTATCCATTAGACGCAACACACGGTCAAATCCTGTAAAAAGGGTAACTCTGTTGATTAGCTTTCGCTATTAACAGGACAATCCTCCGACAGTGTACTTTATTTGAAAACTAAACTAAATTTTAGTAGGAGGGTTATAAGTGGCTTTTCCCGTAACAGAACTATTCGTTCTGTTGGGATATAGCATACGTGACAACGTAGAGAGAGGTTTTTCTGTTATTTAGGTAAAAGCATACTAAATTATAATAGTAGAGGTAGACTTACAAAACCGTTGCTTCAGAGACGTTGCTTTATGACAGGTTGTTATGCTAATACAAACAATAAACGTCTCCGAAGTGTCCCTCCCACTGTTCGCAATACACAATGCTGCAAAGCGTGTTCACATCCTTCCGCATTTAGCGTTTTCTTAAGCGCAATAAGGATCCGCACGCTAATCATGAAACATATCTCCATACAGTAACACAAGCTCCTCGGTACTTTACTGTTGGCACTGCAAATGGTGGCAGATAACGTTCTCCAGGCATTCTACAAATCCAAACGCTTCCGTTGGATTTACACGGACTACAGCGTGATTCATCAGTGCAAATAAGTCGTTTCCATTCATCCATTGCTCAATGGCGTCACTCTACACCACCTGAAGTATTGGCTGGCACTGACCACTGATATGTGGGGCTTATGAGAAGCTACTGGACCGTTCTGCCTGTTCACTCCCTATCCAGTTACTGTGATAGCTGGAGAGCTGGTAGCACTTTGGAACTCACGTCTGGTTCCTTGCGCTGATTTCGTGCGATGTTTTACAGCCACCCTCCGCAACTGTTGACGGGCCATCTGCATCAGTACGAGAGGTCTACCTGGTCTTTTTTATCTGTCGTTCTTCCTTCGCTTTCCACTTCACAATCGCATCACCAACAGTCGAGTTGGACAGATTTAGAAGGTTTGAAATCTCCCTGATGTATTTGTTACCCACATGATATCCCATGACTAGTCCACGTGCGGAGTCACTGATCTCTGCTGACCAATCGATTCTGGCGTTACTACTGCTTTGACGACACAGTTGGCCTACTCCCTATCTCCACTTACCGTGGGTCGGTTGGCCGTTGATGACACTTAGTCATCAGTTCCGCATTACATAGGAATTTCCGAATAATATTGGCCACATAGCTATTTTAAAACTTCCTTTTTAAATATCAATACACCTGTGATTAAATTGCACCCAGTTATGGATGTGGTTATTTGTGCAGTATACACTCCTGGAAATTGAAATAAGAACACCGTGAATTCATTGTCCCAGGAAGGGGAAACTTTATTGACACATTCCTGGGGTCAGATACATCACATGATCACACTGACAGAACCACAGGCACATAGACACAGGCAACAGAGCATGCACAATGTCGGCACTAGTACAGTGTATATCCACCTTTCGCAGCAATGCAGGCTGCTATTCTCCCATGGAGACGATCGTAGAGATGCTGGATGTAGTCCTGTGGAACGGCTTGCCATGCCATTTCCACCTGGCGCCTCAGTTGGACCAGCGTTCGTGCTGGACGTGCAGACCGCGTGAGACGACGCTTCATCCAGTCCCAAACATGCTCAATGGGGGACAGATCCGGAGATCTTGCTGGCCAGGGTAGTTGACTTACACCTTCTAGAGCACGTTGGGTGGCACGGGATACAGGCGGACGTGCATTGTCCTGTTGGAACAGCAAGTTCCCTTGCCGGTCTAGGAATGGTAGAACGATGGGTTCGATGACGGTTTGGATGTACCGTGCACTATTCAGTGTCCCCTCGACGATCACCAGTGGTGTACGGCCAGTGTAGGAGATCGCTCCCCACACCATGATGCCGGGTGTTGGCCCTGTGTGCCTCGGTCGTATGCAGTCCTGATTGTGGCGCTCACCTGCACGGCGCCAAACACGCATACGACCATCATTGGCACCAAGGCAGAAGCGACTCTCATCACTGAAGACGACACGTCTCCATTCGTCCCTCCATTCACGCCTGTCGCGACACCACTGGAGGCGGGCTGCACGATGTTGGGGCGTGAGCGGAAGACGGCCTAACGGTGTGCGGGACCGTAGCCCAGCTTCATGGAGACGGTTGCGAATGGTCCTCGCCGATACCCCAGGAGCAACAGTGTCCCTAATTTGCTGGGAAGTGGCGGTGCGGTCCCCTACGGCACTGCGTAGGATCCTACGGTCTTGGCGTGCATCCGTGCGTCGCTGCGGTCCGGTCCCAGGTCGACGGGCACGTGCACCTTCCGCCGACCACTGGCGACAACATCGATGTACTGTGGAGACCTCACGCCCCACGTGTTGAGCAATTCGGCGGTACGTCCACCCGGCCTCCCGCATGCCCACTATACGCCCTTGCTCAAAGTCCGTCAACTGCACATACGGTTCACGTCCACGCCGTCGCGGCATGCTACCAGTGTTAAAGACTGCGATGGAGCTCCGTATGCCACGGCAAACTGGCTGACACTGACGGCGGCGGTGCACAAATGCTGCGCAGCTAGCGCCATTCGACGGCCAACACCGCGGTTCCTGGTGTGTCCGCTGTGCCGTGCGTGTGATCATTGCTTGTACAGCCCTCTCGCAGTGTCCGGAGCAAGTATGGTGGGTCTGACACACCGGTGTCAATGTGTTCTTTTTTCCATTTCCAGGAGTGTAGATGACGAAAATGGAATGTGATATTATACATGGCATCCTAGCCGTACGTCTTTATTTTTTTAATTTCATCTGTGTATGTTCTTCAGTTTATAATAGTTTTTGAGTCTTGGCACACCGTTTTTGAGACTTACGAGGTGCGACAATAAAGTAGTGAGACTGATGTGAAAAAAAGGTTGCTTACCGTTTTAGTCAAGTTTAGTGTTGTCTCCTTCAAACTAGTTCCCTTCTGATTGCACACACTTTTTCCAGCGCTTCTGCCATTGACGGTAACATTTCTGGAACTCATTTTCTGTAGAATCCTCCATTTCCTCGTCACAGCTTTTTGGACATCTTGTGTTGTTCCAAAATGGTGTCCCTTGACCGCCGTTTTGACTCTTGGAAACAGAAAAAAAGTCGCACGGAGCGATATCTGATGAATAAGGTGGCTGTGATAGTACTGAAATTTGTTTTGAGGTTAAAAATTGCTGTACTGGCAGCGCAGTATGGGATGGCGCATTATCGTGGTGCAGAATCCAATTATCAGCAATGTTGGCACGGACTCGAAGAACTCTTTTACGAAGTCTTTCTAAAATTTCTTTGTAGTAATATTGGTTAACTGTTTGTCCATGAGGCACCCACTCTTTATGAACAATTCCCTTGGAATCAAAGAAGCACACAAGCACGCATTTCACTTTTGACTTTGACATGCGATCTTTTTTTGTCTGGGTGATCCCTTTGAGCACCATTGCGAACTTTGGCGTTTTGTCTCTGGATCGTACTGTAAAAACCAACTTTCATCACCAGTGATAAGACAGCTCAACAATTCTGGACTGATTTCCGTTTGCTCTAATAGATCGGCTGCCACATTTTTCCGTGTATCTTACTGTTGCGGTGTGAGATTTTTGGGGACTATTTTTGCACAAATCTTTCTTATACCAAGATCTTCAGTTATTATTAGACGAACCGTTTCTCGATTGATGTTCAGTTCTTCTGCAATCATTTTCACGGATAATCTTCGATCAGATCGTACGAGTTCACGTACCCTGGCCAAGTTGACACCTGTCCATGAGGTTGATGGTCGTCCACTGCGGTCTTCATCTTCAACATTCGTTCTGCTTTCACTAAACATTTTACGCCAATGAAAAACTTGAGCTCTTGACATAATCTCCTCTCTAAAAGCTTTCTGAAGCTTACCGTAAGTTATCGTCACGTTTTCACCCAATTTAACGCAAAAAGAAATGGCATACCGTTGCGCAATATTATGTGGTTCCATTTTGTGACGAGTGACACAAACACGTGTTAACTTATTACAGCACAATTCACGACTGAGCAGTTGCATCGATGTGCCGCTTGGACTAGAAGCAGCTTGTAGACCCAGGTCAAAGATATTGTGCCTACCCAAGCCTGGAGGGTTGCCACATCTTGCAAAGAAAATCAGTCTCATTACTTTATTATCGCACCTCATATACTAGTGTGTTGGGGTATCCATTATATTATTTCCTATTATCGAAAATAGCATTTTGTTATTAACATTGCTTAATGCTTTTACAAAGGCTGTGATGTTTTGTGCGTTTTTAAATTAAATTCATTGTATTATCTGCTGTAAATAAATTCATTGTCTCCAGCTGAGATACACACATCAACAAAAGTTTTGCATTACCCCTTTATTTTGAAATCCATGACGCAGAAAATAAAAATTGGCTCTGATGCTCGCATACATATATTCATTTGTAATGTGTCCAGATCACCAAATTAAAAAAAAGAACATTTGTATAAAGATAAAATCATATATATCCCAAGGGGGAGGGGGGGGGGGTGGGGTTCGCAACACTCTTGAACAATGTCAATACGTGGTGGAACATCCTCTTGCTCGGATGCAAGCTTGAATCTGTCGTGCCATACCATCGATGAGTTCATGAAGTCCAAACTGTCCAACACTCCAGTGGCGATTCTGTGTAAGTCGCACAGGGTATGTGGTCGTTGTCAACATCCAAAAACAGCTCGTTTAAATCCATCCCACTTATTTTCGATTGGGTTCCTGTCCAGGGAACAAGCAGGCCACTCCTTTCTTGTATTCCTTGCATGCTGAAGGAACGTGTTCACGAGAACAGCATGATAAGTATGCGAGTCATCATCCATTAAAAAGAAATTGTCATGACAATATTGGTGATACGGTCCCACTATTGGTTGCAGAATCCTGTTCGTGTTCCGCAGAAAAGTGAGATTGTCCTCGACGACCACATGATGTGGCCCCATGTAATGCTACCCCAAACATCACTCCATCACCACCTTCTTGCACATGTGGGATACAGCGCTGGTGGTTCGATATTGCCGGCTTGTCGCCAAACAGGTCTGCGATTATCAGGGTGCATAAAGATCTGAGTTTCGTTCGTAAACAACACACGACGCAAATCCTGAGGCGTCCATTCCGGCTGATTTCTCCTGGTGTACGACATGGTGCTCGCCATGGTCGTCAGAAACGGAGACTTGCGTAATGCAATTGTCTGCTAACAGCTCGATGCAATACATGACATCCTGTAGCCTCTTCGAAAGCCGAATTCAGTTCTGGTCCACTCGGCCCACGTTCCTTTGACTCACAAGCCGTAGATATCAATCATCCTGTCCATCTGTCGAACGTGGACGGCCTGTACGTTGTAAGTCGTCAACACTACCTGTCGACTGGAACGGTTTCCATGTCCGCACAACATGACTGTGCACAAGTGACGTGATGACGCGATCCTGATCATTAGTCGGGATTGTCCTTCCTGGTATGATGGATGATCCCTCTGCTGTTGCACGGGCATCTCTTGTTGTTGTTGTTATGGTCTTCAGTCCTGAGACTGGTTTGATGCAGCTCTCCATGCTACTCTACCCTGTGCAAGCTTCTTCATCTCCCAGTACCTACTGCAACCTACATCCTTCTGAATCTGCTTAGTGTATTCATCTCTTGGTCTCCCCCTACGATTTTTACCCTCCACGCTGTCCTCCAATACTAAATTGGTGATCCCTTGATGCCTCAGAACATGTCCTACCAACCGATCCCTTCTTCTGGTCAAGTTGTGCCACAAACTTCTCTTCTCCCCAATCCTATTCAATACTTCCTCATTAGTTATGTGATCTACCCATCTAATCTTCAGCATTCTTCTGTAGCACCACATTTCGAAAGCTTCTATTCTCTTCTTGTCCAAACTATTTACCGTCCATGTTTCACTTCCATACATGGCTACACTCCATTCAAATACTTTCAGAAATGACTTCCTGACACTTAAATCTATACTCGATGTTAACAAATTTCTCTTCTTCAGAAACGCTTTCCTTGCCATTGCCAGTCTACATTTTATACCCTCTCTACTTCGACCATCATCAGTTATTTTGCTCCCCAAATAGCAAAACTCCTTTACTACTTTAAGTGTCTCATTTCCTAATCTAATACCCTCAACATCACCTGACTTAATTCGACTACATTCCATTATCCTCGATTTGCTTTTGTTGATGTTCATCTTATATCCTTCCTTCAAGACACCATCCATTCCATTCAGCTGCTCTTCCAAGTCCTTTGCTGTCTCTGACAGAATTACAATGTCATCGGCGAACCTCAACGTTTTTATTTCTTCTCCATGGATTTTAATACCTACTCCGAATTTTTCTTTTGTTTCCTTTACTGCTTGCTCGATATACAGATTGAATAACATCGGGGATAGGCTACAACCCTGTCTTACTCCCTTTTTAACCACTGCTTCCCTTTCATGTCCCTCGACTCTTATAACTGCCATCTGGTTTATGTACAAATTGTAAATAGCCTTTCGCTCCCTGTATTTTACCCCTGCCACCTTTAGAATTTGAAAGAGAGTATTCCAGTCAACATTGTCAAAAGCTTTCTCTAAGTCTACAAATGCTAGAAACGTAGGTTTGTCTTTCCTTAATCTTTCTTCTAAGATAAGTCGTAAGGTCAGTATTGCCTCACGTGTTCCAACAATTCTACGGAATCCAAACTGATCTTCCCCGAGGTCGGCTTCTACCAGTTTTTCCACTCGTCTGTAAAGAATTCGTGTTAGTATTTTGCAGCTGTGGCTTATTAAACTGATTGTTCGGTAATTTTCACATCTGTCAACACCTGCTTTCTTTGGGATTGGAATTATTATATTCTTCTTGAAGTCTGAGGGTATTTCGCCTGTTTCATACATCTTGCTCACCAGATGGTAGAGTTTTGTCAGGACTGGCTCTCCCAAGGCCGTCAGTAGTTCCAATGGAATGTTGTCTACTCCGGGGGCCTTGTTTCGACTCAGGTCTTTCAGTGCTCTGTCAAACTCTTCATGCAGTATCGTATCTCCCATTTCGTCTTCATCTACATCCTCTTCCATTTTCATAATATTGTCCTCAAGTAAATCGCCCTTGTATAGACCCTCTATATACTCCTTCCACCTTTCTGCCTTCCCTTCTTTGCTTAGAACTGGGTTTCCGTCTGAGCTCTTGATGTTCATACAAGTGGTTCTCTTATCTCCAAAGGTCTCTTTAATTTTCCTGTAGGCAGTATCTATCTTACCCCTAGTGAGATAAGCCTCTACATCCTTACATTTGTCCTCTAGCCATCCCTGCTTAGCCATTTTGCACTTCCTGTCGATATCATTTTTGAGACGTTTGTATTCCTTTTTGCCTGCTTCACTTACTGCATTTTTATATTTTCTCCTTTCATCAATTAAATTCAATATTTCTTCTGTTACCCAAGGATTTTTACTAGCCCTCGTCTTTTTACCTACTCGATCCTCTGCTGCCTTCACTACTTCATCCCTCAAAGCTACCCATTCTTCTTCTACTGTATTTCTTTCCCCCATTCCTGTCAATTTTTCCCTTATGCTGTCCTTGAAACTCTGTACAACCTCTGGTTCTTTCAGTTTATCCAGGTCCCATCTCCTTAAATTCCCACCTTTTTGCAGTTTCTTCAGTTTTAATCTACAGGTCATAACCAATAGATTGTGGTCAGAGTCCACATCTGCCCCTGGATATGTCTTACAATTTAAAACCTGGTTCCTAAATCTCTGTCTTACCATTATATAATCTATCTGATACCTTTTAGTATCTCCAGGGTTCTTCCATGTATACAACCTTCTATCATGATTCTTAAACCAAGTGTTAGCTATGATTAAGTTGTGCTCTGTGCAAAATTCTACCAGGCGGCTCCCTCTTTCATTTCTTAGCCCCAATCCATATTCACCTACTACGTTTCCTTCTCTCCCTTTTCCTACACTCGAATTCCAGTCACCCATGACTATTAAATTTTCGTCTCCCTTCACTATCTGAATAATTTCTTTTATTTCATCATACATTTCTTCAATTCCTTCGTCATCTGCAGAGCTAGTTGGCATATAAACTTGTACTACTGTAGTAGGTGTGGGCTTCGTATCTATCTTGGCCACAATAATGCGTTCACTATGCTGTTTGTAGTAGCTTACCCGCACTCCTATTTTCCTATTCATTATTAAACCTACTCCTGCATTACCCCTATTTGACTTTGTGTTTATAACCCTGTAGTTACCTGACCAGAAGTCTTGTTCCTCCTGCCACCGAACTTCACTAATTCCCACTATATCTAACTTTAACCTATCCATTTCCCTTTTTAAATTTCCTAACCTACCTGCCTGATTAAGGGATCTGACATTCCACGCTCCGATCCGTAGGACGCCAGTTTTCTTTCTCCTGATAACGACATCCTCCTGAGTAGTCCCCGCCCGGAGATCCGAATGGGGGACTATTTTACCTCCGGAATATTTTACCCAAGAGGACGCCATCATCATTTAATCATACAGTAAAGTTGCATGCCCTCGGGAAAAATTACGGCCGTAGTTTCCCCTTGCTTTCAGCCGTTCGCAGTACCAGCACAGCAAGGCCGTTTTGGTTATTGTTACAAGGCCAGATCAGTCAATCATCCAGACTGTTGCCCTTGCAACTACTGAAAAGGCTGCTGCCCCTCTTCAGGAACCACACGTTTGTCTGGCCTCTCAACAGATATCCCTCCGTTGTGGTTGTACCTACGGTACGGCTATCTGTATCGCTGAGGCACGCAAGCCTCCCCACCAACGGCAAGGTCCATGGTTCATGGGGGGGGGGGGGGGGGGCATCTCTTATACTTCCCTAATCATGCTTTACTTGCAGTCGAAATGCTGCAATCCATTTGAGTGTAGTGATCCGCCCGTATGTAGCGCTCATGGCAAACGTGGGGATGTTTACAAACGTGAGGGCTGACCTTCCGACCAGTACAGGAATATCATCCGGGAACAGTAAGTTGGCATGCAGACTCCCTAGTTGTGATCAGCAGCAGTCGGGAGATTTCGTGCCATAGTGATTTGCAGACATTCGTTGACAACTCTGTAGGCTAGCATTAGCCGCTGTTGACTGCATTGTCGTCCGCTTTGTTGCTGAGCTGTGCCGTCGCTTCCTGTATTTTGTTGCGCAACTTTCATTGCGACTTTTTCGAAAGTGAGTGAAGACGTGGTTCCTGGCCCGTCGCGGGAGTTATCTTCTGCTCCATTTTGGAATAGGAAACAGGTTATTAGGAGTTCGCGGAAGCTCAAAATGCAGGTTTCTGTTCCCTGCACTGCTTACTTGCGGTACACGAAGGCTGAGTTTGTTCTCCCACGCATCCCACCAACTCCACGCCATACACTTTGCACTCTCCTGCTCCGAGCAACCCACACACGGCAGATGCGTGTAGCAATGACAGTAGTTGCACACCTGCATGACATATCGAAGTGATGAAACATGTTTTGTTGATGTGTTTATAATTTCTAAATAGATTTTGGTCTTCTCGAATAAGATCCCCAAAAATTTGATTTAAACCTCGGTTATTATTCATGAATATAATATACACTCCTGGAAATTGAAATAAGAACACCGTGAATTCATTGTCCCAGGAAGGGGAAACTTTATTGACACATTCCTGGGGTCAGATACATCACATGATCACACTGAAAGAACCACAGGCACATAGACACAGGCAACAGAGCATGCACAATGTCGGCACTAGTACAGTGTATATCCACCTTTCGCAGCAATGCAGGCTGCTATTCTCCCATGGAGACGATCGTAGAGATGCTGGATGTAGTCCTGTGGAACGGCTTGCCATGCCATTTCCACCTGGCGCCTCAGTTGGACCAGCGTTCGTGCTGGACGTGCAGACCGCGTGAGACGACGCTTCATCCAGTCCCAAACATGCTCAATGGGGGACAGATCCGGAGATCTTGCTGGCCAGGGTAGTTGACTTACACCTTCTAGAGCACGTTGGGTGGCACGGGATACAGGCGGACGTGCATTGTCCTGTTGGAACAGCAAGTTCCCTTGCCGGTCTAGGAATGGTAGAACGATGGGTTCGATGACGGTTTGGATGTACCGTGCACTATTCAGTGTCCCCTCGACGATCACCAGTGGTGTACGGCCAGTGTAGGAGATCGCTCCCCACACCATGATGCCGGGTGTTGGCCCTGTGTGCCTCGGTCGTATGCAGTCCTGATTGTGGCGCTCACCTGTACGGCGCCAAACACGCATACGACCATCATTGGCACCAAGGCAGAAGCGACTCTCATCGCTGAAGACGACACGTCTCCATTCGTCCCTCCATTCACGCTGTCGCGACACCACTGGAGGCGGGCTGCACGATGTTGGGGCGTGAGCGGAAGACGGTCTAACGGTGTGCGGGACCGTAGCCCAGCTTCATGGAGACGGTTGCGAATGGTCCTCGCCGATACCCCAGGAGCAACAGTGTCCCTAATTTGCTGGGAAGTGGCGGTGCGGTCCCCTACGGCACTGTATAGGATCCTAGGTCTTGGCGTGCATCCGTGCGTCGCTGCGGTCCGGTCCCAGGTCGACGGGCACGTGCACCTTCCGCCGACCACTGGCGACAACATCGATGTACTGTGGAGACCTCACGCCCCACGTGTTGTGCAATTCGGCCTCCCGCATGCCCACTATACGCCCTCGCTCAAAGTCCGTCAACTGCACATACGGTTCACGTCCACGCTGTCGCGGCATGCTACCAGTGTTAAAGACTGCGATGGAGCTCCGTATGCCACGGCAAACTGGCTGGCACTGACGGCGGCGGTGCACAAATGCTGCGCAGCTAGCGCCATTCGACGGCCAACACCGCGGTTCCTGGTGTGTCCGCTGTGCCGTGCGTGTGATCATTGCTTGTACAGCCCTCTCGCAGTGTCCGGAGCAAGTATGGTGGGTCTGACACACCGGTGTCAATGTGTTCTTTTTTCCATTTCCAGGAGTGTATATATTGAATTTAAGTACATACACTGAAGCGCCACAGACACTGGTACAGACATGCATATTCAAATATAGAGATATGTAAACAGGCAGAATATGGTGCGGCGGTCGACAACGCCTATATAAGACAACAAGTGTCTGGCGCAGGTGGTAGATCGGGTTACTGCTGATACAATGGCAGGTTATCAAGTTTTAAGTGAGCCTGTACACGGTGTTATAGTAGGCGCACCAGCTATGCGACACAGCATCTCCGAGTTAGCGATGAAGTGGGGATTTCCCCGTACATCATTTCACGAGTGTACCATGAACATCAGAAATCAGGTAAAACAGCAAATCACCGACATCTCCTGCGGCCGGAAAAAGATCCAGCAAGAACGGGACCAACGACGACTGAAGAGAATCGTTCAACGTGACAGAAATGCAAACCTTCCGCAAATTGCTGCAGATGTCAGTACTGGACAATCAATAAGTGTGAGCGTGCGAACCATTCAACGAAACATCATCGATATGGGCTTTGAGAGCCGAAGATCCACTTGTGTGCCCTTGCTGACTGCAGAACACAAAGCTTTACATCTCACCTGCGCCCGTCATCACCGACATTGGTTGGACTGTTGATGACTGGAAACAAGCTGCCTGGTCGGACGAGTCTCGTTTCAAATTGTATCGAGTGGATGGACATGTACGGTTTTGGAGACAACCATGCACCCTGCATGTCAGCAGGGGACTGTTCAAGGTGGCAGAGGCTCTGTAATGGTGTGGGGCGTGTATAGTTGGGTCTGATACATCTAGATACGACTCTAAAAGGTGACACATACGTAAGCACCTTGATTATCACCTGCATCTATTCATGTCCATTGTGCATTCCGACGGGCTTGGGCAATTCCAGCAGGAAAACACGACACCCCACCTTTCCAGAATTGCTACAGAGTGGTTTCAGGTACACTCTTCTTCCGCTGGTCACCAAACTCCCCAGACATGAACATTATTGAGCATATCTGGCATGCCTTGCAACGTGCTGTTCAGAAGAGACCTCCACTCCTTGGTTCTCTTACAGATTTGTGGACAGCCCTGCAGGATTTATGTTGTCAGTTCCCTCCAGCACTACTTCAGACATTAGTCGAGTCCACGCCACGTTGTGAGCACTTCTACGTGCTCGCGAGGTTCCTGCACGATATTAGGCAGGTGTACCAGTTTCTTTGGCTCTTGAGGGTAAATTTCTATATATCCGCTCACCTTTCCCGGATACAAAACTAATTTCTGCTGTATTTCCATGAATCTGAAATTTTGCTTGTTTGTCAGAATTGGTTTACTATATGTAATGATCCGCAGTGCAAAATGCTGTCTCAATATTTTAATTGTTCTGATTCTATTCGCCCGGTTCGTTTTCCTATTTATAGCTTCTCATCATAATTTCTAAAGCTCTTCTGTTGTAAAGCGACGCACGTCAATGCATTGTGTTTTGGGCTACAATTTTTATACATTGTTTAAGCTACATTGTTGCCCAAAAGTTTTTGTGAGTAGCTTGGGATGGTCGCAACAGACTTCTGACACTCCAGCGGAAAGTTAGAAATTTCGGAATTTCTACAGAAGTATATAAGCTTAGGTTTGCCATGCCTAGCTGCAACCTCGTCCGGACACTCTGAGATGGGGGAGGGGCGGGGGGAGAGGTGTACAAATGAAGTAAAAAATTTATTTAATGTAATTACTTTTTATTTAGAACAAAATTACGTGGAACTGTTGCGGCAGAAGTAGTTGGTACACCATATTTTTCGGAAGATTTCACCTTTTTCAGCAAGTCTTTTTTTTCCATTTTACCTATTTATAAAACTCTCTGGAAACCAGCTTATAGTTACACTAGCACCGTAAGACTGATTACACAGTCTCTGGTAGCAGTCGATTTCTTTCATCAGTCCACTGGGCCGACATCAGCGAAAACACTCTTTCCAGAGTGCGTTGAGTGCGGTAATAGAAAACATACACTCGCAAATTTTAGCAGCTGGCATCCGCGTTCAGGAGTTTCGGCTTCCTTACGAAAGTAAATCCACCTTTCTTTCACGGAATGTTTAGCCTTCCATTCTTCTGAGTCACACTTAGTTTCTGAAAAGTTCTTCACAAACATATATTCCTGAAAACAATTGTCGCCTGAAATCTTCACATCATTTTTAGCCAGGTTTTCAATTATCTTCAAATCTGTGGTTTTAGATAGCGTCATCCAATCAAATACTTGATATTTATCAAAAGAAATAGCCTATTTCTCTAGGTAATGAAATACTATGGTATAGAAAGTCATTGTCCCTTTCTCAAATTTCGAAATCAAATTGATTATTTCTTGGTTAGGGTTCTCATTCTTTAATTTATTCAGACTCATCTTGGTTTGCATGCCAATAAAATTGCCAATCTTTCTTTCATTCAGACATCTTTGAGTGTATATTTGTTTATCTAGACTTTATTCTTCTCCACGCTTTTTATATTTTTTTCTAACACATCCAAGTTTGACAGTAGAAAGAAGAAGTAAATTTCACTGATCAGACCACTGAAAAAAATCTCAAATTTTTTGAACAGACCTCGTATGTTCTATATCTTGTGTTTCGAGTGTTCATAGTTGGATCGTAAAATATCCTCCATGGGCTTTGCTATACCCATGATCTAGCGAGAACCATCAAACCATGTGAATGATTGTTACTTTTGTATGACAACTCCATTAACACATGGTATTTACAAGCAGAAAAAGTCTCCCTTTAGATACGGTGCCCTACCATACCATCGGCCAAGAGACCAGTGCCTCATGGAGATGGACTGTCTTGTCCTGTCCCACCTGATTGTGATAGTGACGAGGGAGGTAATGAAACTAGTGCTGTACCATGACCTTCAAAACCCAGTTCTTCAAAAGATTTTGAAAGTGCTTAACGATGAGTCTACAGAGATTCACATAATTATGCAGTGTGAACTTAATGGACTAGGGAGAGATATGGAATGGCCGAAAGGTAAAGCTTAACTGTTGTCGTCAAGACTACAACAGTGGAATTGTCTTGACGGTAGACGTGACTGCGTTTCATAACTGCCATGTGCAATTCCTTCATTTTTCGAAAGTGACAAGAACTTGGTATTTCGTAGTGATGTACAGGGGTTAATGATGGCTGTGGACCCTGACTATAAAAGGGATAAGTGGAGGTGGTTCATCGACTCCTCCAAATAAAGTCTCAAGTGTGTGCTACTGCATAACGCAACGTGTTACCATCTGTTGCTACACACTAGTGAAATCAAGGAATCGACACAGTAAAACTCCTGCTCACACACATTTCTTTTCACACGTCCATTTACAGTTAGGAAGTTATATATCCGCTATAGAGGGAAGCACAATCTACAGTCTTAACACAACACCAACAAATGGCATAAGATTATTTATTCCCCGACATTCTCCCCACCCTGGCCCATCTCGACGGGGATGACCAGCTGGACAGGTCGACAGATCTTCATACCATCTGCCTAGCAGAGGACGACGCACCGTATTTTAGTGTCTCTGCCATGCTACACTTCTTTCACCACAGCCCTCTTCCACAAGTCCCGTGGTTTGGTGTCTTCTTGGAACAGAACATCCTCTCCAATTCTCGGTTTCCTTTGCGAAGGGTATCCCTTTACCTCATGGTATTGTCTTAGCAGCAGGAGTTATTCGGTCTTCCACCTACGCAAAATGTCCTCTTTGACCATTCGTCTAAGTCGGAACTCCTTGGCAAGGTCCCTTCTAGTTGCTGGCTCTGGCCCACATGGAATTGTTACTAATTTCTCACCATTTAGAAAGAGGGATGGCGTCAATGCAGTATCGCTGTCTCCTAGAGTGATGGGGTCGTGAGTTTATTGCGGCTTCTATGCTGATCAAGGTGGTGTTCAAACTCTCTTCATCCACCTGGGAGCGACCAAGAACTTCCCTCAAGCAGCGCTTGACAGAGCCTACCGTTCATTCCCACCAGCCTCCCCACCAAGCTCCACATAGTGGTATGAATTTCCAAGCGATTCCACGGTGGGCACAGTAGAGCTGTGCGTCAGTATGCACAGTAGAGATGGGCAAACTGAAACACGTAACTGTTTCGAAACAAATGAAACAGTACAATGTAATGTTCCGATACATTGTTTCGAAACAGTGAAACAGTTTGTGTTTTGTATTCTAATAAACCTACACATTTTATCATCTTGAATGTCTACTGTATAAGTATGTCCATATAAACACAAATGAGGTGCCAGAGAGCTAATCATGTTGCAGAAAGTAGGAAACTATCACTTAGGCGTCTTGGCAGTTTCGTATTTCCTGCAGCAAATGCGCTGCTTTCGTGTCGCGTGACTTTCATACTTTTCAATTGGCTGAGGACAGCCATAGCTGAAGACAGAAGAACCACCACGAACGGAACTGGAGGTGGGAGCAAACTGCAGAAACACACATTCCGTTAGTATGGGTAATATACCCATCCTGCTAATTTTCATCTACACAAGGGGAATCATTGTGGATAATAGGCACAGTGACTATAGACTCACAAATAACGCCAAATAATTCGAATAAATAACAAAATATAACAGAAATTTTTTTGTCTTTCAAGGTGTTTCGAACCGTTACTATAAATTCACCATGCTTCCCAGCCCTTCCCGTACACCATTACACTATCAGTGATTTGTCAAACAGATTGCTTGCAATTATACTTACATCAAATTTATGTATATGTCTAATAACTGTCACTCTACGCCTTTTTTTTATTCAAAATGTTGTAGGCTTACTTGCGTTTCTTAATATGATTACTGTACATGAACAGAGAAGCGTATGTTATAAAAAAAAGTGTAATTTAACTGAATGATTTTCACATATTTATTATTTTGAATGTGAATAGTATGCGTTGTTTTATTGTTTTGTTAGTGTTTATAAAGCAGATGTTACGCCATTTCGAAACAGGACAGTCAGCTAGAAACGAAGCTTTATTTTCGGATATCTTAAGCTTCATGCTATTGCTTGTCAAAAAGATTTCGACACTCTTGAAAGAGTTTCATGAAGTGGTATGTTGTGTTTCAGTACCTGTGCCGAGCCCGAATCTCGTCCGACACAGAGTGGAATGAAACATCACTGTTTCGATACAATTAGTCCGTTCCAGGCACAGGTGGACTGAAACAGCCTTATTTTGAAACAACGATACAGTTTCTGTGTCTGGCTCGAGATCGAATCTGGTCCGAGACAGGGGCGGAATGAAACACCACTGTTTCGAAACAGTGTACCACAACCGTTCCGAAACACTGAAACAGTTCCACGTATCGATACACTGTATCGAAACATAGAAACAGTGGCCAAGTCTAGTATGCAGTATGGTTCTGAAAAGCTGTGACAGTTCTGAGTTGGCTGTATGGAATGTTGTAGCATTGTCTGACTAGACAGTGACTGGCAGGTTCCTACATCCTGCAAAGTGTTGTACGGCCTCAAAAATCTATCAGTGGACATATCCATGGCAAGTTCAATATGAACGGCCAGTGTTGGGGCACAAGTGAATACGACCATTTAGGACTTCTTTGTTTGATGTCCAGATCTGACGTATAATGGTCCAGCAAAATCGCTGCAGGTTACTGCAAATGGTCTCGAAGGTAGAACTCTGTCCAGTGGTAGAGGAGCCTCCATCTGTTCATACCAGCGACTGTGTATTATCTTGCATGGTAGGCAAGAGTGAAGAACTCCCCAAACAGCTTGTTGCCCTCACAGAATCCAAAATTCTTTCCGCAGTTCCCCTAACACAATTCGCACACTGAGATGATGCAGTCTTACATGTGTGTGGGTCTTGGCACCAAAATGTTGCTACACGCTAGTGAAATCAAGAAATCAACGCAGTAAAACTTCTGCTCACGCACATTTATTTTCACACGTCCATTTACAGTTAAGAAGTTATATATCCGCTGCAGAGGGCAGCACAATCTGCAGTCTTAACACAACACCAACAGATGGCATGAGAGTCTATGGGACATGGGAATACAGATAACTGTATACGCAACGAACTGTTCCCATAAATGTCTATACATACATATATTTCAGCACATCGTAATCAGACAGCCAGCGGGGGTGGACAATGCGTCGGCCAGCCCGGGAGTAGAGGTGTGGGGAGGGGTGTGGCGTGTGAGCGTGCCTGCCGCTAATGCAGATCGAGCCATCTGAGGAGATGAACGCACGAATTCTTGACGGATTGCACTCTCGTATGAGGGACAGGCTATGTACGATCTTGACATCTAGTTCCTCGTTGAGTGTTAAGTCTGCAGAGTCTGTAAGGAGCATGAGCACACGGTCTTCAAAAGCGACAATCAACATGTTGTCGACGTGCTTAGGTGGTACATTACAGCGCAAGTTGAAAGTCAGGCAGCAAATCTCTCCAGTAGATGAAACGTAATCAAAACCTGCGCATGGGGTTGATGACGACATGCTTGAGAAACCCGCGAACTGCGGTGATGAATCATCAGAAGGAGAAGACCCTACCTTGGGATGAGCTAACTCATTATCGGGCTCAGCAATGGAAAATTCGTCCAGATGGTCCAACTGGGATGGCAGAGGGGCGTTGGAGTCCTCGAAAGCAGGCTTGAGCCTGTGTATTGAAACGGTCTGCAGGTGATCTTTAACTGTAATGTTGAACGTCGTCACGCCCCTCCCGAGTACTCCAAAGGGGCCGAGGTATGGGGGTTGCATGGATTGTCTAACAGAATCGTCCCTGAGCATAACGTGGGAGCATGTGTTGAGTGCAGTTGGCATGTAAGTGTCTGGCGGGGAGTTACTGACAGGCAGGTGTAGCCGTGCATGTCTAAAGTGGGTGCACATTCTACTAATAAAGTCTGGGGAGATGGGGAAATCCTCGGGTGCTTGAGGCAGGATAAGTTCCCCAGGTGGAACCGGGTTCTCGCCGAAAACGAATTTGGAAATGGTTCCCTGCAAGTCAAGTTTAAAGGTCGAATGGAGACAGAGTAACACCCAAGGAAGCGCCTTAGAGCAGAGGCAGTCATGGAACCTGAGTGCTGTTTTAAGGGTGCGGTGCCACTGTTCCACTAAACCGTTGCTTTTCGGGTGGTAGGCTGTTGTATCAATTTTTTTTTAATACTGCAAAGGTTACATAGAACCGTGAAAAATGCAGACTCGAACTGTCGATCCTGGTCAGTGGTGATGGAGGATGGGTAACCGAAACTAGCAATCCATGATGAAACGAATCCCTTGGCCACGGTTTCTGTTGTGATGTTGGGTAAAGGAACAGCTTCCACCCAACGAGACATGCGGTCGATTGTGGAGAGGGTATACCTGTGGCCCTCTGATGGTGGTAGAGCGCCGATAAGATCGATATGTACATGACGAAAACGTCCTTGTGGAATGTCGAATTTGTCAAGGGAGGGAGAAGTGTGGCGTCCAATTTTGTTGTGTTGGCAGGAAATGCAGCTGCATGCCCAAGTTTGACAGTCCTGCTTAACATTTTTTCAAACAAAACGCTCAGAGACGAGGCATGTGGTGGCGCGGACTTCAGGGTGGGTGAGATTATGCAAGGTATCGAAGGCTTGTCAGCACAATGTGGGAGAGAGCAACGGCTGCAGAGTGCCAGTAGAAGAGTCGCACCACACTTCGTCTGAAACACCAGAGAACTTGGCTTTGGTAAACACAAGCAATGTCTGAGGATCCGTGAGGAGAGCTTGGGATTCCTCGTCAGAGGCCTGGAGAGCAGCGAGATCAGATAAATCGACGATGCGTGAGACAGTATTGATCCGTGAAAAGAAATCAGCAGGAATGTTTTCCATGCCTTTGATGTAGCTTACATCCATAGTAAATTGAGAGGCCAGGTCGAAGTGGAGGAAACGCTGAGGGGGTGGGTCGTCAGGAGGGTTTCAGCAGGCGTCCACCAGTGGTTTGTGGTCAGTAAGGATGAAGAAAGAACGGCCCTTGATGTGTTTGACGGCTTCATAGACCACCAGAAGTTCTCTGACAAAAGCGGAATATTTTTTCTGTGCTGTAGACAGTATTTAGAGAAGTAATGAAGGGATGAAACCATGTCGCCTTTGCGTTGCTGTAATACTGCCACAACCGCGATGTCGCTGGCGTCCGTAGTAATGAACAACTCGGCAGACAGATCGGGATGGGCGAGTACGACGGCGTGAGCTAACGCTGTCTTTAGAGCTCTGAAGGCCTCTAGCGTAGGTTCAAACCAACAGACTGGCTTAAGGCCCAAAGTCTGTCAGCAGGGCCTGCACAGCGGCGGCAGAAGGTAGATGTCGGCAGTAGTAATTAATAGCACCCAGGAAATGTCAGAGTTCTTTGTATGTAGCCGGGGGTGGCAATGACGTAATAGCCTGCACACGGGATTTGGGAGGCTGTATTCCGTCTGCAGAGACGGTGTAACCTAAAAATGACACAGAAGACTGGCACAATTGGAATTTATCTTTGTTGATCTCGACATTGTTGGAGTTCGGGGTCTGGAGGACCTGGGATAAATGATCTTCGTGGTCCTCAGTCGAATTGCTGAAAATGAGGATGTCATCCAGGTATGCAAAGCAGAACTCGAATTGTCTTAAGATTGAGTCAATGGAATGTTACCAC